>NC_056744.1:777728495-778043495 GCF_019279795.1 Protopterus annectens
GCTGCATTGCACTGTGCAAACTCAGTTTACTAGACTTAAATTCAAAACTGATCCCTTGAAAACCAGGGAAGTGACAATTTCCTATTTATTTTAAATACTGATTGCTAGGTAAGTGTGTTTTGCAGTTCTGGACATTGAATCATAGGTTCATAGATTAGTACTAGGCTAACTGCCCTTGTGGGTCATTTTAAGCCTAGCCAATTACCCCATGTGAGAATCAGACCTTGCACTTCGTGTCTGTAAGGTAAACACCTTAACCATTATGTCAAGCTGACACGCAATCAAAGGTTGCTTTCTCGGAGAGCTACATTTCCTGATGTTCTGGGCATTTTATTCACCAAGAAATAGCCTCTAATTGACTGCTAGTTTTTATTGAAGCTGAAAATTTGCTGTGCTTTGCATGCCACTGCACTCCATTTGGCTTGGCTGCACTGAGCTATGCACCTTACACTGGGGGTGTACAGTACACACCACAGTCACAAGTCCTTGGATTTTAATTTTGTCTCTATCCTCTGTGGCCCTTGTACTATTGCCTATTTCAAGGTTGCTTTCCTGCTGCATCTAGCTGTAGAGAGTAATTATTTTCACAGTATAGGAATCCCTTCTGGCATCTAAAATTAGCAGCATAACCCAATACCTTGCTCTTAAACTTCAGCCCTGGGTAAAACAAGTTATTGGAAATCCCCTTAGTAACCATATAGTTATTTTATAAAACCCTATGTTACTTGTAACTGTAAGTAGGGGAAAATTGGAACTCACCCACAAGGTACTCCCAACTTATTCTCATTCCCCTGCTAGGTATTAAGCTAGTTTATAGAAACCTTCTATGCTAGTATTTTCCTATTATACAGATCCTTCTTTGCTAAGTATTTTCATGTTCTGTTTATATTAAAATTACTACTTCTTACCAGATTCTGGAACTATGGGACCACAGTCTACCTTTATGTCATATGTTGCCAGCTTATTGGCACTAGGCACTCTGAGGCAGTGCACAAAGAGCTTCATGCTTACTGGCAACCATTTACTTTTACCACATGCTGAATCTACATATAAGAGGTGCAGATTCATACTAAATTTACTGACTAGTCCTTTATCAAAACAACTAATTAGAACAAACTAGGTAGTTAGTATCTGTACCCACTTCTCATCAGTATGTCACTCACCAAAAATAAGCCCTCTTATGCTATGATGCTTACGCATTCATTCCCTAACCTGAATAGCCTCTAAGGCAAAAGATTAACACATAGATTTCTCAGAGACATAAAGACATCAATTGCACATGTAGCTCTATTCATCTCATTTAATTAACCTCATGAATATTTGACATTCTGTAGAAAGAGATGATCTATCTAAAATGTTGCGAAGAGGGGTCACCAAGCTGGAAACCTATATGGATTCCTGGGGCAGTCACTGAAGATTGAAATGTCCTAGTCATAAGTGACTCTCCAATGAGACATGCAGATACCCACCAGGCTGAGCAAAGAAAGGGGGATATGAGTCCTCTCAGGTGACAGGAGATACCAGGTTACTAGGGCATTCAAGTCTCTTTACCTCAGGTACCCATAGAACATGGTCATTATCCATAGGAATGTAAGTGATCTGAGATGCACATGCTTGGATTATATAAAGAGAGACATTGTGGAGCTCTCTGAATATGCATAGAAGGCTAATATAGAACTTGTCTGGAGTAACATGCTTCCTCATTGAGAAGGATGCCACAATACAAACAAAAGATATTAACTTCAACAATTAGTTTGCTGGTCTACGACTAGATGCATCTTCCTTTATACTCCCTTATAAAATGATGTTACCAGTGCTTCTTACATTCCTTAGGTACTGTTGATTTTTTTAGCATGTCATTAAACATACTGACAATAACACAAAGTAAAGTAATAGGCAAATACTGGCCAAATATATTATCAGGACCCACTGAATAAATCCTTCTGATTGTGGTGCGAGCATATTCTACATCAGCTTCTTTTATCAGTGGACAGTCTATAGCTAAATTACAGTGATAACAAGTACTACAGATTAAAGTACTATTTGTGTTCATTTGAACAAAGTACTCATTAAAAGTACTGGTGATTTATTTTAGTGATCTGATTATTAATCCATTTATATTTAACAATTCAACTGATGAGCATTTCCCTTTAAAGGTATTTATATATTTGCAGAACATTTTCTATTATTTTATCATTAACTAGAGCAAATGTATAAGCCTCTTTCTTATTTCCTAGAGCATGATTTAATTGTTTAGATACTGCATTTAGGCATTTCTTGTTGTGCTAGTTTTATGCTTCTTGCATCTAGCATATAGCCTTTTTTTCCTGTTAAGTAATCTAATTTAACTCCTGATCGCAAAAATATTTACCTTTATTTACGCCTTTTGCTTGAACCATTTTAATTTCCTCCAAGTAGTTGCTACATGTTATCCCAAATGCATTCCATGTAGCTAATGACTCATTACTGTCTATAGTATAATGTCCATTTAAATCCCTGAAAAAAACTGCAGTATTCAGTCTTCCTAAATCATAACTTAAAAACTGTCCTGGAAAAAATATTCATTGTGTCTGAAAATATATTCTAGGGGATCAGATGTTCCTAAAGGAGGTAAGATATTTAAGTTACCAATCAGTTGTTCTCTGTTAGATAAAACAGGATCCAAGATTTTATAATTTTGGGAAAGTTTAAGAAGATACTGATCAAAATCATAAACACATCTCTAAAAATAGTTATTGCAATAGTTTTTAGTTTGTCAGGTGTTCTAATTTATATTAGGGTAATTAAAATCTCCCAATAATGCTTTTTGTTTGCCATCCAACACACCGTCAATGCACTCAAAAAATATAGTGCTCCAAATACGCCATGCAAAGAGATCTAAATGCCACCACCATTCTGCAGATTCCCCATTAGTTAACACCTTTAAGTAATACACTTAATATTTCAGCTTCATCATACTGAGACCCCAGATAGGGAATAATTGCATATTTTATAAGCAACACTACATTTCCTCCTTTTTTGTTTACCCTCTTAGTTTCAAATGTATTATATCCAGGAAGTTGTGCACTGTCCCATGTTTCACTAATTACAATTACTCTGTAGTTGCTGTTGTAGATCAACAATTTAAGTTGTTCCTTTTTACCCCCAATAATGAGTGTTAGCATAGTAACAATCTATTGCAGTACAAGAAGTTAGCTGTTTAATATCTTCACAATGGTGTTCCTAAAAAGTCCTTAAAGTTCTTCTTAGTACCTCTAGCTACTAAGGCATTACCTTTACTACTTAAGGTCAGACCATCACTTGCAAATAAAGAAAGGTCAACAATCATTTTTTTTCCAAAATCTAATTACCATATAATCTTTAAAGCATCATTGCCTATGCAGCTTTGTGTTAACTTGGCTGTGGTTACAGCATAATTAAACTGTAAGAGATGAAAAATCTCATAAATTGTTAGTGGTATTTTATGAGTAGTACTAAACCCAAATAACTCCTTGATTGCATTTGTCGAGCACTCTAACGGAGTATTGTGAAAATCATTCATCCCTGCAAGTGTACAGAGGATGATGTATTTGTTGTATTTTGCCATTATGCATACAATAGCATATTTAACATAATTTAATTTAGCACCACTCAGTGCATCTATGATTATAATATTTTTCTTGTGTAAGGATAAAGGTATATATATATATATATATATATATATATATATATATATATATATATATATATAGTGTTCCTTTCCCTCCTTCCTTTCCGTGTGCATGATCCCATCTTTCTCTATCACTCCTTTCTTAAATCTCATATTCATAGAAATGTTTTCTGTAATATGATGCTTCCTCCTTCTTTTCCTGCACATCACAGTGCCATGACATTTTACATTCCCCCCAAACTCTTTCCTTAAACTGATGTCTCCACTTCTCTTATTATTTTCATCCACTCTTTTTTATGTATCATTACATATGTGGAATATGCAGTGTCATGTCACTTTTTTCTTTAATGTTTTGTTGGGGTCATTAACATCAGATGCTTCCCTTTTCACACTCTTCATAAGAGGCAATAATATTAATTGCATCACTGTTAATACAATTTACCTTTTCTTTTTAAACATTCCATTTCTATTTCTGTTTAATGTTGTAATTCCTTCATTACCTCATACTCACCCTATTTATAATCATTTCCACATACACTGTTACCTCTAACTGGTTTACCACATGAACAAGCTTTAGTTGACTCTACAGTCGCAATGTGGGCTACTTTTTCTGCAGTAATATCAATGCCCTTTCCATCTTTAATAACTACCACTGTTGGAAATATGTGTTCATGTAACAGTTCCTCCCTATTCTGGTATGGTTGTTGTGTATTGTGTAATTATCAGGCACTTAAGTACAAGCCGTACAGCTACTCTATGATTCACCCTTTTCCTTCCTAAGTTCACTGACATTTAATCCTATATCATTCTTGTCTCCTTAGATCTCTCACTATTACTTTTTGAATATGTCAATTTCCTTTTCTTACTATTAGACTTACTGTATTCCTGTGTAATAAACTTAGATTTTTTAACATCTTTATTGAATTATCACTTAAGACATAGACAAACACACATTCATTGTAATAAACTTAGCTTTTTATTAACTGGCCTGTCCGGGACTCTCTTTTTACTGTTTCTCAATGAATACCTGGGTTTTATAGACCTTCTCTCCTTAGGAACTAGTATATCCTTAATATTATTTTCAGTAATTATCTCCCTGCCACCCCTGTTATAGTCAAAGCTACCAGCATACTGCTTCCCATTCAATGCAGTCTCTAAATTTGGGTCTATATCACGCTGTCGAACTTTTAAAAGTTCGAACACCATATGGTCAACACCATATGTTCGAACTTTAAAAGTTCGAAAACATAATAAAAAAAACACAAAGAAATTACCAGAAGGTTGTAACCAGGGTGCAAGCCCCCCTGCACCCCCACACCCCCTGCTACTTAAATATACCAACTCCGAGATTGCACTACATTGCAGGAAAGGGAAAGCTTCCCTTATGGAGATCTCCACTGAAACGTTCGAAGTTTTACAAATTCGAACATATGGTTTCGACCATATGACGTTCGAACTTGGAAAAGTTCAACAACATGAAAGGGACCCACAAAATTTTCCTGATCCCCATTGGTACTGCTACCACTGTCATCTAACCAGTCACATATATTAGCTTTCAGTATTGTAAAAGCCTTGCTATATTCACAATGACAATCAGCAGTTTCTTCTTCTTTTGGCTGCTCCCATTAGGGGTCGCCACAGCAGATCAACTGTTTCCATTTCTTCCTGTCCTCTGCATGTTGCTCTTGTCACACCAACCACCTGCATGTCCTCTCTCACCACATCCATAAACCTTATCTTAGGCCTCCCTCTTTTCCTGTTACCTGGCAGCTTCATCCTTAGCATCTTTTTTCCAATATACTCTGAATCCCTCCTCAGCACATGTCCAAACCAACGTAATCTTGCCTCTCTGGCTTTGTCTCCAAACCTGCCAACCTGGGCTGACCCTCTAATATACTTATTCCAAATCCTGTCCATCCTCGTCACACCCAGTGCAAATCTTAACATTTTCAACTCTGCCACGTCAAGCTCTGACTCCTGCCTTTTTGTCAATGCCACTGTCTCCGACCCATATAACATAGCTGGTCTCACTACCCTCTTGTAGACCTTCCCTTTCACTCTTACTGGTACTCATCTGTCACAAATCACTCCTGACACTCTTCCATCCTGCCTGTACTCTCTTCTTCACCTCTCTTCCACACTTACCATTAGTCTGAACTGTTGATCCCAAGTACTTAAACTCATCCACCTTCGCCACCTCTACTCCCTGCATCCTCACCATTCCTCTATCCTCCCTCTCATTCACACACATATATTCTGTCTTAGGCCTGCTGACCTTCATTCCTCTTCTCTCTAGAGCATATCTCCACCTCTCCAGGGTCTCCTCCACCTGTTCCCTACTCTCACTACAGATCACAATGTCATCTGCAAACATCATAGTCCACGGGGACTCCTGTCTGATCTCATCTGTCAACCTGTCCATCACCATTGCAAATAAGAAAGGGCTCAGAGCTGATCTTTGATGTAAACCCACCTCCACCTTAAATGCATCCGTCACTCCCACCACAGACTTCACCGCTGTCACACTACCCTCGTACATATCCTGTACCACTCTTACATACTTCTCTGACACTCCCGACTTCCTCATACAATACCACAACTCCTCTAAAGGCACCCTGTCATATGCTTTCTCTAAATCCACAAAGACACAATGCAACTCCTTCTGACCTTCTCTGTACTTCTCCATCAACACTCTCAGAGCAAACATCGCATCTGTAGTGCTCTTTCCTGGCATGAAACCATACTGCTGATCACTAATCATCACCTCCCTTCTTAACCTAGCTTCCACTACTCTTTCCCATAACTTCATGCTGTGACTGATCAGTTTAATCCCTCTGTAGTTACTACAGCTCTGCACATCACCCTTATTCTTAAAAATCGGTACCAAAACACTTTTTCTCCATTCCTCAGGCATACTCTCACTTTCCAAGATTTCATTAAACAATCTAGTTAAAAACTCCACTGCCATTTCACCTAAACACCTCCATGCTTCCACAGGTATGTCATCTGGACCAACAGCCTTTCCGTTCTTCATCCTCTTCATAGCTATCCTTACTTCCTCCTTGCTAATCCACTGCACTTCATGATTCTCTATCTGCACATCATCCAACCTTCTCTCCCTCTCATTCTCTTCATTCATCAACCCCTCAAAGTACTCTTTCCATCTGCTCAACACACTCTCCTCGCTTGTGAGTACGTTTCCCTCATTATCCTTTATCACCCTTACCTGCTGCACATCTTTACTAGCTCGGTCCCTCTGTCTAGCCAATTGGTACAGGTCCTTTTCTGCCTCCTTAGTGTCCAACCTTTTATACAACTCTTCATATGCCTTATCCTTAGCCGTCGCCACCTCTCTCTTTGCCATGCACCTCATCTCCTTATACTCTTGTCTACTTTCTTCATCTCTTTGACAATCCCACTTCTTCTTCGCCAACCTCTTTCTCTGTATAGTCTCCTGTACTTCTTCATTCCACCACCAGGTCTCCTTTTCCTCCTTCCTCTTTCCAGATGTCACACCAAGCACCTTTCTAGCTATCTCTCTTACTAGCTCTGCTGTAGTTACCCAGCTATTCGGTAACTCTTCACTGCCACCCAGTGCCTGTCTTAACTCTTCCCTGAACATCACCTCACAATTACCCTTTTTCAATTTCCACCATTTGATCCTTGGTGCTGCCCTCACACACATCCTCCTCTTCTTGATCACCAATGTCATCCTACAAACCACCATCCTATGCTGCCTAACTACACTTTCCCCTGCTACCACTTTACAGTCTCCAATCTCCTTCAGACTGGCCCTTCTACACAAGATATAATCCACCTGTGTGCATCTTCCTCCACTCTTGTATGTCACCCTATGCTCCTCCCCCTTGTTAAAATATGTATTCCTCACAGCCATGTCCATCCTTTTTGCAAAATCCACTACCATCTGACCTTCTGCATTCCTTTGCTTAACACCATACCTACCCATCACTTCCTCATCCCCTCTGTTCTCATCACCAACATGCCCATTGAAATCTGCTCCAATCACCAGTCTTTCACCCTTGGGTACAGTCATCACCACTTCATCCAACTCACTCCAAAAATTTTATTTCTCATCCATCGCACACCCAACCTGTGGAGCATATGCACTAGCAACATTCATCATAACACTGTCAATTTCCAGGTTCATAAACATCACTCTATCTGACACTCTTTTCACCTCCAAAACACTCTTAGCATACTCTTCCCTCAGGATAATGTCTACGCCATTTCTCCTACCATCCACACCATGATAAAACAATTTAAAACCGCCTCAGATACACCTAGCCTTGCTCCCCTTCCATCTGGTCTCTTGCACACACAATATACTAACCTTCCTTCGGTCCATCATATCAGCTAGCTCTCTCCCTATACCAGTCATACTGCCAACATTCAAAGTTCTGACCCTCACTATCACAGTCCTAGCCTTTACTTGCCTTCGGGCATACCTTCCCCCTCTTCTCCTCCTTCGGCCAACAGTAGCCCAATTTCCACTAGCACCCTGTTGGCCAACAGTACTGGTGGCGGTCGTTGTTAACCAGGGCCTCGACCGGTCCGGTATGTATTTCTGTACTGTTGTCTGCATATATGATTTGGCAAAATTTTATGCTGGATGCCCTTCCTAACGCAACCGTCCCCATTTATCCGGGCTTGGGACCGGCACAAAGAAATGCACTGGCTTGTGCATCCCCAGTGGCTGGGTTAATGACAATCAGCATCTCTATTATTCAATTTAATATCAATAGCATTTTCCAAATTTCAACTGTTTTTAGAACAAGAATTACAAGTCCCTTTATCACTTTCTACACCTCCGAGTTAATGATTTTTTACAACATGTACAGAGCTTCAAAAATCCCTCTGTTAAAAGATTATTAAAAGCACAGACATTTAACAATTCTATTCTATGAGAATCAAACACAGCAAGTATAAAATATAGCTTAAAAATCTGAATACCTTTAATTAAAATAAATACCAAATACAAATGTTAATAACACAAACAGAACTATTTATTCAGTAACTAAACAAAGTGTACTTAGTTTACAAACTGTAACTATTTAAAGCTGTAAAACAATTACATGTTTTTAGAATACTTAATAACAAAACCAGAAAATAAAAAACATACATACTCCTAGTATGTGATCCAGCACCAGTATTTATGCTTAATCTCCTTTATTACAAATATTTTAATATAAAACAAATGTACCTGGTGGCCATTTTTTTCACTAAGTTATCTGTCTTAATTACTGTATAGACTAACTGCCTAATGAAAACCAGAATTATCACAGGCCTTTTAATTGATTAGACTCTCTTTCTATATTCCAAATATGGATTTCAGTCTGCCTACTATGTTAACAAAAGATACTTAACATAAGATTCTACAATCAAATGTGTTGTTAACTGAACGTATTTCCTTATATTCTAATCTACTTACATCTATATGATTTTTCATGTATCAAATACCTTAATTTTGTACTGTACTTTCACCTGTTAAACTTTGAATTGTTTTTGTTGTTTTTGTTTTATGTATAATATTGTTCTGTACTTTCGAGGAGCTTTTCTCCCCGGGCCTCTGCTGAAAATGGATATGTATCCAGCTGGACTGGCCCGGTCAACAAATGTAAAATAAAAAAATAAATAAAAATAAAAAATGTAGGTAGTAATCTCTATCACACTCCATACTACCATGCTAAATATGCTTAATATGCAAAAAGCAAATCACATCAATGCTTCATGTGCATATATGTGCTGCTTGGCTCAGGTACACTTGCAAACTCAAGCTTTATATAACAAAGGCAGCTCCTTCCTCTAAACACTGGCCATCGATGGACTGTTATAACACCACATACACATATACCCCAACTTCTGTTACCTTAAGCAAAACCATACAAACACACAGAGCTTTGAAGAAAATTAGAAAAGCCATTTGCACATAGAAGAACCATTCATATAACAAAGGGAGTTATTTCCTTTAAACACTATGCCAATGAAGTGCTAAACCAACATACAGCACCCCAAGCTCTGTTACCTCAGGCAAAGCCCTACAAACACATAGAGTTTTGAAAGAAAATTAGAAAAAGCTTCTGCACACAGAAGCAAGCTTTATATAACAAACAGAGCTATTTTCTTTAAATACTGGCCAACAATAAACCGTTAAAGCAGTAAATACACACCCAGCTCTGTTACTTCAGGCAAAGTCCTACGAATATATAGAGTTTTGAATAAAAATAAAAAAATAGCTTTGCCACACAGAAGCAAGCTTTATATAACAAAGGCGGCTACTTCTTCTTTTAAACACTAGTCCTGTAAATCCAGACTTTAAACTGAGCAAATGACAAGAGGGCAAGTTACTGTCATCAACAGCCTGCCTCCTCCTTATTTAGTGACTGCAATATTCATTGATGAGCCAGAAGACCAAAAATGTTATGAAGAATACACCGAAAATATAAGGCAAAGTCAGGCACATTCTGCAAAGTTTGAGACAGCTTCAACTTTGTTCCACACAAGCAGTAGCCAGAGAGTAAATATTCCAACTTATTTCACACAAATGTATACTAGTCGTATAAGGACAGACATTAAACAGAGGTGGTTACTTATGGTATTCAACAGTAACTGAAACAGAAGTAGCAACATCAAGTCTTATGCTACTTGCATGTGCAGGGCCCACTCCTACAGTTAGCCATAGTTTACATTAAGATATTCCATTAAACTGTGAGCTTTGGCCGGTTAACACCTGCATGATATCAACTTCAACGCATAAGTGTAGCTAAGTAACTTTTATCTGCACTTTTTAATGTAATTTGTTTGTGTTGCATTGAGCAATATCTACCTTGAAGTTTACTTTTTTCAGTAGTGCATGTGGAATTTTCAGTTAAGGCTTGTTAAAAACCTGCATAGCCAGTGATAGGTGGGGGTAGTAGTTTCCTTCATTGTTATTCAGTTTCTGTCTTATACAAGTGGTACAGTGAATTATCTTCTGTTTAAACTGTGAGCTTTGGCTGGTTAAGACCTGCATGATATCAACTTGGACGCATAAGTGTAGCTAAGTAACTTTTATCTGCACTTTTTAAAGTAATTTGTTTGTGTTGCTTTGAGCAATATCTAGCTAGAAGTTGACTGTTTTTTTCAGTAGGTCGCCACCCACCCTCCCTGTTTTTGTCTTGGTGTTAATCTTGGTGGCTTTGAAACTGCCTGCCCCTCTTGTAAATTTGCACTTGGATATTCCTCCTGGGCCCATCTCATTTGCTCACTCAAAAAAAAAAATGCATCTACTTTTACTGTATTTGTGTTTCTTCCTAATTTATTTTGCTTTTGCGTCATCTTAAAAGTACTCAACTGTATTTATTACTGCTTGGTGTAACTCACTCTAAGCCTTTTAAGCACTTGGGCTTCAGAAGGTTTGTGCTCTGCACTGTAGTGGCAGGGCAGGTAGCTTACATCCTTCTAAGTTGGGAACTGCTGATTGAGGGCTCAGTGTCTGTTATTCTAAAAGTGTATTAGTTCTGGTTTAAGCACTTGGGCTTCAGGCCAGTTATTTTACATTAAGAAAGTTCGTGGTCTGCACTCTTGTGGGAGGAGAGGCTGGACTCTGCCCTTCTGAGCTGGGTATTTCTGGTTAGAGGCTTATAGTGCCTGCATATTTGAACTGTTTCTTACTAAATTGTTACACCTTCTTTGCTGTAGCATAGACTAGATCCAGGCCTGCTGAATCGAGCTTTGTTTGTATAACTTGAGCACTAATCCAGGCATTCTTTAAAGTATTCAATTGTATTTATTACTGCTTGGTAGAAACTTGATTAAAGTGTAGCTATCATTCTAAGTCTTTTGGATTAAGCACTTGGGCTCAGACCAGTTGTTTTACATTAGGAAGGTTTGTGGCCTGCACTGTGGTGGCAGGACAGGTAGCTTACATCCTTCTAAGTTGGGAACTGCTGATTGAGGGCTCAGTGTCTGTTATTCTAAAAGTGTATTAGTTCTGGTTTAAGCACTTGGGCTTCAGGCCAGTTATTTTACATTAAGAAGGTTCATGGTCTGCACTCTTGTGGGAGGAGAGGCTGGACTCTGCCCTTCTGAGCTGGGAATTTCTGGTTAAAGGCTTATAGTGCCTGCATATTTGAACTGTTTCTTACTGGAATTGGTACACCTTGTTTGCTGTAGCATAGACTAGACCCAGGCCTGCTGAATCTAGCTTTGTTTGTATGCTTCTTTGCTTATTTCCCTGAAATGCTAATTCCACCTAAAATGTGGCTTTTCAGTGCTTCTTTGGATCCCTATTGCCATCTCCATTGCTTACCGTACTTATTTCCTTGTTTCACTTGAAAGAAAGTTACTGTTTGTCATTTTTGCATTTAAGTTACCTGTAACACATTGCATTTAAGTTACCTGGCACTTGCTCACTAAAGCAATTATATAAGTCAGCACTAAAAAATTAAAAGCACTACACCCTCACAAACTCCCCTGGAGTACCTTGTTTCCCATTGGCCCTTTTTTTTCAATTATAAAGGAATTCCCAATACTATTCTAGCATGCCCAAAGGTCAGTTGTCAATCTCCTCTCCGGTCCAGCTGGTGAATCTGGGAATCTTGAGGCAATGTTACAACTGCCTCATGTACACAGACAACCCTCTCCTCCTCCCAACAAATTCCAACACATGTGAGAGATGCAACCATATAGCCAAACTGGAGGCTAAGCTCTCTCAACTCAGTACTGGTGAAACCTGTCAGGAGGAGAAGGAAACCACACTCACTACAATTCCAGTCTCACATAGACCTACCACGACAGCAAACCAAACACATAAACACACAAAAACATACTTGGAGGCTCTAAATAAAAATCTACCTAAGCAGCAGAGACCTCCAAAGCAGACACCCAAGCAACCGCTACCCCAAAACAAAACATGTGCAACACATAGCTCACAAAACCAGTGTGCCGAACAGTCGCAGCCCTTAAGGCTAAACAACACACCTGATACACTTATAATAGGTGACTCTATTGTCAGGCACACTGACGTCCCGCTCACCAGGCTGAACAAGGAGAAGGTCATGGTGAGCTGCCTGTCGGGCGCTAGGATCCACCACATAACACAAGCACTCAGGTCACTCCAAGGCAAGTACAAATATGACTCAGTCATTGTCCATGCTGGTGTGAATGACCTGAGATGTACATCCCTGGACTACATGAAAAGAGACATAGAGGAGCTCTCTGAGCATGTGGCTCAGGCCGGTATGACCCTGACCTTAAGTAGCATCTTACCCTCACCAAGAATGATGCCACAATATGAAGACAAGATGATCAATTTCAACAATTGGCTTAAGTATTGGTGTCATTCAAAGGGGATCCAATGCCTGTCAGCCTGGGATGACATGCTCGACAGGCCACGATGTTTCGCTATGGACGGCTTGCACCTGTCACCCCTGGGCTTTTGGATATTGGCAAAGGCTCTTGCTACCCCCATAGTGCCTTTTTTAGGCAAGGCTCACAAGACAAACCCACCTCCATAGGTATCACAAGGGATAAGAAACTAAGAGTAATGCTACTCAGTGCCAGAAGTCTAAACCTCAAGATGCATGCACTCGAAACTCTCCTTAGCATGGAGAACATTGATATCTGTGCAGTAACAGAAACCTGGTTCAAGGCTCCCGAGAGCACCCCAGCACTACCAGGTTATACCTCATACCATGCTTTTCGGCCCCAAAACTTGGACTGAACCAGAAAAGGAGGGGGAATATCAATATTCGTCAAAGATACCCACACCTCCAGGTTGGTGGCACAGCACGAAGTATCAGAGACTATCCATGTGCAACTAACAGTGGGTAAAACTGCCTTCCAGTGTATAGCCTGCTACAGACCACCCTCCCAAACCCAGGAACCCCACTCGGCCTTCCTGAGAACACTGGAAAATATGAAGGTCTCTCCAAACACCATTATATTGGGTGACTTCAACTACCCAAACATAGACTGGGAGCATTACTCTAGCTCCAACACCCTAGCTCAAAGGTTCCTAGAATTTATAAACTCAAATGCTATGGAACAACTTGTTACCACTCCCACAAGAGGGAAAAACATACTGGACCTGATCATCACCAACATGGGGACTCTATGCTCCAGACCAGAAGTGTATCCCTCACTGGTAAGATCAGACCATAAACTAATCTCACTGGATATTCACATCCCGACCCCACCCCCTTCCCCGAAAACCACAGTGAAAAACTTCTCTATAGCAAATTTTACACTCCTCAAAACTGAGGTGGAATCCTTCAAAGCCCTCGGGCCTGTGGAAAATACGGCCCAGACCGCAGAATCCTTTATAAACGCTTTCTATGAGCACCTTCAGGAATGCATGGATCATGCAATCCCAAATAAAACCAAGACCCAATCCTCCAAAGGCACACGTCCTGTCTGGTGGACCCCAGCCATAAACAAACTATACAATAGAAGGAGGAAGCTACTACATGATAAAGCAAAATCCCAAAAAGGGAAGGCATCTCTGATCAGTGTTAGCAAAAAACCACGGGCACTCATAAAATCATCTAAGGCCAGCTTCGAGAGAAAAATTGCACAGGACACTAAGGATAATCACAAGGCTTTCTTTAGTTATGTTAGGAACCTGGGTGGGAATTCCCAGATATGCTCAGAATTAGTCCAAAATGACAAAAAATACACCGAACCCACAGACATTGCCAACATCCTAGCTGACAGGTTCAGTGCAAACTTCTCCCCTCCCCACCAAAAGGGCAAATATCTATCCCAGCAGAGTGCTGCCCCCCTGACATCTCAGATGCTCAGGTAAGAGCCGCCCTCTCCAAAGCAAAAAACACAGCATCAATGGGACCAGACAGTGTCCCGGGCTGCGTCCTACATGAACTCCAAGAAGAGCTAAACCCAAACATAAAACTACTGTTCAATCTCAGCCTTACCACAGAATATGTACCCAAAGAGTGGCGTACAGCAACAGTGGTCCCTCTCCACAAAGGTGGTGCCTCAACAGATCCTGGAAACTATCGCCCCATAAGCCTGACTAGCTTGGTCTGCAAAGCTATGGAAAGGATCATCATGGACCTCATAAAAAAAGATATTGGGGACCTACAGACACTGGATCCTACCCAGTTCGGCTTTGTTAAGGGCAGATCCTGCCTCTTAAACCTGGTCAATTTCTTTGAAACAGTCACCAAGGCCATGGACGAGGGGAAGGTGGTCCACACAGCCTACCTGGACCTCGCAAAAGCCTTCGATACAATACTCCACTTGGGCATTATAGATAAGCTCATCAGCTTAAATATAAACCCCTATGTCACTAGATGGGTTGCAAACTGGCTCAAGGACAGAACCCACATGGTTAGAATTGCAGGAGCCATGTCAGACTCCAAACCAGTTACAAGTGGTGTCCCACAAGGCTCAGTCCTGGGACCTCTCCTGTTCGGTATATATTTCTCGGAGGTACAGACCAACACGGAAGGACTGTTGCTGACCAAGTTCACAGATGACTGCAAACTGGGCGCTATAATCGACTCTCCAGCCGAAACAAGCATCCTCCAAAAGGGCCTCATAGAAACAGACAACTGGTGCCAGAGCCATGGCCTCAAGCTAAACGCCAAAAAGTGTATAGTCATCCCCTTTGGCAAAAACAAAGTGCCCACAAATTACCACATAGGTGGTAATCCATTAAGTACAGAAGAAGTAATTAAGGACCTGGGGACCCAAGTTGATAGCAATCTCTCATTTGACAACCACGTGGCCAAAGTGGTTAGAAAAACATTTTATATAGCCCACCTAATCATGAAGGGATTCACATCTAGATCAGGGGAGGTCATCGTGCCTCTCTACTCATCCCTCATCAGGCCCATAATTGAGTACAATGCCCCTTTTGGGATGTACCTTACCAGACACCTGCAGCAACTGGAAAGACCCCAAAAGTACCTCACCAAAAGGATCAAAAGGCTCAAACAGATGCCATATGCTGCCCGGTTAAAGAAACTCCAGCTCTACTCAGTGGCATACCACCTGCTCAGAGGCGATCTGTGCCTGATGTATAAAGCCATGTCCAACCCGGAATTAATGGACATGCTGCACCTCAGAAAATCCAAATCCCATCGAGCTACGCGCTCGAGAGACTTGAACTTCAGCACTGAAATAAATAGGACATGCTGGAGGGACAGATTCATAACCCAGAGGCTCCCTTCACTCTGGAATAAAATCCCAGTCCAGGTTAGGCAGAGTCCCTCATTGACTCTCTTCAAGAGGAAACTTGATGAGTGGATGGGGGATCGTAGGTTTACCCCGGGTATCACTTCTGTGTCACTGTTAGACAGAGGCACAGTATACTAACCTCGAAAAAGGGCATATCAAAATTAATTTAAAATGGGTGGCGAAAGCCAAACACACTCTGGCTAGGCTTATAAATGCCCTAGGGCAGATAGCCTAGTATGAACCTATGAACCTATGAGACACAGAAAACAGTATGTACAACAATATGAAACTAATGAAGATTCCTCAGTTACTGTGGCATGCTATAAGTAACCATTACCATGGTGGCAGATTAAATGTTGTAGTAAATAAAAAGTTTTATTAAAAGGACATGACTGTGGCATTTATTTAGCTTTTCTAAAGGTAGGGGTATGATGCTAAATTGGGTGGCACACTCTCTACCATAGGCATTTGAATCACCACTCTGTCCGAAGTAACATTCAGGTCAAATATAATATTTCCAATTTGGAATTTCAGTCAACATAATCTGCATATATTTCAACTGTTCAAAATTTTTTAGTGACATTCTTTATTTTGGCTAAACTTTTTTGCTCCATCCCTATGAAAACTGAATTTTTAAAGGTGGCAGATTCCAGTTAGTAAATCCTGATAACCATTACAATTACAGAGTTATTTTAATTCAGAAAAAATGTGTTAATATATATTCTGTTTTTCTAATGTAATCTAATAGCACTAGTATTTAATAAGAGTCCAAAAGTGGAACACTTCCCCTAATTATTGTTTGCTTTATCTTTAATTCTAGGGTAAGATGTTAAGGAATATGATACTGTACATGATCTTTCTCTTTGCTACTCAGAGAATGCTATTAATATTTAAAACTGTCCTGAGCCTAGCCTACGTTTCTAGGTACATTTAAGGAGGGAGAAAATGTCTCATAAAGCAGCAAACTGTAGGCAGTGTCAATTGAATATTGCATAAAAAACATGTATGGATGTGTATAATTTTAATATGGTCAGTCTTAACAGTAGTGAGAGGTTATTGCAGAAGTGAGATCAATTTGATTATTTATTCCTTACTAAATCTGTGATGAGTGCAGAAACATTTGCTAAAAGGACAAGTGTGAAGCTAGATAGTGTTGTTGTTGTGTCTTTCGGCTTTTCCCGCTTAGGGGTCGCCACAGAGGAACTCCGGTCCGCTAATGATTGGCAGCAGATTTTTTACGTGCCAAGTTGCCAGCCCTGACGCACAACCTTCCCTGAAGGTACGCCCATTCACACATGTCTCCACACAGTAGAATCTGAGAATCGAACAGGACATCTTAGTGTGAGGCGACAACCCTACCACAGCACCACTAGATAGTGTAAAGAGCTCAAAAATATTACTCTTATGCAACTCTGTAAAAGACGGTTGTTTACATCATGCAACATTAACAGAAGCAACAAGCTATTGGCGACTTCATTGCCATTTAGACAGCACTTGAAAAATTTACTTGCTAATAATTTTGCATTCCAGTCCCATTGGTGCACTTAAACAAATCTGCAAAGTTTACTTTTATTTAAAAAAAAAAAAAAGTTGAACGTTAAGTGTGGATGGAGCTATATAATGTGCATACTGTCTGTGAAGTTCATATAATATTTAGGTTAAAGTTCAAGTTCAGCTTTATTATATTTCTTATTCCTTAAGTTTGTTTGTCTTTTTGGCTTTTCCCTGTTAGGGTTCGCCACAGCGGAACTCCAGTCCGCTAATGATTGGCAGTCGATTTGTATGGTTCCGAGTTGCCAGCTCGATGCCCAACCTTCAGCGAAGGCACATCCATTCACGCATGTCTTTTGGAGGCCACTCGACTGCAGGGAGGACATGCAGACTCCACACAGAAGGAACTCCAGTCGAGAATCATTTCTTAAGCATTTACAAAAACAATTTCAAACAATATTACACGATTAATGAAGTCTAAATTTACCAGGATTAAAATATGCAGTAAATTTGTAGGAACAATTTTTACCAAGAAGTCAAACTTGGCTACAAAAATGATTAGCAATAAAACAATGTTTCACTAATTAAATAGGGCACTGTTGTTAAATATAATGAATACTGCCTTGTGAACATGTAAAGTCAAGATGTCCATATCAACAGAAAAAAACTGGTGGGTGTAGTAGAGCAACAAATAAGAAACTCTTGCCTGGGTTTCAATAAAAGGAAATAATTCTCAAAAATATACATGGGCAAGATAAAAATAATACAAACTGTTGCTAAAAAAGACAGAAATTACCACAACTTCATAAACCCACTACACACACACACACACACACACACACATACATATATGTGTGTGTGTGTGTGTGTGTGTGTGTGTGTGTGTGTGTGTGTGTGTGTGTGTGTGTGTGTGTGTGTGTGTGTGTGTGTGTGTGTGTGTGTGTGTGTGTGTGTGTGTGTGTGTGCGCATGTATACATATATGTCTGATTTACAGGGCTTACCCAGTTAACACAGAGATAAAAAGTGTCTATAGCATATTTAAATAAAGAACTTACTTCACAATCCGTTGTTTTACCATGGTGCTGGCTTTTTCATTTTTATTATTATTTGCTTTCCAAATCCCTGTTTGTAAGTTTAAAGACAGTATTTATTTATTAGTTGACTATACTATAATATATATATATATATATATATATATATATATATATATATGTGTGTGTGTGTGATAATTGTAGACTGCAGGAAAAATCGCAAGGAACATTCTCCCCTCACCATCAATGGGGAAACAGTTGAAAGAGTGAGAAGCATGAAGTTTCTGGGAGTGGACATTGATGAGGACTTGTCTTGGAACACCAATACAAATGCCATAGTCAAGAAAGCACACCAAAGAGTGCACATTTTAAGAAGGCTGAGGACAGCAAATCTCCCATTGGCAGTTCTCACTACCTTCTACAGAGGTACAATAGAAAGCATCCTGACGAACAACCTCGTAGTATGGTATGGAAGCTGCTCTACCCCTGAGAGCAAATCCCTCCAGAGAGTGGGGAGACAGCCGAGAGGATTATTAAGACAACCTTACCACCTATCCATGACTTGTACTTATCCAGATGTCTCAGCAGGGCCAGAGGAATAATTAAACACTGTACTCACCCTGCTTACAGACTGTTCCTGCATCTATCATCTGGAGAGTGCTTCCAAAGCATACGTTGCAGAACTACGAGATTCAGGAACAGCTTCTTCCCTAATGTCATCAGTCTGCTGAACTCTAATAACCACTACACTCCATGATGCCCAACTAGGTCAGTAGAAACTGTCTCAATTTGTGCAAGAACCTGGTTACCAGTCTCACCTAATACTTAGTGCAATATTCACCATGACTGTAACTTATAGGCCATCTAGGGCAGTAGCAATGCAGTAAAATATCTGTTCTTTCAGTGCAATACATGCAAATCCATAAATTAACCATAGTGCAATACTCTAAGGTCCATAGTGCAATACTCTAATGTTCACAGTGCAATACTCAATGTCTCTTTCTGTGCAAGGATCAATGCAATGTCTTAACCAAGTACCTGTGCAATACTAAAGTCTCATGCAAGTAAGTGTTCAGTTCAAAAAGTGTTAAAATGTGTTTCTAATTATGTGCAGTATAAGTCTACCTGCATGTCTGTGATGTAATAGTCAGGTGTTACATGTGTAAATGTCTGTGAAAATAGTCTATATGTTGTCTGCGCATTGAGTCTGGAAATACAGAATTTCATTCAGTTTTTGTACTTGTGTGATTTGTGAATGAGAATAAAGTTTACTTTGAGTTTGACTTTATACTATGTCTGCATATCCACCCTTTTTCCTGCATCCTCCATTTTTCATCCTGCTAACAAACATTATCCCCTTGAAGTAATTGGTTATGCCAGCTGGGTTTCCTCTAGTTAACAATGGATGAATAAAGCTTGATCACTTGTGTTTTTGTGGCAGACTACCATATTACTAAAATTCCATCTGCAGTAGTATCTGCAGAAAGTATCAGAACACTAATATTCTGAAGATTTAATTCTTTAGACTTGAGCTTCTCACCTTTCCTCCATGTCCAGATCATTAAAACTGCTATAGACTGTCTGAAGGTTGGATTAACCAGGCCTAAAAACCACCATGGTGAATAGTCCTAGTACGTCACATCCAGATGCAACTGGTCGAAGCTTCAACTGGACAAAACAAACCGGCTGGAGTTTCAGATAGAGAAAAAAAATACTTTTTTTTTTTTTTTTGCATTGATCAAGCCATTTATTACAACTCTCATATTGGGACTTTGTCCCCATACCCCTCTTACTTAAATATGCCAACTACATGATCATACAACCACAAAGAGCAGAGTAGTAACACGCATGCCCTGATTCATTGCTGGCAAACAAACACAAGCTACATCCCTTCTGATTTTCAGTGGGAAACACCAATAACACAGCTGAACAGTAGTGAGTTACTAATGATCTAAAACCCTTTCTGGTTAACACTCAAGAAGTAGTAAGGTAATGTAAGGGGGGTACTTCCCATATGTGACAGTAATATGCCATAATAGAATAAGCAACAAGGGTGCAGATAAATTAGAGTGTTACAGAAACAATATGTACTCCAAATGCATGCACAGGTAGATATTAACTTCTCATCAATCTCATCCAAAAAATGAAAGGCTTGTTATTTTAGTCCTAGTTTCTGCATGCAATAAAGAAATGCATTCAGTGTTCAGTGTCTGCCATAGTGCACCAAAATTGATAAATAAGCCACTATGACCACCTTCTTATTACATGCTCTTCAGCATTGTGAAGGGACAAGAATCTTTTATTGCTGTAGATGAGATCCTACTCCCCCATTTGCCTACTAATAATATCTCTCAACTTTCTCTGTTTTTGGCTGAAAATGTGGCTTTGTCCCTCCTAAAAAAACGTTGTTTCTTTGCAAAAAGGTGGTGGATTATAGTTAACAAAGTGGGAAGATATGCTGGACAGAAAAACCTAGAGAGAATACAGCATTGCAGATCATAAACGTAGCTATGATGCATCATGGGAAATTGTAGAAGTATAATTAATTAAATATTAAATATAACATGCAAAATAAGTTAAGTATACAGTGGCTTTTAGATTCACATGACGCCTCTTAAGAAAGAACAAATAAATAGTATAGTAATACCTACTGTAGCCATAAAACAATAGTATATTACAAATTTGAAATAGCAAAACAAATGAACAAGAATGCTCTATTGCACAAGGAAGAAAAATTAACTGTTTGCAAAATACATTAAAAAAGGAGTCAAGCAAAAGAGCAAGGAGTTAAGAGATGTCATATTTAGTAAACCAAATATTGATAATATTGCTGAATATAGTAGTGTAGAGAGTGGCACCCATAGGTGCAGAAACCATAAAGGCTCCAGTGCTGTAGTCTACCAACTGAGAGGGTCAAATGTAAATTCATCTAGTGAAGAGCATGACTTTCCGGGCAGCTCAGGAAACAGTACGTTAAAAATAGATAATGTTTCTTTCTAAATATAGCAGCAGAGAAAATGAGAAAGCAGCTGCAGAGAAAGGACACAGAAGCATCTTTTAGACTGCAGTGGTGAAAACCAGTTTCATCAGCATTAAAACAAATTGTACAAGAAACAAGAGTATTTTCTCTAATTCAGATCTGAAAAAAATGCCCAATATTACAGATCCAAAATGTAAATTAATATAATTTGACGTGAGGTCCCCATAGATGACATATATCAACATTGCTTAGTGTTTTAAGGCAGCAATCTGTAAATCAGCTAGAGGGTGGATACATGGATTTCACTCCCACAACCTCCAAATGTATACTGCATGACTCTAAGCAAGTCACTTAGTCAGGTTACAGTTCTTGGAGCTCCCATGAAACATGACAGTTTTTTTCTCTTGTGGTTCTTATCTTATTAATAAAGCCTTATCAAAAATAAACATTAAGAATGCTTATCAACATCTCCTGCAATTTTTTATAACTTTATTTCACAATCAGGAAAGACTGCCACACAACTTCCATCTAAAAATCCTTTTGTGAAATGAGGCATTTAGTGCAGAGGATTAAGGCTATGAGCTCTTAACAAGCTACTTCCTGTCATTTAAGGTTTGATTCCTCCCCCTTCATTTGCACATAGTGTGATCTTGAGCAAGTCACTTAACCAGACAGTGATTTGGGACAACTGGGAATTTGGGCATAGCTTCTTAATGGTCTCTTGAACAGCATGCTTATGAGCTATGAACAAAAGCTCTAATTTAGTAAAATTGTTTAAATACCAAGTCTCAACATATACTATACTTAGTCTGGTATACCATATTACAGTAAACATAAAATGAAGTTTGTTTATTTGTGTATTTATTTATTTATTTTGTTGGTATATGGACTGGGCTATTTGGTCCATTTTCAACAATAATCTAGCCACCACCTGAGTTTAAAAAAATGAGTTGGTAATGCAATAGGACAATGTAAAGACACCACACTAAAATTACTAGTACTCTACATACATCAAGTAACATACAAAAAATATACAAACTTTTGATAGTAATATGCATGAATTTACCAGCTTGCAGAAGCACTGTCACTTACATACTTCATGTGCTGAAACTCTGAAGAGCAAAATGGTAATCCAGTAAACTATTTGTGTCACTGTGACGACCTGCTTATTCAAATAAACTCATGTTTTTAGTCTGAAATGAGTTAAATGATAAGCAACTCCTTATATTTAGAGTAAACGAGTTCCAAACTGCAGGAGCTGTACTGGCAAAATGTTTTAGTGCTGGGTTTCATTCCCTTACTCTCTATTTACCTGAAAATCAGGGGCATATCTTCCTTGAGCTAAACGTATTGCCTCAAAATGTTGTCTCTCTTTTCTGTTTCCAAACACTCTTGAGAGAGGACCTTTTTCTGGCCTATACAGCCTCATAGGTTTCAGTGTTATGTGACCTTTTGCACATTCACAAAACAAAAAAAAACACCCTGAATACCCACTCAGGAGATCTAAATTTCCACTTCGATCATATGTTCTCGAGCATATGAATTTCGAAGTTTTGAAACTTTGATCATATGATAGGGATATATATATATATGTGTATATATATATATATATATATATATATATATATATATATATATATATATATATATATAGGTTTACTATCACAATGCCTTCGGCAGGTGATGTGAGCGAATGTTACCACTGCAAATGGACCGTGCATTCGCAATTCTAACGTTCGCTAATGTGAGGGGATCATGGTACAGTGTGGTTAGGGAAATACATCCCTTTCCTCACTGCAGTGCGATCTCGGAGTTGGAATATTAAGTTGGGGGGGTGTGGGGGGTGCAGCCCTCCACAAGTGCAGGGGCTTGCCTGCATAACTGTGTGTTTAGGCTAGTTAGGTAGGTAGTTACAGGACGGGTGGGGGTGCTGTGTATTGCCGAAAATTTCGCGAGCGACATTTTCGACAATACACAGCTGTTTTCGACATTAAGAAAATTCGGAAATGTTCATTTCTGATGTATAAATTCGAAAATGCAGACACGTTTTGTTCTGATTTTCGAATTTATGATAGTAAACCATATATATATATATATATATATATATATATATATATATATACACAAACACACACACACACACACACACACACACACACACATATATATATATATATATGTATATATATATTTATCCTTCCTTCACCAAGAATGATGCCACAATATAGAGACAAGATGATCAGCTTTAACAATTGGCTTAATGTCTGGTGTCATTCAAAGGGGATCCAGTGTCTGTCTGCCTGGGATGACATGCTTGACAAGCCACGCTGCTTTGCAAGGGATGGCTTGCACCTGTCACCCCTGGGATTCCGGATATTGGCTAAGGCTCTTGCCACCCCCATAATGCCTTTTTTAGGCAAGGCTCAAATTCTAAACCTACCACCCTAGAAAACAAAAATGGGAAGAAACTGAGGGTAATGCTGCTCAATGCCAGAAGTCTAAATCTCAAAATGCATGCACTCGAGGCCCTTCTCAGTATGGAGAACATTGATGTCTGTACTGTAACTGAAACCTGGTTCAAGGCTCCTGAGAGCACCCCGGCACTATTAGGTTTTACCTCATATCATGCGTTCCGGCCCCAAAACCCGGACCACACCACAAAAGGAGGGGGTTTATCCATATTCATAAAGGATACCCACACCTCCAGGTTGGTGGCAACGCACAAAGCTTCGGAAACCATCCAGGTGCAACTAACCATAGGCAAAACTGCTCTACAAATTGTAGCATGCTACAGGCCACCCTCTCAAACTCAGGAACCCCACACAGCCTTCCTGAAGACACTGGAGGGTATAAATGTATCTCCAAACACCATCATATTGGGTGACTTCAACTACCCGAATATAGACTGGGAACATTACTCAAGCCCTAACTTTCTAGCCCAACAGTTCCTGGAGTTCATAAATTCAAATGCCATGGAACAGCTAGTCACTGTTCCCATGAGAGGAGAAAATATACTAGATCTCATTATCACAAACATGGGGACAAAATGCTCCACACCGGAAGTACATCCCTCATTGGTGAGATCTGATCATAAACTAATCTCACTGGAAATCCACATCCCGCCCCCACCCCAAACAAAAAAGGCCACAGTGAAGAACTTCTCTAAAGCAAACTTCACACTACTAAAGACTGGTGTGGTATCCTTCAAGGCCCCTGAGCCAGTGGAAACCACAACCCAAGCTGTGGAAGCCCTTACAAATGCCTTCTATGAACACCTCCAGGACTGCATGGATCAGGCAATCCCAAATAAAACCAAGACTCTTTCCACAAAGGGCAAATGTCCAGTCTGGTGGACCCCAGCCATTAACAAACTTTACAATAAGAGGAGAAAGCTATTACATGATAGAACAAAATCCATAAAAGGGAAGTCACCCCTGATCATTATTAGTAAAAAAATATGAGCACTCATAAAATCAACTAAGGCCAATTTTGAGAGAAAATTTGCCATGGATTCAAAGGACAATCATAAGGACTTTTTCAGCTATGTTAGGAACCTGGGTGGAAACTCCCAGATATGCTCAAAATTAGTCCAAAATGATACAAAAATCACTGAACCCACAGACATTGCCAACATACTGGCAGACAGGTTCAGTGCAAACTTCACCCTCTCCCCTAAAGGAGGGATAACTATCCCAGGGGAGTGTAGCCTCCCAGACATCTCAAATGCGCAGGTGAAAGCTGCTCTCTCTAAAGCTAAAAACACAGCATCAATGGGACCGGATGGTGTCCACGGCTGTGTGCTACACGAGCTAAATGAGGAATTAAACCCACACATAAGGCAGCTGTTTAATCTCAGCCTTACCACAGGATACGTGCCCAAGGAGTGGTGTACGGCAACTGTGGTCCCACTCCACAAAGGCGGTGCCTCTACGGACCCTGGAAATTACTGCCCCATAAGCTTAACAAGTCTAGTCTGCAAAGCTATGGAGAGGATCATAATGGAGCTCATAAACAAAGATATAGGGGACTTGCAGACATTGGACCCGACCCAGTTTGGCTTCGTCAAGGGCAGATCATGCCTTTTGAAATTGGTCGACTTCTTCGAAACAGTCACCAAGGCCATTGATGAGGGAAAGGCAGTCCATACAGCCTACCTTGACCTTGCAAAGGCTTTTGACACAATACCCCACTCGGTATTGTAGAAAAACTTACCAGCTTAAATGTAAACCCATATGTCACAAGATGGGTTGCAAACTGGCTTAAGGACAGAACCCACAGGGTTAGAGTTGCTGGCGCTATGTCAGACTCCAAGCCGGTCACAAGTGGTGTCCCACAGGGCTCGGTCCTTGGCCCCCTATTGTTCAGCATCTACTTCTCAGAAGTACAGGCCAACATGGGAGGACTTTGGCTGACAAAGTTTGCAGACGACTGCAAACTGGGCGCCATAGTGGAAAGTGAATCGGACACGGATATCCTTCAGAAGGGACTCACGGAAACAGATAGCTGGTGCCAGAGCCATGGCCTGAAGTTAAACACCAAAAAATGTATAGTCATACCCTTCGGGAAAAACAAGGTAACCCCAAGCTACCATATAGGTGGCACTAAGCACAGAAGAGGTTATCAGGGACCTGGGGACCCAGGTTGACAGTGGCCTTTCTTTTGACACTCACGTTGCTAAAGTGGTTAGAAAGACCTTCTACATTGCCCACCTGATCATGAAGGGATTCACATCCAGATCTAGTGAGGTCATTGTTCCCCTGTACTCTTCACTTATCAGTCCAATGATCGAGTACAATGCCCCATTCAGGATGTATCTCACCCGACATCTGCAGCAATTGGAGAGACCCCAAAAGTTCTTCACCAAAAGGATAAAGGGACTCCAAAATCTGTCATATGCTGCCAGATTGAAGAAACTCCAGCTCTATTCAGTCGCATACCATCTGCTCAGAGGTGACATGTGCCTGACATACAAGGCCATGTCCAACCCGGAATTAATGGACATGCTCCACCTCAAAAAATCCAAATCCACCAAAACCACTAGAGCAAGCGACTTAAACCTTAGCACGGATATAAATAGGACGTGCTGGAGGGATAGATTTATCACTCAGAGACTCCCTATGCTGTGGAATAAAATCCCGGTCCATGTGAGGCAGAGCACCTCGCTGGCTCTGTTCAAGAGAAATCTTGACCTGTGGATGGGAGATCGTAGGTTTACCCCGGGAATCATCTCTGTGTCACTGCTGGACAGAGGCACAACAAACTAATGGGCACAGTATTTTTTCATATAAGGGGTGGAGTAAGCCACAAAACTTTGGGCTAGGCTTATAAATGCCTTAGGGCAGATAGCCTAGTATAAACATATGAACCTATGAACCTATATATATATATATATATATATATATATATATATATATATATATATATATATATATATATATATATAGATAGATAGATATGGTTCCACTTCACAATATCGAATTACTGAAAACTCGAACTTCATATGGTCTAGTTTTCAGTAAATTGAAATTACAAAGTGAAACTGAAAAAAAAAAACAAACACATAATTTCTGCAGGGGGGGGCAAGCCCCCCTGCACCCTCCCTACTTAAATATACCATCTCCATGATCGCAGTATAGCGAGGAAACTGGAGATCTCCCATTCTGTGCTTCTACATACAGCGTGGAACGGGGAATTTCCCTTTTCTCCACTGTAGCACGATGTCGGAGTTGGTATATTTAAGTAGGGGGGTGTGGGGGGTGCAGGGGGGCTTGCCTCTGTGCAGAAACAATGTGTTTGTTTTGTTTTTCTTTTTAATTACACTTCATAATTTCAAGTTACTGAAAACTCGATCATATGGTCTCGACCATATGAAGTTTGAGTTTTCAGTAATTCGATATTGTGAAGTGGAACCGTGTGTGTATGTGTGTGTGTGTGTGTGTGTGTGTGTGTGTGTGTGTGTGTGTGTGTGTGTGTGTGTGTGTGTGTGTGTGTGTGTGTAATTATAAACATACATACGTGTGTGTGTGTGTGTGTGTGTGTGTGTGTGTGTGTGTGTGTGTGTGTGTGTGTGTGTGTTTAATCTTAAATTGAATTTTACAGAAAGATACATTGTGCTTTTAGATGTCAACTTAAAATGTATTTATTTTATTTTATTTTACATTTGTTGACTGGGTTAGTCTAACTGGATATATGTCCATTTTCAGTAGAGGCCCGGGGAGATAAGTTCCGATGAAAACAATAACAACATCATATATACAAATTAAGGTAAACAATGCATAATGCAGGTACATCAGTGAGAAATAATCAAAGAGATCAGAATATAACATAATGGAATATAATCAGGTATAAGTAGTATAATGCACATGCAGTTTCAATACATAATATATAAGAGAGAAGGCAGCTGATTATATAAAATTAATTAGTACAAAGGTATTCACATTAATGATATTAAGAAGATGTAAGTAATAGTATGTGGAAGGAGAAGGTTTGCTGTTATTAAGATAAGGATCTTGATTACTGAGAAGAGGAGTGTAGGCTGAACCTAGTAAGAAGAGTTAGTTGATCAGTCAGGTTCAGTAAAGGGGCACAACCAGTGTGTTTTGAGGAAAAGTTTCAAATTGGTTTTGAAAAGTGATATAGAGGGAAGTGAGGAAAGTTCATTGAGGAGAAGGTTCCAGGGTTTTCCAGCAGTATTAGAGAAGAGGGAGTCCCCAGCCCTGTTGTTTGATTTACAAATATTGACAAGAAGTTTATGTGACGATCGTAGGCTCTTGAGATTATTGTAGGAGATGTTGAGGGTAGATAGTATAGGGGTATTTGAAGGCTGGTAAAGAGTTTTATGGACAATGGTCAGTTAGTGGAATTTAAGCTGATTTTGGAATTCAAGCCATCTTAGCTGTTTTAAATTGTAACAGTGGTGGGTTCTGAAAGGGTTGCCTGTAGCAAACCTGTCTATGTTATTGTAGGAGTTTTCCATTTTATTAAGGTTGTTTTTAGATAGATTTGTGTATATGGGTGAGGCATAGAGGAGAGGAGAGATTAAATGGGTGTGAGCAACAGTTATTCTGGCTGCAGGAGAGAGGAAGAGTTTGATCCTGTAGAGAGAGCCTAGTTTTCTATTAACAGTTTTTATAGTGTTGTTGATATGGGTGTCGAAGTTAAGGTTGTTATCTATGGTGATGCCTAGTAGTTTGGTAGGTCATAGGTTGGTACTAGGCTATTGGCCCTAGGGCCTATACAAGCCTAGCCATAACAATTCCCTAGTGATATGAGAGTACCATTATTGGATGTGACTATGAAATCTATAGGGGGGACTTACAAGTAGGGGTAAAAAGGAGGAGCTTTGTTTCTTAGGGTTCAGAAGGAGACAAGGCTGTGTAAACCATTGTTCAACTGCGTTAAACACCTTTTGGGTAAAGGAGTGAAGTTCAGATTTTGATGTGGCTCAGCATATAAGTGTGGAGTCGTCTGCGTATTGAATGCAAGTAGCTTGGGGGATTTCTAGGTGAAGGTCATTGATAAATATAGAGAACAGGAGAGGTCCTAATATGGACCCTTGGGGGACACCAAGGTTAATGGGCAGGTGGGTAGATAGAGTATTATGCCAAAATACAGCCTGTTGTCTGTTATCTAAGTAGGACTGGAACCATGTTATAGCTAGTGCATCTAGTGACAGGGATTTGAGGATATTTATAAGTATCTGGTGATTTACCATATCGAATGCCTTAGACAGATCTATAAACAGTGCAGAGGAAAGCATACTGAGGTTACGGTTTTTGTTGATACAGTCAGTAAAAGAAAGGAGGACAGTAGTAGTGCTGTGGGAAGGTCTGAAACCATGTTGACAGCTGGACAGTAAATTGTTTTGGATTAGGTGGTCTAGCAATTGCTTGTGGATACATTTTTCCATGATCTTTGCCAAGGGAGAAAGTAGGGCTATGGGACGGTAACTGGAGAATTCAGTAGAGTTCCCACCCTTGTGAAGGGGGATAATTTGGGAGACTTTCCAGATTTTAGGGATGTGTCCTTCACTGATGGTTCTATTGATGAGAATAGAAATGGGATAGGCAATGGACTTGGCTGCTATTTGTAGTTATTCAGTGGGTAGTTGGTCGGCTGAAGGAGAGCATGGTTTCAGTTTTAGGAGAAGGGTAAGAATATATGTTGTTGGAATAGGTTGGAAGAGAAATGGGGGGGGTGGGATAGTGTTAGAGTTAGAGTTAAGTTTTGAGTTGATAACTGACTGGGAAGAGTTTGAATGGCCTCAGTGAAAAAGGTATTAAAGGCATTAGCAGTCTGTTTGGGGTTCTCCTGGTCTGTGCCTTGTGGGTTTGGTGTAATGGATTGACCTGGGTGTAGTAATTGGTTAATACTTGCACAGAACGTTTGTGGTTTGTTATGGTGATTCTGCTGGAATTGTAGGTAGTAGCTTCTTTTGTCAGACATTATAGCTTTTTTAGTGTTATTTCTCAGTTGTCTGACGTTTTGTTGATCTACAGGGCTTTTAGTTAAACGATATTTATTCCAGGATTTATTTCTGAGATGGATTTTTCCTTGGTTTCATTTGAAAGCCATGGGGCAGATTTAATTCTCATTCTGATAGAGCAGGTTGGTGCATGGTGGTCAAGTATGGTTAGGAATTTAGAATTAAAGTAATTAACAGCTTCCTCTAGTGGGAGTTTTTTTTAAGGGAGACCAGTTACATGCTCTTAGTTCTCTTTGGAAGAGATCGGGGTTAAAGCTTTTCTTGGTTCTGATAGTCCTAAAAATGGTTGGAATGGGTAGACTGGTTTTAAGTCTGATTATATAGGTAAGTGAGTGATCACTTACATCATCAAGGAGGGTTCCTGCTTCATATGTTTGGTCATGGTTATTTATGAGAATCCAGTCTGAGGTACTTTCCTTCTTATTAGGCTTGTTTATCCTGGTAGGGGAGGTGTATTGTAATATGGAACACTGAAATATTCTAACAGCAGCTGACTAAAAAACAAGGTCTTCATTGCCAATGAAATGGATTTACAAGAAGGCTGTCTGAAAGCAGCAAACCAGGAAGTTAGTTTTTCACCTGCAAAGCTGTAGTCGCATGCTCAAAAGGAGCCAAAGTCAATTTCTCCAAAACAAAATTAAGATCCCAAGGAGGAGGAACAGGCTTCCTGGGAGGTTTAATATGTAGGACACCTTTGAGGAATTGTTTAGCCTCAAACCTAGAAGCTAAAGGAAGGCCTTCAAAGCATAGAGTGACAGCCCATTCAGGGATAAATTTTGGACTGACCCGTGGAAATAGTTGTTTTGGATTTTTTGTCGCAGTCAGTGTTCCTAAGGTGGTGTGTGGACTGTGAAATTAAAGTGAATATAATGAGGTACTGTATGACTTTGTTTGACTCTGCAGAATCAAGTGTGCTCTATCTATACATGTGTGTGCATGTGTATGTGTGTACCAACACACACACACACACACACACACACACACACACACACACACACACACACACACACACACAATGTATATATCTATATATTATTGTATCTGCAATCTTCTTGGAATTAGAGTCTTTGACACCATCCCAATAAAGTGTTCCATCAGCTAGCCTTCCTTCATCTGTCCTACTCCAATTTTTCTTAGCTCCTCAGCTACCTGTCTAACAGATCCCAAGCTGTTAAATGGTAATCTAGCATCTCAATATTTTTACCTGTCTCTGTCGGTGTTTTCTAAGCCTCCATGCTATGACCACACCTGTTTAATATACTTATCATTAATTTACACACTGCTTCAAAACAGACCAAACTAGTCCAGTATACTGATGAGGGAACCCTTATCTGTGCTGCACAAAATTCAATTCTTCTCCAACAGCTCAAACAAGATTCATTCTCCTCCACAGAAAGCTGGCTAGCAAAATCAAAACTAATACTAAACCCAAAAAAGACAAAACTTCTCCTTTTCACACCTGAGTCTAATAATAAAGGCAAAACTAGCTTTCAAATCACCCCTGAAAAAAAAAAACACAAAAATTGATGTAGTCTCTAATACTAAATTACTAGGGGGTTATAGTAAACGACACCATGACATTCAGTTTCCACATCCAGCAAGCAATCAAAAAAGCATATCAGAAGTTAGGTCTGTAATATTACAGCCAAACAATATTTGACTGGAAGCAGTTGGATAACGTTAGCATCCACACATTCCTGTATGCCTCTCCTATTTTCACCCACCTCAAGGCCACCATGCCAGCTAAACTATAGCAATGTTGTAATAAAATAGCCAAATTTGCTTCCAATAAGCCATACCCCATGCATTACCATAGTGCCCACAGACACATAATTTTGCTTGCGCTGTCTCACATACTCTCAACTTCAACCTGCACATATATAAGTCTTTCACCCTGAAAAATGCCCTGCCCTAAGCAGTATACAACTTCGCTCCACCAATAGAGCTGTGTGCTCTACTGAAAAGCATTGACTCTCAGTTCACAAAGCAGGAAATTCTCTTTCCTCCAAATGTATCTCAGAATTCTGAAACTCAATTCCCCCTCCAATCAGACTCCTCAACAACACACATATCTTCAAAGATAAATTAAAACTGTTCCTTCTAGATTTCTGGCTATGCTCCTGCTATTGCCTAGGCTAAAATCATTATTAAATTGCCTCTCCTATGTGCACATACATATCAGTGATTATTTCTTCTCAGTTCTCTTATTTTTCTGTCTTCTCTTCTTCTTATGATGAAATGTATATAACTATATATGACTGAATGCCGATGTATTGGGTCAGTGATGTAGCTGACTAGGATCATGTATATATATATATATATATATATATATATATATATATATATATATATATATATATATATATATATGGATCTATATTAGTGGAACGAAAACTGCATTGCGTGAATCTCGTTTGCGTGACACACAATGAGCGAATGTGGGGAATATTGAAAGAATGAATGGAGATCGCCGTAAGGAATTCTTCACTTTACTTCAATGGAGTGCGATCTTGGAGTTGGTATATTTAAGCAGCAGCGGTGTGGGGGGTGCAGGGGGGCTTCGCGCAATGCAGTTTTCATTCCACAAATATAGACCCATATATATATATATATATATATATATATATATATATATATATATTTACTATCAAAATGTGGAAAGGCACTTACATGAAACTGGTTCTCTTCTTCTTATGATGAAATGCATATAACTATATATGACTTAACATATCATTGCTGGAGCCTTCCTGTGTCCTGAAAGAGTGCTCTTCAAACTATCTGGAGATATACAGAGATGAGTATATTTTTCTGGCACTTCAGAGTTGTGTACTGGTAATTGTTGTTTGACTAATTTTATATCATTGCTGGCTGACTTCAGAGTTGTGCACTGTTATTTTTGCTTCACTGTATAGTTTTTCAGATCTCTGCTGAAGGTGCTCCCCTCCTCCCCTATTTCTCTGTGTCTTAAGTTGGTATAACTGGTTTTACATCATGTGTGTTATCTGACCATCTCAAGGATTACTTGCATAAAATTAGACCCTCTTAGTAAAAAAGTCTGCATGTCATTGCTGGAGCCTTCCTGTGTCCTGAAAGAGTGTTCTTCAAACTATCTGGAGATATACAGAGCTGAGTATATTTTTCTAGCACTTCAGAGTTGTGTACTGGTAATTGTTGTTTGACTAATTTTATACCATTGTCGGCTGACTTCAGAGTTGTGCACTGTTATTTTTGCTTCACTGTATAGTTTTTCAGATCTCTGCTGAAGGTGTTGGTTTTCCCATACCCACCCTCCCTATTCCTGTGTTGTTGTTTAAATTTGAAGGTTTTTGCAGTTGTAGATTTGATCTGGGACACTCTCTCCAGTCCCATCTCTTTACCTCATTCTACCTAATAACCTCCTTCTGCATTGTTTTTAGTCATTTTTAATTTAATTGCATTTTTTAAACTGTTTGGTCTAACATTGCTCCATACTCAAGTGTGCTAGCTTGCACTGCATTTGAATTGTTTTGACTGCTGTTTTAGCTACTTTTCTGTATATATAAAAAAATACCTTTCCTGTAACTAGTGTAGCCCAGATTCAGATTTGCTGTATCCAGGACTGTATGTAAGCTTCTGAGCCGCCCCCCCAACAAGCTTTCTGTGTTGGAGGGAAGCCTTCTAGCTTATCAGTGGGAGTAGTAAGCACTAGGTAACCTATCTACCACATAAAGAGTGGTTCTGGCCCAGAAATTGTAGTTATTGGCTGTTTGTGCAGTTTTTCCATCTCTCTCAACTTTCTGAATTAAAAGCCCACATTTGCACTTGTTTCCCCCCTTTCCTATAACTAGTTTAGTCCAGATACAGATTCTTACTTTTAGCACTTGAATTTGCTTATTCGTGATCAGCACTTGTTCAGAACTTGTAAGCACTAAATAACCTACTAATTACTACAGCACTCAGCCTTCCTCATTACTTAGAGGAAAACAGTTTTGGTACTTACTTTCCTCACTTGCTTAGAGAAAAACAACTCTTGTACTCACTTTCCTCACTTATCTAAAGGAAAATAGTTTTTTTATTCAGGCATGTCCATGGGTCAGCTCCTGTCTATCTGATGAATCTGAGCATCTTGGGGCAATGTAGAAATTGCCTCATGTACACAGACAACCCTCTCCTCCTACCACCCAACACTACATCCTGTGAGAGATGCACTTATCTAGCCAAACTGGAGGTAAAGCTCTCTCCAATCAAGACTGAACTTGACAGTCAAGAGGAGAAGGTAAACAATTGCACCACACCACAGTCATCACATAGTCTCACTAAATCTACACCACCAAAATCTACACATAGAAACACAAAAACATTCATGGAGGCTCTCAATAATAATCTACTCAAGCAACAGAGACCTCCAAAGCAGAAATGCAAGCAACCTCCACCCCCCAACACAACCCAAATGACACACAGCCTGCAGACTCAGTGTGCCACTCAACCACAGCCAATAAGGCAAAACAACGTACTCAACACACTAGTCATATGTGACTCTATAGTCGGACACACTGATGTCCCACTCACCAGGCTAAACAAGGAGATGGTTACTGTCAGCTGCCTGTCGGGTGCCAGGATCCGCCACATAACCCATGCACTCAGGTAACTCCACAACAAGTACAAATATGACTCTGTCATTGTCCATGTTGGTGTGAACGACCTGAGACATACCTCCCTGGACCACATGAAAAGAGACATAGAAAAGCTCTCCGATCTTGTAGCACAGGCAGGTATGACCCTAGCCCTGAGTAGCATTCTGTCATCACCCAGAATGAAGCCACAGTATAAGGACAAAATTATTGACTTCAACAATTGGCTAAGATTCTGGTGCCATTATACAGGGGTCCAGTATCTGTCTACCTGGGATGACATGGTCGACAGACCACAATGCTTTGCCAGAGATGGCCTGCACCTGTTACCCCTGGGATTCCGGATACTGGCTAAGGTTCTTGCCGCCCCTATAGTGCCTTTTTTAGGTAAGGTTTAAATGACAAATTCACCACCATAACAGGAATAGGCAAGCAAAAACTGAGGGTGATGCTACTCAATGCTAGAAGTCTAAATCTCAAAATGCACTCACTCGAGGCACTCCTTAAAATGGAGAACATCAATATCTGTGCAGTGACTGAGACCTGGTTCAAGGCTCCAGAGAGCACCCCTGCACTACCAAGCTATAACTCATACCACACTTTTCGGCCATATAGCCTGGACTGGAACACCAAAGGCGGAGGTGTGTCCATATTCATTAAGGATATCCACACCTCCAGGCTAGTTGCTCAGCATAATGCAGCCGAGGTTATCCAAGTGCAACTAACTCTGGGCAAAACTGCAATCCAAATTGTAGCTTGCTACAGATCACCCACCATGCCCCAGGATTCCCACTCTTCTTTTCTTGATGTACTGGAAAATATTAGGGTTCAACCAAACACCCTAATAATGGGTGATTTCAACTATCCCACCATTAACTGGGAAAACTACTCATGTACCAACTCCTTCGCTCAACGCTTTCTGGAATTCATAAACTCTAATGCCCTGGATCAACTTATCCACACCCCCACCAGGGGCAACAATATCCTAGATCTAGTCATTACCAATATGAGTGACCGGTGTTCCACACCTGAAGTCAATGCCTCATTGGTCTGATCCGACCATAAGCTAATTACCCTAGATATCCACATCCTGCCTCCACCCCCCCATTAAGGAAACCATGGTAAAAAATTTCTCCAAAGCCAACTTCATGCTTCTTAAGACAGAAGTGGTGAACTTGATGACACCCATGCAGATGGACAATACAGTTACGACTACTGAATCCTACACAATTGCACTTTATAAGCACTTACATGAGTGCATGGATCGTGCTATCCCAAACAGAACCAAGACGCTATCCCCCCAAAAAAGGAAGCCAATCTGGTGGTCTCCTGCCATAAACAAACTGTACAACAGAAGGAAGAAACTCTTGCAAAAGAGAGTAAAATCCCACGAGTGGAGGAGCTCCTTGGTCAGCCTCAGTAAGAAGCTGTGATCCCTGATAAAATCCTCCAAAGCTAGTTACAAAAACAAAATCACCACTGATTCTAAAGACAACCACAAAGCATTCTATAGCTATGTCAAGAATCTCAATGGCAACACTCATATCTGCTCTGAGTTACAGCACAATGGCACTAAATATACAGACCCAACTGATATTGCCAACATCCTGGCAGATAGGTTCAGTGCTAACTTTACCCCCTCTCACCCCCTAAAGAGCCCATATCTATACCGGAAGAATGCAAAGTTCCTGTAATCATGGCTGCACAGGTAAAAACCACACTCTCCAAAGCCAAGAACACAGTATCCATGGGACCAGACAACATCCCAGGCTGCGTTCTACATGAACTACAGAACGAACTGGCACCTCACCTAAGTACCATGTTCAATCATAGCCTCACCTCAGGCTTTGTGCCTGCTGAATGGCACACAGCAACGGTTATCCCACTCCACAAGGGGAGAGCCACCACGGAACCCATGAACTACCGCCCCATTAGCCTGACGAGCCTGGTCTGCAAGGCCATGGAACATATCATCATGGAACTTATAAGCAAAGACATTGGTAATCTCCAAACTCTGGATCCCACCCAGTTCGGGTTTGTAAAAGCAGATCATGTCTCCTAAACCTGATAGACTTCTTTGAAGCAGTCACCAAAGCCATAGACAAGAGTAAGGTGGTTCACACAGCCTATCTAGATCTTGCCAAGGCTTTCGACACCATCCTCCACTCTGGAATTATAGATAAACTCACTAAACTAGGTATAAATCCCTATGTCACAAGATGGGTTGCCAGCTGGCTCACTGACAGAACCCACACTGTGAAAGTAGCAGACTCCAAATCCGACTTCAGACCAGTGACAAGTGGAGTACCACAGGGTTCAGTCCTGGGTCCTCTCCTGTTTGGTATCTACTTCTCTGAAGTACAGGCTAACACAGAAGGTCTTTGGCTAATGAAGTTTGCAGATGACTGCAAACTAGGAGCCATAATCGAAACTACTAATGATGTGGACATCCTACAAAAGGGCCTCACTGAGACAGATGCCTGGTGTCAAAGCCATGGCCTCAAGCTCAATGCCAAAAAGTGCATTGTCATCCCCTTTGGTAAAAACTCTGTACCCATGAACTACAACATAGGCGGTAGTATACTTAACACAGAAAGTGTGATAACAGACCTTGGGACACAGGTGGACAGTAGTCTCTCCTTTGATAATCACATCGCCACAGTAGTCAGGAAATCCTTCTACATGGCACACCTCATCACAAAAGATTTCTCATCCAGAAAAAAAGAGGTCATTGTTCCCCTCTACTCCTCACTCATTAGATCCATTATAGAGTACAATGCCCCTATTGGTATGTACCTCACAAGTCATCTACAACAACTGGAATGGCCACAGAAATACCTCACAAAGAGGATTACCAGCCTCAAATAGATGCTCTACGTAGACCGTCTCAAAAAACTCCAGCCTTACTCCGTCTCATATCGCCTACTCAGAGGTGATCTCTGCCTAACATACAAAGCTATGTCAAGCTCAGAGCTGTTGCACATGCTCCACTTAAAGAAATCCCAATCCCCCTGAACTACACGCTCTAGGAACCTAGACCTTGTCACCACAATAAACAGAACATGCTAGAGGGATAGATTCCTGTCCCAGAGACTTCCCATACTCTGGAATAAACTACCTATCTATATCAAACAAAGCTCCTCATTAGCACTCTTCAAGAAAAATCTTGATGATTGGATGGGAAATGGGAAATTCACCCCGGGGATCACCTCTGTGGCTCTGCTCGACAGTGGCACAGGAAATTAATTTTCTTGGGTGGCAAAAGCCAGGGTACCTTTTTGGCTGGGCTTGTATAGGCCCCAGGGCCGATAGCCTAGTACCTACCTATAAACCTATGAACCTATGCTGATGTATTGGGTCAGCGATGTAGCTGACTAGGATCATATATATATATATATATATATATATATATATATATATATATATATATATATATATATATATATATATATATATATATATATATATATATATATATATATATATATATATATATATATATATATATATATATATATATATATATGGGGTCACTATAGAATCCAGAAATACTAAAATCCCGAATTTCAGTATTTCGAAATTCTATATCCCGAAAGCTTAAAATCCCAAAAACCCATAACCAAGTAATTTAAAATAGTGCACCTACACTACAAATACACCATACACATACACATACACACAATATACCCCCACAATCAAAACATACAATCCTACACTACTGCGCCCCCACACCCCCCATTTATATATACTAACTCCGAGATTGCACAATCACACACAATCACACATACAAAGGTAACTCACAGCCAGGCATTTCACAGTCCCTTGCACACATACATCACAGCCAAAACACACATTAACATACACTAAATCCCCTAACCAACACACTCATACATATTTATCTGAACTTACACCTATCCATTCACGCACCACAACACCAGAAGCTCCAAACTTCAGGAGTTTGAATTTCTCGCTTCTGGTGTTTTGCAATTTCAAGCTTTCGTGATATAGAATTTTGAAATACTGAAATTCGGGATTTCAGTATTTTGGGATTCTATAGTGAACCCATATATATATATATATATATATATATATATATATATATATATATATATATATATATATATATATATATATATATATATATATATATATATATATATATATATATATATATATATATATATATATATATATATATATATATATATATATATATATATATATATATATATATATATATATATATATATATATATATATATATATATATATATATATATATATATATATATATATATATATATATATATATATATATATATATATATATATATATATGTATGTGTGTGTGTGTGTATATATATATATATATATATATATATATATATATATATATATATATAGGTTCATAGGTAGGTACTAGGCTATCTGCCCGAAGGCATTTATAAGCCTAGCCAGAATGTGTTGGCTTTCGTCACTCCCTTAGATTACTTCCCTGTGCCTCTGTCCAGCAGAGCCACTGAAGTGATCCCGGGGTAAACTTTCTGTTTCCCATCCACTCGTCAAGGTTTCTTTTGAAGAGTGTTAGCGAGGAGCTCTGCCTAATGTTGATTGGGATCTTGTTCCAAAGCATGGAAAGTCTCTGGGACAGGAATCTATCCCTCCAGCATGTCCTATTTATTGTTGTGGTGAGGTTTAGATCCCTAGAGCATGTGGCTCGAGGGGATAAGGTTTTCTTTAGGTGGAGCATGTCCATCAATTCTGGGTTGGACATGGCCTTGTATGTCAGGCAGAGATCACCTCTGAGTAGGCGGTATACAACCGAGTACAGCTGAAGTTTCTTCAGTCGAGCTGCATGGGGCATCTGTTTGAGGCCAGTGATCCTCTTGGTGAGGTACTTCTGTGGTTATATATGTATAAATATGTTTACTATCAAAATGTGGATGTGGAAAGGCACTTACATGAAACTAGTTGAATGCTTGTTTTCCAGTTTCTGTGATGCCGATCCAGAAATGTTTTATTCCTCATTAGCAAATGGTTGTGTGCATTCCCTAATATGGGATTGAAGTTCTGATAACAGATCTCACTACAGTGGGGATTGGGAAATTTACCCTTTTCCTCACTGTAGTGTGATTTCAGAGTTGGAATATATCATATGCAGGGAGTGTGATGGGTGCTGCCCCCCCATGGGGGGTGCAGGGGGGCTTGTCCTCCCTGCAAAAACATTACCAGTAACAAGGAATTTCGACACTGGAACTTCCGGTATTTGAATGTTGATTCCGTGGTTACCATTTCCGACATTTTGGTAATTCTGTATTACCAAATTTGAATAACGAATTCAATCAAAAAGTTTAAAATCGCTTTGATTTTCCACATTTTGATAGAAACTATATATATATATATATATATATATATATATATATATATATATATATATATATATATATATATCAAGAGAGAGAGAGGGACAGACATACATACATACATACACACACACACACACACACACACACACACACACACACACACACACACACACACACAAATAAGGCAAAATAAAACAGGGCACAGAACCAAAACCAGGAATGGTAAAAGCTCATGTCAGAAGTCAAAAACTTCAATCAATGAACTTTATTTACAAAACAAGGTTTAGCACTTTTATCCTTATATACCAGAACTTCATCAGAACCTATAAAACCACAAAGATTCATCATTTAAATACTTACAAGATGTCATTCAAGTAGTGACATGACACTGGATTTAAAGAAATACACATAATAAAAACTGGTGTAAGAAATACTCAAAAAAGCTTAACAAACATTTTAAAAGCATTTGAAAATAAAATATACAAACAAACAAGTATCTGTGTTGAAAAAACATCATAAATTACACTTCATTACCAAAAACACAAGACACTGGAACACACAGACGTTAAATTGCATAAGCTTTCGAGCTGGCATGAGCCCTTCATCAGGACTTATTAAGTTACTGATGTTAAATATAGTGGTTCAGTATCCACTTGTACCTAGAAAGTGAAGTACATCATTTATTTCCAGCTGGCTAAAAAATAAAATCTTGAAAAATGCTAGGGTGGTAAACATACGGCTTATTGTACACCTCAGAGACAGACAGTATATGTGAGTGGGGGGGGGACTCATGGTATCTAGTATTCTGACCTGAACGTTGTCTTATGTGAAAATAATTCTCTTGTAGTGATTAAAATACAGGTGCTAAAACAAAGACCACAGTAATTTTAACAGTTACTATTAATATTCTGTAATAGACAAAAGTTTGAATTCAAAGTAAATTCATCAAATCTTCCATACTACCCTTATTTATGTAAGTGTTACTGCTAAATGAATATCGTTTAGAAAATGTACTTTTAAAAAATGAATTTAAAAAAAAATTAAACAAAGCAGTAGGGAAAAAATCCCCTTGTACCTATAACCTGCCTGATCTTAACTTTAAAGCACTATTAATGCTAGTATATTCATTAAGCCTGAGCAATTTTGCAGCATTCGTTTTAAATTGCCACAAAGTTTCATGTCCTAACTGTGATTTTCAGACACATTCTCCCCCCTTGTAAGAACATCTACCTTTTCAACAATATTGCTTAGAAACCTTTTGTAATTACCACAATTGACAACAAGTCTAGTGAGTGTACTCCTCGTCTTTCCTAGAGATGGAATAAAGGTACTAATAAACTCTCTTATGGAGAGGTTTCTCAATCTTCCCTATACAGAAAGCCCCACAAGGGGTCACACAGAGCCAGGTAGACAACACCAAAACTGGAGCAATTGCATTTCTCAGATTTTTTTCCACTTAGTAAGAATATAAACTTTTCCCCCAACTCACCCAGACTGGTATAAGGTCACTGACCACAATGTCCACATTTAGTAGTCTTAGTATAAGAAAAAAACATAGGTCTGGAATAGTTCATTTCTAAAATATTTTTCAAATTAAGCTTTCTACTAAAAGTAACAGGTGGTCTCTCTCCAACCAGGTACTCAAGGAAATCTTAATATTGGAATTTAGACCAGTGCATAATAAAAATGTCCTTAATAACCCCAACATATATTGAAAAAGGCAAAACAAAATAAAATAAAAGGTCTTTTAGTGAAACCCTAGTGGGACTCAACCTTGACAACCTGCTTTACTCTTATTTTTTCTGGGAAAGTGGTTGTAGAGAGGTACCCGGATGTTGCTAGTTCTGGTGGATTAGATCTTGAAAACTATACAGAGTAGGTAGAAACATACAAGAGGTGTATTTAGTCAAGCAGAAGGTCTGCTGTTACCTCTTCTAAATCTGTATCTCTGTTTTTTTAAATTTTTTTAATGTGTATTAATGTTTTGACTTGGAGCTTTTCTCCCCGGGCCTCTGCTGAAAATGGACATATATCCAGTTGGACCAGCCCGGTCAACAAATGTAAAATAAAATAAATAAAAAATAAAATGTAATTGTGTCTGTGGGCCACCCACCTCAAATCTATATCTCTTCATATTTTGGACCATCAGGGGACAGAGGAAGTTCTATACCTTTTTTCAAGTAAGTCTCCTTATAATTCATTGAATTCTCATCAAAGTTTGAGGTGTTTAGTTTTTACCCCACACTGTTTTGATCTTTTGCAGTAAAGTCAGATGTAGCATATGCCATGGTTCTCTTAGAGAGAAATGGAGCTAACTGAGAAATTGGTGCAAGATGAAGAAGAACAGGGTAAATTATAATATGGATAAGGAAATTCTATATTCGAAGGAAACTGTTTCAGAATCAGAAGGGGCAGAGGAGTACCAGCTTGATAGGACAAAGTTAGAGTGGTATTAAAGGTGGTCACTGAAAAGAAGTCTGCAGCTTTGTTATAGGAGGGTAAGGGAGACATTCTTTACAACACATGCTGGATTTGTATGGATGCTAAGGAAATCTAGGGATGGGTAAAGAACAGGTGTCTGTGGGAACTGATGCCTACCCAACTCATGCCAAAGGCACAAATGTCTGTCAATCAGATGCCAGTATAACTGGCATCAATAGCACTACTGTGGCAAACAGGGACCAATGTTGGGGCAGCAATGGAGTGGATAACATCTGCACGGAGATGTTGAGTCTGATTAACACAGGTCTAGAATCCCCCCAGTATCTAATATCCATGAATCACCAATGAGGCTAGGCACTTAAAGACTGTTACCAACTCACCATAGTCTGTCAGTGGAATGAATATCAGCATGTTCTTGATAGGAGGCAGAGAGTGAAGCATGAAGGTAGGTGCTATGGTGCTGTCTCAATAATAGATGCTGGTAGGAAAAAGAAAATAGGACCAGGCCTCCTAGCAGGGGAACACAAACTAATCTCCTGGTTTGGCCTGAGATTACATCCTGATAAGTTTAGGGATATGAATACAGGAATTCCCTATGGAAATCTGGTTCTCCATAACTTTTTCCAGTTTGAAAAAAAACTTGTGACAGACAACTAAGTTTCTTTATCTCTCTTCACCAGTTTTCTCTTTTTGTTATGATGGCAGTGTTTGGATTTTCTAAGAGTAAACTTGCAGGACTGATGTGCAGTAGAGGGTTCAATCAAGAACTTTGAAAATCAGTTTATCACTGAAAGGTTCCAAAGACCATTCAACAGTACCTTTCAGTGGCATCATTAACCCCCTACACAGAACACACCACCTGATGTCATGGGAGAGTCTCAGGCAAAGAAGACACTCTGCCTCAGGAAATTAGCTTCCCACTAAGGCATTCGGATGAAGGCATCTCTACAAACAAGGCTAAGACCTTCATGGTTTCCTGTCATTATTGTAAATCACACAACAGTGACTTCCAAAATTTCTTCTTTTTCTGTCGGTTGTTCCCTTTAGGGGGTCGCCACAGTGGATCATCTGTTTCCATTTCTTCCTGTCCTCTGCATCTTTCTCTGTCACACCAACCACCTGCATGTCCTCTCTCACCACATCCATAAACCTTAACTTAGGCCTTCCTCTTGTCGTCTTACCTGGCAGCTTCATCCTTAGCATCCTTTTCCCAATATACCGAGCATCCCTCCCCAGCACATGTCCAAACCAACGTAATCTCATCTCTCTGGCTTTGTCTCCAAACCGTCCAACCTGGGCTGACCCTCTAATATACTTATTCCTAATTCTGTCCACCTTCGTCACACCCAGTGCAAATCTTAATATCTTTAACTCTGCCACGTCCAGCTCTGACTCCTGCCTTTTTGTCAGTGCCACTGTCTCCAACCCATATAACATAGTTAGACTCACTACCCTCTTGTAGACCTTCCCTTTCACTCTTACTGGTAATCATCTGTCAGAAATCACTCCTGACACTCTTCTCCATCCACTCCATCCTGCCTGTAATCTCTTCTTCACCTCTCTTCCACACTCGCCAGTACTCTGAACTGTTGAACCCAAGTGACTTCCAAAACTAAGAAACTGAAATGTCAGATTTTGAAATTCAAAACTTGCAAAAAAGTAAGTATTTTTGCAGCGGGTAAGCCCCCTGCACCACCCCAACATTAGACCACACCCACCACTTTGCTGCAACTTACTATATATAAACTCCAACACTGATGTTCCTTGGTAAATTCTGGGACACTGCAACCTCAGGAATTAGTTTATATTTCACTTTGATCACAATTTTAGTTTCATTATTTTCAGGATTTCATTACTGGTGCTCAGAATATCAATAGGAACATAGATAATGCACAAACTAGAAACAAAACAAAAATGAAGAAAACTACACAGAATCAAAAAAAGTCTAAACATCAAAACCTAGATACCCATTAGTAAGATATTTTCAGAAGTAACTTCAAAAAGGTGAAAAGGCAACCAGGAGCCATGATAGCGCATGAAATACCTTCCACAGTGGGAAGGAAATGCAGTGTTCTAGCATGCTAGCCCATTATTTGGGGTAAGGGGTGGGGTTAGAAGCCAAGAAGGTTTTGTATACTGACTGTATGTAAGGTTTCTAATCTCATTCCAGGCTGCTCTGCTGGCAGAGACCTTCAAGATCAGATACTAGATGGTTTTCCTGTACATAAAGTGTTTAGTACCTCACAATAACAGGCTTCAGATTGTGGCTGGTATGAAGCTCTCAGTCTGTATTAATATGCCAGTGTATAATCCAGTACCTAGATGTACAACATCATGGGATGCAAAGGGCACATAGCTATTATCCAGTATGTCAGTATATCAACTGCAAAAATACCTTGCCATGCATATATGTTGTAACATGAAGGCATGAAACTGTTAGTCATTTAGTGTGCCAGCAGGTAAAGTGCACAACACCTTACCACAGAGCACTGCTGATTGCAAATGGGCAATGTCATCAACTGAACAGTAACTCAACACAGTATATTATGGGGTGTGATAGGGACACCTTGGAGTTCTACAGTTTTCTATTTTGCTAGCTGTAGGGGTAAATTGCAAATTCCTCCTGTTATACCATCCAACATGTTATTTTGGAGGATTCTTGCAAAAGTTTACAGAATTCCTTGTCAGCACCATTCACAGGTCACCAAGATGGCTAGTACATGGTGATTAGATTGACGATGAGACCTGCAAAATTTCTGTTGGAGATCCTGAGTTTAATGAGTCCTTTGGCCTTTCTCAGTTAGTTTCAACTGCAACTCATAAATATGGACATTCAGTGGACTTGGTATTCCAATTTGGGTTAGAAGGTAAGGACTTGAAAGAGGAAACAGAGTACTGGTCTGACCATTCTGACCATTATCTGGTGAGTTTTAATCTTAGCTTCCCTTTTCACCAGTTATTCTCATGTGTTATGGTTAGGTGAAGAGACCTTAGAAGTGCAATAGCTAACACATTTGGTCCTGTCTTTGACCATTCGTGCGAGGGTATCAATGTCAATGATCCAGATGGGCAGACTATAGCTGATAATCAAATCATAGCCAGTGCAGTAGATTCAGTCATCCTAGCAAAAGTATGCCTTTGGCCTGTAATTCACCATGACCTATGGTATAACCATGAATTATGGCCTTTACACAGGCAGAGGCAAAGGTTAAAGAGAAGATGATGCAGACACACCTGCAAGAAAATAATCTTATTCCAAATAAGTATAACATTCACTACAGGGCCAAGATTACAAGCAAAACAGATAAATGTTTCTCGAATGAGATCTCAACAGCAATTAATCATCCCACCATACTCTTTCAGGTTGTGGTAAGTTCTGCAGCTCAGCTCGCTTGAAATCTCACTGAATTTGTTTCTGCTGTTAAATGTGATGAAGGGCCCATTGTTTTCCTGATGAGGTTGTCAAGGTCAGATAGATACACCATCTCTACTGGGTATCAAGAAGAGCATGCACAAATGCCTGAGTGGGATAACTTGGATTGATGGTGGCCTGAGTTTGCATATGTCATTTATGCAAATCCCATGTCAATGGTTTCAACAATGTGTACAGACTGCTGAGCTCTGAATCAAAAACTGTTAAGTCTAATGTTGTTGTTGTTGTCTTTCTGCTTTTCCTGGTTAGGGATCGCCACAGCGGAACTCCGATCCTCTAAAGATTGGCAGTAGATTTTTACGGTGACAAGGTGCCAGCTCAACACCCAACCTTCAACGAAGGCACGCCCATTCATGCATGTCTTTCAGAACGCCACTCGACCCATGGGGAGGACATGCAGACTCCACGCAGTCTAATAAAGATACATAAGCTGAGGAAAACAACATAAACATCCAGACTTAAACAACAATGTACTCCCCTTCTTTACATTTATAATCTCTGTCTAACTCAAAACATCATGCCTAATATCTGGAAAACAGCCATGGTTAAACTCCTCCCCAAAAATACTATCTTATCCCAGGCCACTGACTTCCACCCTTTTCTTCATTCTTCCCATACTTGGTAAAATTCCTGGAAAATTAGTTTACAATCAACTCATTATATCTCCCAATGTCATCTACCATCCTTAAAACAGCATGGATTTTGGGTTGGTAGGAGCACACTGGACACTTAGTGATAACATCCTCCAGGCTGGACAAAAGTCTCCTTATTGGAGCCATCTTTTCTGACCTCTCCAGAGCTTTTAATCTGGCTGACCATAACATTCTTTTAATCACCCAACTGAAATTAGAATTAGCCCAGATACAGCTCAATGATTTAAAAATTATCTTTCCAAATGGTACTTCTCTGTGCAGTTTCAAAACACCCTCTCTACTTCTGTCCCTCTTGTTTAAAGTGTCCTTCAAGGCTCCATCATTGATCTTCTTCTTTTTTCCATTTTCATTCATAAACTACTACCACTGCAGACAGCGCAGTGGTGCAGCAGTTTGCAATGTCACCTCACAGCAAGAGGTTCTATAGTTCGATTCTTGCCTTCTGTGCAGAGTCTGCATGTCCTCCCTGTTTTCGTGTTGGTTTCCTGCAGGTGTTCCAGTTTCCTCCCACGTTACAAAGACATGCAACTGGAGCATTTTCCCCCAGGCCTCTGCTGAAAATTGGCTTGTTCCAAGTCGGACTTTCCTGGAAAAAAAATTTAAATAAAAAATAAAATAAAATACTACTTGGCCTCCCTCACCTTTGTCCCTTACTTTATGCTGATGATATGATTCTTTTTCACTCAAAACTGCCCTCCTCTGTCATACAGCAATACCTATAAGCTGACTTCCTTTTTTTATCAAATGACTTAATAACAAAAAGCTAATTGTGAACACTTCCAAACTAAAACAATGCTATCTGGTACCTCCCTAAATGGCAAAAGAACTCTCATTCACTTCTTATCCATGACCACCTTGTCAACCACGTTAATCAAATCATCTCCCTTAGGTACCTTGGCATGTGGCTGGATCCCACACTGAACATTCACCTTCACCCAGAACAAATATGAAATAAAATACATTCCTTCCTTGATTGATCCTATAATATTTTTCCCTTCCTCTCCAGACCAACAAGTACTGCCATAGTCAGACACATTCTACTTGCACATCTTGAATATGGATGTCCACTGGCTGCAGCATCATCCAAGAAAAACTCTTCCACCATCCAAACTATACGCAACTCTATCTGTCATTTCATTACCCACTCCCATAAAAATGGTTAACAAAATCAGTTGGCTACTTGCCAATCAACATGCCAACCTGCTTCTTTGATCCCAACTCTACAAGCTCCTCAAAGAACATTCCTGTCCTTCCCTTGCCTCCAATCTATTCAGAACCCCCCCCCCCCAGTTACAATCTAAGAAGTCATAACCACACAGGTCCACTTCTTCAATGCCCCAGAACCAGATTTCCTTGCACTAACCATGCTTTCTGCATTACAGGCCCCAAACTCTGGGAGTCCCTCCTTACTAATCTTCAAGACTTTACCTCATACCTAATTCCATGCTTAGCTTAAAGATCATCTCAAGTCTGAATCAATCTGCAAGTGCTTTCCCTCCCTAATTCCCCCTATTCTCCCCTTCACAACTGATACACCTTTGCCTTCCTCACATTATTTCCCTACACTAACATGGGACATTTCCTCCATACTGCATATTGTAGCTAGTTTCTGTGTGCCCTTACTTTACTTTATACTGTGTGCTATATCCCTTCACTATTTCACTCTCTTCTTCATTACCCCATATGCTAACCATTTATCATACTGTCCCCTGTAATGTGCACTTTATGATTTTTACTGTTATTAATTCACTGCTATCTTCCTAGTAACATTTTGTTTGTATTCATAATACTTCTTGTTAACTTGCTTGTCTGCAGTCATTTATACTTCTCCAGGCTGAAGCTGAGATAGGTCCATTTGGATCAGTGTTCTACACTAGTTACCAAAATAATATTTATTTTATTTTATTTATTTTACATTTGTTGACTGGGCTAGTCTAGCTGGATATATTTCCATTTTCAGTAGAGGCCCGGGGAGAAAAGCTCCACACAGATATACAAAAGTATAGAAATATTGTTACATGGTAAATAAAGGATTAATAAACAAAATAAAACAGGTAATTGATACATTCTAGAGATAAAAACACTTGAGGAAAGCTACAGTAAACATAATATTACTTAAGAAAGCTAAAACAAATGTACTACAGTAAGAATTATATACAATTGTTCACATCAGGTAGAAGGATTTAAACAATAAGTTGATTAGAGTTTAAATAGTGTCAGTCTTACTTACAAGACTAAGCATTTAAATGTTTGGAAGTTTGGTTACAAGAGGAAGAAACAGAGGTGAAGAGGGTGGTTAGTCAGGGTTACTACAAGGGCATAACCAGTGCATTTGGAGGTGTTTTTTAAGTTTTTGTTTAAAGAGTGGCAAGGATGTAATTAGAGTAGTTCATTGGGTAACAGGTTCCAGTTTTTTCATGATGTGTTGGTAAACAGAGTCACCAGCCGTATTATTAGACTTTGTTATGCTAGCAAGGAGTTTGCTAGAAGAACGTAGGGAGTTCAGATTATTATATGGGATTAAGAGCTTTGAGAGTATTGGGGTGTTATTGGGTTGGTAAAATATCTTGTGGGCAATTGTGAGTTGGGGGATTATCAGATGGTTTTGGAATTCCAGCCAGTCTAGTTGCCTAAGATTAGAACAGTGGTGGGTTATGAAGGGATTGCCAGTAGTGAATCTGGCAATGTTATTATAGGAAGTTGCTAATTTGTTAAGGTTAGTTTTCTTAAGGTTGGTAAAAATAGGTGAAGCATACAGAAGGGTTGAGATTAGATGGGAGTGAGCGATCTTGGCTCTGGCTGCTGGGGTTAAAAAAGGTTTTATTCTATATAAGGAGCCTATTTTTCTGTTGACTATTTTAATGGTGTTATTTATATGGTAATCAGATGAGAGGTTAATGTCAATGGTTATTCCTAAAACTTTAGTGGTAGATCTGGGAAAATAACAGTACCATTATTTGAAGAGATTGAGAAATCTAAGGGGGAGGACCTAGTAGTGGGTGTAAAGAGAAAGAGGGGTTTTTTTGGCATTAAGAAGGAGGCAGCATTTTGTAAACCATGTTTCTACAGTGTTGAAAACATTTTGAGTAAGAGAATATAGTTCAGATGGAGAGGTTGCTGAGCATATTAGTGTGGAATCATCTGCATATTGAATACAGGTGGCTTGAGGAATTGCTACATGGAGATCATTAATAAATAATGAGAAAAGTAGTGGTCCAAGAATGGAGCCCTGATGGACCACAATGGTGACAGGTAAAAAGGATGAAATTTGATTTTCCCAGAGAACTGCCTGTTGCCTGTTGCTGAGGTATGATCTAAACCATTTAATGGCCAGAGAGTCAAAGGAAAGAGATTCAAGAATATTGATTAAGAGGGTATGGTTTACCATGTCAAAAGCTTTAGAGAGGTCAATAAAGAGTGCAGATGAGAGGATGTTTTTGTTACGGTTTCTATTGATGGTATCTGTAAAGGATAGAAAGGCAGTAGTGGTACTATGTGATGGCCTAAAGCCATGTTGACAGTTTGCTATTAAGTTATGTTGAGAGAGATGATGTACAAGTTGTTGGTGAATGCATTTTTCCATAATTTTTGCTGAGGGTGATAAGAGAGCAATTGGCCGATAGAGTAATCATTAGAGTTCCCACCTTTATGTAAGGGGATAATGTGGGAGATTTTCCAAATATATGGGATGGTTCCTTCTTGGATTGTCCTATTTATAAGGATAGATATAGGGTAGGCAATTACTTTGGCTGCTTTTTAGAGATATTGGGAAGGAAGTTGGTCAGCAGATGGAGTACATGCCTTGAGTTTTTGAATAAATTTATAGATAAGAGAAGTAGAGATGGGTTGTAGTTTGACTTTAGATAAAGAGTGTGGAAAGTTGATGGGAAGGCTGGAGTTTTCTGAGATAAGCTGACTAGCTAGAGATTGTATAGTCTCAGTGAAGAAAGAGTTAAAGGTATTGGCAGTTTAATGGGGAGTATTTGGATCTGCATCAAGTGGGGTGGGTGTTCGGGAGTTACCTGGGGAAAGGAGCTTATTAATGCAAGACCAGAACTTTTGAGGATTACTTTGATGAGTTTGTTGGAGTTTACAGTAGTAGTTTTTTTTTATCTGTAAGTATTGCCTTTTGTACTATTTCTGAGCTGCCTAAAATGTAGATGATCAGAGATAGTTCTGTTAGATCTCTATTTAGCCCAGACTTTGCTCCTAAGCATAATTTGATTTCTAGTTTCATTAGAAAGCCATGGGGCTGGGTTAGACTTCATTCTGATGGTACGTTTAGGAGTATGCATATCCAGGATAGATAAGAATGTAGAGTTAAAATACTTTACAGCCTCTTCAAGTGGAAGGGTTTTTAAAGGGTTCCAGTTACATGCTTTAAGCTCAGTTTGAAATAATTCTGAGTTAAAGTGTTTGGTAGAGCGTGTTGTCCTAAAGGTGGGGAGGTTTGGAAAATCCTTCTTTTCTCTTATGATGTAGGTCAAAGAATGATCACTTACATCATCTGGCAGGGTTCCTACCTTGTAAGTTTGTTTCAGTTTATTTATGAGTATCCAGTCTAAGGTGCTCTCTTTCTTATTAGGTTTGTTAATTCTGGTTGTAGAGGTTATGGTTTGGGTAAAGCCATGGAGGTTAATATGAGAGGTAGGATTTTCAGCACTAACACTTTTCCAGTCAATGTTAAAGTCGCCTAGTATTATTGTTCTTGGGGGTAAGTAGAAGACACCCAGCTTAGAAAAGCCTCTATTGTAGTAATATTATTTCCAGGTGGTATGTAAATGCAGATACTGTATAAAGATTTGTTTGCGTTGATTTGTAGTTTAGTAATGAGGACTTCTGCGTTACTATCCTGGGTTGGATTAGAAGGTAGGGTAGAGATATGAAGTCCGTTTTTAAATAGAATTGCTACTCCACCACCTTTACGTTTTGTTCAGTCTTGTTTCACTATATTGTAGCCTTTGGGAATAATTTCATTGTCTTTAGTTTCTGGTTTCAACCAAGTCTCAGTGAGGCAGAGGATATCAAAGGAGTGAATATCTAGGAGGGCATGGAGGTGAGCTACTTTATTATTAATGCTTTGGATATTAAGATGCCCTATTAGGAAAGAGCTATTGAGTTTAGGGTGGGTTGTTTGGATAGTCGGGTTGGTAGGGCCAGGGTTGGGGTGGATGTCGCCATCTTTTAAGGAGGGATTATTTAGTTTTGTTACTGAATGAATTAATAAATAAAATAATAAATGAATAAATCTCCCTGTTAAATACTGATATTGAATAATGTACAAAGATCATAGCGGATCATCTTAAATATATGCTGCCCTCTCTAATCCTTCACACCCAGCTTGGCTTCTTACTTGGACACTGTAGTTTATGTTGTCTACACATGCTAGGATTGCAAATACAAGGGCTTGCAAAGGAGTACCTAAGCCAATATCTGAAATATTAATAGCCTTTGAAACTACTTATCAACTCTATCTGCTGGCCATATCTCTAGCATGTTATGACTAAAATGGGATTCTCACTCTCCTTTGTGCAAGTTGTGCAAGCTTTACATCCTTCCCCCATGGCTAACATTCTTATAATGATACAGATTCTGAAACCTTTAAACAGCATAAATGCATAAGAGAAGGGTATATACTGTCCATATCTATATTCTGCTACTGTTCCTAGATGTGTTTTGCTATCAGTAGAACACTTAATCAAATATTTAGACAAAAGTGAGATAGTGACAGGATGGCATTCTATGACACGCTAATGCACTTTTTCACAAAGTATATTATACTAACCAAAACCTGCTGCATGTTATAGATTTGTTATCTCACTATGTTTGCCTCCTTCTCTCAGCTGCAGCTACATAAGGTGACAGAAATTTAGCAATAAAGCAAGTTTAGCTGTTGAAGTGCCACTCCTTCTCACTCAGACTAGCAATACATCTAAATATGTGGGTATCTACTTTCACCAAAATCCACCCATGAGGATGGAATGAATTTAAAAGAAGTGTGGCCCAAATCATAGACATGGGTCCTTTAGAGAAAGTAGCTACACCTTCCTGTACTCACTAGGGTAGTAGCTGTAAAATGTTTGCAGCCTTGTTACTGATACACCTTTTTCTTCATCTCCAGATACCACTCAAAGGAAAATGAACCAGTTTATATGGAACAGAAAGAGCTAAGTTCACTATTATTTGGTAGGTAAAATGCTAGTCCTATTTTATTTGTGTTCATGATGTTTTAATACAAATATTTCTTTAAAAAGATCTGTTACTGAGGATGTAGTTATTTTATTTACTTATTATTTATTTCTTTATTTAATTAGATTAGTTAAACAAGGCAGAGCAGTGACCTAACAGGACTTATTTCAGACACGTCCTGTTTGTAAAAATGCTGTACAATGAAATCAATATTTGCATTGCACAGGTGCAACAAAAGTAAACAAAGCATATGTTTCCAAACACAATACAATCATAAAGTGATACTTAAAATAAAGTGAATTAAAAACAAGGGCATGTCATAAATGGGTTAGAATAAAAAGGGAATATTAAGAGCAGGGCATGTTTAACTGAGATGGTCTGCATCATTTGCAATATGAATGAATGATGCAGAGAGGGTAAGAGAACGCTGAGAATGCTAATGGCTAGTAAATAAGGTTAGTTATATTGTAAATAGCACGGAAGGAGAGAAGAGCAAAGAGCTAGCGTATTTGTGGTGTATGTTCCTTTGAGTGCTTTCACTGATTGGTATGGCTTGGGTTACAGAGTCAGAAGAAGGGAATGAGTAGCTTGGGATAGGGGTGTGTAAACAATTGTGACCATGTTTTATTTATTTTTTTATTTATTTATTTTTTCAGAAGAAAAAAGTGAAAAATCTTCATACATTCTGCTTAGGAACAAGTTTAATCAGTTCTGATATAGTAAAAAGAAAATGTACCTTCTTTAAACAAGTGAGTAGGATAATAGCTAACATAGTTGTAACAAAAGTTCACTGACATGTAATCATTTATGCAGGTGTGTGAAGGTATATCAGTACGCCTAAAACCCATTTGATTTAACTATGTACAATATATACATACGACTGTCACTAAATGAATGGAAGTTAGTATAAGGAAGTTAGAGTATAGTGCCTACACAATTGTAGGAGAAGATATCGTAGGAGGTCATGATAGATGTAATCATACGTAGGAGGTCATGATAGATGTAATCATTCATGGGTTCTGTTAGAGATAGCTATTAAAGAGAGAAGGTATTTACCACAGTACTAGTATTACACATGGACAAGGTGAGTTGAAGACCAGGGGATTAAGATAAGGCCCAAGGGACTGACAGAAGGGATGAAAGTCTACCTAAGAAGGATGTTGATTAAGAGCATCTAGGAGGTTACTACAATACTTCTGGAAGTAGCTTCATTTCTTTTTGCTTGTTGCCTTTAGTTTACTTGCCAAAACATATTTAACAGCCATCGATTGGAAGTCCTTCCAGGACATTTTGGATCTGTCTAGCCAGTTTAAAGTAATTTAAGTTTTGAGTAGCGCACACAATGTCACAATAATATGTTTAGTTTTAGATTTAAATGAACTTGGGTAAATATTTAATAACACCATTTCTCAGGATAGAGTTGACTTCATATATCCCATTTTCTACAGATGTGCTCTTATGGAGCACCAAAGTTTATATACGTTTTTACAGGACCTGAATATGTGGAATATGTCTGCAACAGAATTAGGGCAAGTTGGACATAGAGGTGAAGTGTTTGGGTTAATTTTATTTAGAAAAGACGGTGTGTGATAGGCGTTGTTGTTTATCATGAGTTGGGTATAAATTTGTTTTTTAAATGGGGTTAATTTTATTGTTGCATCAATTACATCAAGTTTTTGGCTAAGTGTAATTTCCCTGTTTTGTCCATCCCAGTATTTAGAGAATAATATATTGTCTTGGTGTTTTATTTTTGTTACAAGTCTACAGACCTTGGATAACATTTTAGACCTTGATAAAAGTTGGTGTGACCATGTTTTATTGAACTTCTGTCTCTCATTTTTTCTTGCAGTGTGACAACTCAAGTGGCACATGCATCTGCTTCTCCCAAGGGCCTTCAGATTTGCCAATTCTGATAAACCCTCTTGTGTCTTCAAAATGTCTGAACATCTTGGTATTTCAAACCTTGCAAATGTCAGTTTGTTTTTATCTTGATCTTTGTGCCACTTCTGTTTGCTGTCCTGAACTCAGATGTCATAACCATTCAAACACAGGTAAATGGATGAGCACCTGTGTGTCTCCTCGGTGTCCAGTTATTTTATTCTTTTGGTTGTCAATGTTGTGATTATGTCTGAGGTAACTTCCTCAGGACCTACCTGCATAATGTTCAAGCACTTCACATATTTGGTAGCTCCTTTTATCTCTACTGGAACCTCAGTTAAATCTCAATGCTAAATACGGCTCACCAGACAATTTGTTTTATTTCCACAGTCTCATTTCTTTGGTAGTTTATGTTATTTAACAGAGTTTTCCTTCTTTGAGTCCAAACTGCTCATTCTTAAAGACTGTCCCCGTGATTCAATAAAGACTACACTAAGTGTACATGATACGTATTCAATAAAATTCTTATCTCAGTTTTGTGTTTTCTAGTCACTCAGAAAGATTACGCTAAGTGTACATGTAGTCTGCTCTTTGTGGTAACCTTTATGAATCCCTGTCACTATTTAAAGCGGCAAAAATATCAGTAGGAAAACTAAAATTAGGAGGAAGAAGGTGTGTGTTATGTCTGTTTTGTCTGTTCCTCAGAACAGTGTACACTTAGTGTAGGCTTTATTGAATCCAGCCCTGTGTTTTACCATTGGACATTTTATTTTTCTCAGTCTTTTCACTTTTATTTGCTTTATTTTATCTTACCCAACTTTGATCTAATTAATTGTAGACCACTAACATGTAGCAAAAAAAAAGTCCACCCTTCAACATGAAGGTATTTAACCAGGTCTCAGATTAAAAAAAAAGTCCATGCACAACTCATAGGTTATACTTCTTATGCTGTTTATTCCGCTTGAATGCTACTCGGGTGCAAGGTCTAAATGAAAAGGTATCAACTGCCAGTAAGAGCAGCTAAACGTCTTCTACTCTTTTGGTTGTTCCCGTTAGGGGTCACCATAGCGGATCATCTGTTTCCATTTCTTCCTATCCTCTGCATATTGCTCTGTCACACCAACCACTTGCATGTCCTCTCTCACCATGTCCATAAACCTTATCTTAGGCCTTCCTCTTTTCCACTTACCTGGCAGCTCCATCCTTAGCATCCTTTTCCCAATGTACTCAGCATCCCTGCTCAGCACATGTCCAAACCAACACAATCTTGCCTCTCTGACTTTGTCTACAAACCATCCAACCTAAGCTGACCCTCTAATATACTGATTCCTAATCCTGTCCATCCTTGTCACCCCCCAGTGCAAATCTTAGTATCTTTAACTCTGCCACTTCCATCTCTGACTCCTGCCTTTTTGTCAATGCCACCATCTCCAACCCATACAAATAGCTGGTCTCACTACCCTCTTGTAGACCTTCCCTTTCACTCTTACTGGTACCCGTCTATCACAAATCACTCCTGACACTCTTCTCCACCCATTCCACCCTGCCTGTACTCTCTTCTTCACCTCTCTTTCACACTCGCCATTACTCTGAGCTGTTGATCCCAAGTATTTAAACTCATCCACCTTCACCAACTCTACTCCCCACATCCTCACCATTCCTCTATCCTCCCTTTCATTCACACACACACATATTCTGTCTTAGTCCTGCTGACCTTCGTTCTTCTCTCTCTAGAGCATATCTTCACCTCTCCAAGATATTCTCAACCTGGTCCCTACTCTCACTACAGATGACAATGTTATCTGCAAACATCATAGTCCATGGGGCCTCCTGTCTGATCTCATCTGCCAATCTGTTCATCACCATTGCAAATAAGAAAGGGCTCAGAGCTGATCCTTTATGTAATCCCACCTCCACCTTAAACGGATCTGTCTCTCCCACTGCAGACTTAACCACTGTCACACTACCCTCATACATATCCTGTACCACTCTTACCATACTTCTCTGCCACTCCTGACTTTCTCATACAATACCACAACTCCTCTCTAGGCACCCTATCATATGCTTTCTCCAAGTCAACAAAGACACAATGCAACTCCTTCTGACCTTCTCTATATTTCTCCATCAACACTCTCAGAGCAAACATCACATCTGTAGTGCTCTTTCCCGGCATGAAACCATACTGCTGATCGCTAATCATCACCTCTCTTCTTAACCTAGCTTCCACTACTCTTTCCCATAACTTCAAGATGTGACTGATCAGTTTTATCCCTCTGTAGTTACTACAACTCTGCACATCACCCTTATTCTTAGAAATAGGTACCAAAACACTTTTCTCCACTCCTCAGGCATCCTCTGACTTTCCAAGATTCATTAAACAATCTGGTTAAGAACTCCACTGCCATTTCTCCTAAGCACCTCCATGCTTCCACTGGTATGTCATCTGGACCAACAGCCTTTCCATTCTTCATCCTCTACTTAGCTGTCTGTACTTCTTCCTTGCTAATCTGTTTCACTTCCTGATTTACTATCCCCACATCATCCATCAGCCCCTCAAAGTACTCTTTCCATCTGCTCAACCCACTCTCCTCGCTTGTGAGTACGTTTCCCTCTGTCCTTTATCACCCTTACCTGCTGCACATCTTTCCCAGCTTGGTCCCTCTGTCTAGCCAATCGGTACAAGTCCTTTCCTCCCTCTTTAGTGTCCAACCTTTCATACAACTCTCCATATGCCTTATCCCTAGCCTTCGCCACCTCTCTCTTTGCCATGCTCCTCATCTCCTTATACTCCTGTCTACTTTCTTCATCTCTCTGACAATCCCACTTCTTCTTCGTCAGCCTCTTCCTCTGTATACTCTCCTGTACTTCGTCATTCCACCACTAAGGTCTCTTTGTCCTCCTTCCTCTGTCCAGATGTCACACCAAGCACCTTTCTAGCTGTCTCCTTTACTATCACTGCTGTAGTTACCCCACTATTTGATAACTATTCACTGCCCCCCAGTGACTGTTTTAACTTTTCCTTGAACTCCACCTCAAACTCACCCTTTTTCAACTTCCACCATTTGATCCTTGGCACTGCTCTCACACTTGTCCTCCTCTTCTTGAACACCAACGTCATCCTACAGACCACCATTCTATGCTGCCTAACTACACTTTCCCCTGTTACCACTTTACAGTCTCCAATCTCCTTCAGACTGGCCCTCCTGCATAGGATATAATCCACCTGTGTACATCTTCCTTCACTCTTGTACATCACCCCATGCTCCTCCCTCTTCTTAAAGTATGTATTCATTACAGCCATGTCCATCCTTTTCGCAAAATCCACTACCATCTGACCTTCTGCATTCCTCTCCTTAACACCATACCTGCCCATCACTTCCTCTTCCCCTCTGTTCCTTTCACCAACATGCCGATTGAAATCCGCTCCAATCACCAGTCTCTCACCCTTGGGTACACTCACCACCACTTCATCCAACTCACTCCAAAATTTTCTTTCTCATCCATTGCACACAACATTCATCATTACACCATCAATTTCCAGCTTCATAAACATCACTCTATCCGACACTCTTTTCACCTCCAAAACACTCTTGGTATACTGTTCCTTCAGGATAACCCCTACCCCATTCCTCCTCCCATTCACACCATGATAGAACAATTTGAACCCACCTCCTATACACCTGGCCTTACTCCCCTTCCATCTGGTCTCTTGCACACACAATATATCAACCTTCCTTCTCTCCATCATATCAGCTAGCTCTCTCCCTATACCAGTCATACTGCCAACATTCAAAGTTCTTACCCTCACTGCTACACTCCTAACCTTCCTCCTCTCTTTCTGATTTTGGGCATGCCTCCCCCCTCTTCTTCTCCTTCGGCCAACAGTAGCCCAGTTTCCGCCAGCACCCTGTTGGCTAACAGTACTGGTGGCAGTCGTTGTTAACCTGGGGCTCGACCGATCCGGTATGGAAATCTGTATGGTAATCTGTATTAAGAGCAGCTAAACTATAATATTATAATCTTATAACTTGTACAACTGAATATATGAACAAAAGTGTACCTACAAAGCACTGGATACCTTTGCATATAAACGTAGCAGCATAAATTAAGAAAATAAACAGCAAAGGTTTGGCTCCACAATATTCATAAACCATCAAATACTCCAACAAGTTGTAGTGTAGTTGAGCAGCTCTCTTTATTCAGCACAAGCACTTTCACAATAGCTTCATCAGGTGCATGTGTATAGAATGCAGGACACACCTTATATATTACTTAATTAATATCACATGACTATTAAATTTAAGAAGACAGTCTATCTTACAAAAATATATTAATAAAACATTATCTAAATCAAACTTTCATCAAGTAATTATTTAAAAACATTTAAAATATATGACAAACAAGCAATAACTTTCACTTACACCATCTAGATAAAACACTTTTAGACAGAATTGGTTTTATAGGTACAGAGTCATTGAGGCCATGTCCAAAATTCGCCCTAAGCCTTACTATCCATTGTGCCTCAATTTCTTCTGTCCTAACTCTAATATTGCCCCCCCCCTGATGTTTGGCATATTCATAGCTAAAACTATAAATTTAAAAATATGCTGCATATCTGTAATAATCACACGTTTAGCTAATGCATTTACACTACTGGAGTTTCTTATGTGGTATAAATGTTCTCTTATCCTTTCCTTTAGGCTACAGTCCGTTTTGCCCACATAAAATTTACTGCATGTACAACAAATGGCTAAATAAACCACATGTAACGTATCACATGTAGCTTGTGTTCTAAGGCTAAAAACTTCACCAGTATCTGGGTGTCTAAAAACATTGTCTTCATATATATACATGCAATAATTACATTTGCCACATGCTTTTGTACCTCCATTCAATTGTGCAGATGGAACTTTGCTATAGCGACAATCTATCTTTCAAGGATTTTTTATTTCTGAAGGAAAACTGAGGTTTACTACCTACTATATCCCTTATATGCTCATCAGTCATTAAAATATCCCAGTGTTGATTAATTACACTAGTATGTGAAGTAATATTTCTAGTGTAACTAAATGAAAAATTAAGTTTATTCCTATGCCGTACTTGCACCTTATTCATTGGTGCTGAAAAATAAGGTTTAGCTGCAGTCTCTCTTAGTCGTCTAACGCTGTTGAGTTCTCATTTATTATACTTGTTTCGTAGCCTCTTGCTACTAGTTCCATTTCAGTTTTTTGCATTTGTCTTTCAAAATCATCCTTCCTAACATTCATTCTTCATGCCCTAAAAAATTGATTCCTAGCTACATTTTTAAATACATATTCAAGATGCATGCTATTTCTTTTTAACAATAAATTTGCATGGCATTCTTTCCTATATAATTTAGTATAATTTTTTCCAATTTCATCTTTCTCAACACAGACATCCAAAAAATGTATATGCAATTCAGATACATTTACAGTAAATTTCAAAAAATCACTCAAATTATTTATATAATTTTTAAAATCTTCCAACTGTGCTAACGTCCCCTTCCACAAAATAAAGAGGTCATCGATAAATCTTTTGTAAAATAATATATAGTGACTATAAGGGTATTTCAATATATGATCCATTTCCCATATTAACATAACAGCATTGGCGTAACTGTTAGAACAGGAGCTACCCATATCGACTCCATGTTTTTGCCTAAAAATTTTATCACTAAAAGAAAAAATATTGTTGTTGAGGACAATATTAAGCAATGTTATTAATAAACTAACATCTGCCTCACTAAATTCATCATCTGTTGTTAATAATTTTGTTACATATTCTAGGCCTATGTTATTTGGTATTACTGTAAATAATGTGTTTACATCTAATGTAACAAACATGAATTGATCTCTTTAATTAAATTCCTGTTCAAACTGATATAATTCACGTAAAAAATGTTCTGTGTCTCTCAACACTATTGGAGACTTATCAACTAATTTCCTAAGATGCTTCTCTATATAAATCGACAATGACTCAGTACTCCAGTTATGCCCTGCAACTATTGGTCTTAATGGGGGCTTAGTAGGATGCTTGTGAATTTTCGGTCTGCCCTGTATAATAGGTACAGTAGGATAATGTGTATAAAAATACCTAGCTAAATCACTAGTAATCAAACATGCCATTTCTAAATACTTAATAGTATTACATATAGATTCAACCATGACCTCTTCTTGGGCTTGAGTAATAATCTCATAAAATTTTATATCATTTAGCATTTCAATCATAGCTTTCTCATAATCAAGTTTATTCATAATTACTATTTGGCCTCCTTTATCAGCTGGCATAATGACTAATTCTTCATTATTTTCTAATGCTTGCAAGCACAAAATTCATTTTTACTTAAATTATACCATTTTACTTGGCCACGTGACTTTGATAATAATACACGCACTACACCAATAGATCTGCCGATTCAGGCAGACGTTGCTGTTAATGCTATGTTGCAATGAACAGAAAATGTAGCAGATGTACAACATACTTCCAACGAAGTAGATAGTTTAAATCTGCTAACACAAACAGTTGTTAATAGAGGGGCATTGGAAGTAGAGAAAACTTTTGCTGATACAGTACTGGGAGCCAAGAAAAAGACATTTGTTACTAGAGCAGAAGTTCACAAAGTACCTGGCAACATAGTAGCGAATGCAGCCATGGAAGAAGAATTGAGTCATCATTTTTTAAAAGACTGCAACCAGTTGGGGCTGTATTTTCCTCTCCCTATGAGGGACAGATCTGTGAGCAACAGGAGAGGGAGGCAGCAATCGAATCAGAGGAGGGGCAGAAGTACCACCAGGTACAAGAGGAAGATGAACGATGAACTGGACAATTCATATACGATCAAAAAGCGTTTCAAAAAACGCGTCAAGTAACTAATTCATGATCTCTCTAGGCACATTTTAACTGAATTTGAATATAGTGTCTTAGAGAAAGGTCTAACTTTTATACCTACAGTTGATATGTCTATAACTGATGCTATATTTGATGTTAAAAAATTTACACGTAATTTAACTTTAAAAATGATGTATGGTGAAACACAGACTTCAACTAATGTATTTAAAAGGCCAAGTACCTATATACCAAAACATAATGCCTTGGTCAATGCTTTTGAACAAATATGCATTTCTGATATATATAGTATATATAATCAGAGAAATATGAATAAAAAGCAGAATAAATGGTATAATTTAAGTAAAAATGAATTTTGTGCATTGCAAGCATTAGAAAATAATGAAGAATTAGTTATTATGCCAGCTGATAAAGGAGGCCAAATAGTAATTATGAATAAACTTGATTATGAGAAAGCTATGATTGAAATGCTAAATGATATAAAATTTTATGAGATCATTACTCAAGCCCAAGTAGAGGTCATGGTTGAATCTATATGTAATACTATTAAGTATTTAGAAATGGCATATTTGATTACTAGTGATTTAGCTAGGTATTTTTATACATATTATCCTACTGTACCTATTATACAGGGCAGACCGAAAATTCACAGGCATCCTACTAAGCCCCCATTAAGACCAATAGTTGCAGGGCATAACTGGAGTACTGAGTCATTGTCGATTTATATAGAGAAGCATCGTAGGAAATTAGTTGATAAGTCTCCAATAGTGTTGAGAGACACAGAACATTTTTTACGTGAATTATATCAGTTTGAACAGGAATTTAATTATAGAGATCAATTCATGTTTGTTACATTAGATGTAACATTATTTACAGTAATACTAAATAACATAGGCCTAGAATATGTAACAAAATTATTAACAACAGATGATGAATTTAGTGAGGCAGATGTTAGTTTATTAATAACATTACTTAATATTGTCCTCAACAACAATATTTTTTCTTTTAGTGATAAAATTTTTAGGCAAAAACATGGAGTCGCTATGGGTAGCTCCTGTTCTAACAGTTGCGCCAATGCTGTTATGTTAATATGGGAAATGGATCATATATTGAAATGCCCTTATAGTCACTATATATTATTTTACAAAAGATTTGTCGATGACCTCTTTATTTTGTGGAAGGGGACGTTAGCACAGTTGGAAGATTTTAAAAATTATATAAATAATTTGAGGGAATTTTTGAAATTTATTGTAAATGTATCTGAATTGCATATAAATTTTTTGGCTGTCTGTGTTGAGAAAGATGAAATTGGAAAAATTTATACTAAATTATATAGGAAAGAATGCCATGCAAATTTATTGTTAAAAAGAAATAGCATGCATCCTGAATATGTATTTAAAAATGTAGCTAGGAATCAATTTTTTAGGGCATCAAGACTGAATGTTAGGAAGGATGATTTTGAAAGACAAATGCAAAAAACTGAAATGGAACTAGTAGCAAGAGGCTACGAAACAAGTATAATTAATGAGAACTCAACAGCGGTTAGACGACTAAGAGAGACTGCAGCTAAACCTTATTTTTCAGCACCAATGAATAAGGTGCAAGTATGGTATAGGAATAAACTTAACTTTTCATTTAGTTACACTAGAGATATTACTTCATATACTAGTGTAATTAATCAACACTGGGATATTTTAATGACTGATGAGCATATAAGGGATATAGTAGATAGTAAACCTCAGTTTTCATTTAGAAATAAAAAAAATCCTTGAAAGATAGATTATGTCGTTATAGCAAAGTTCCATCTGCACAATTGAATGGAGGTACAAAAGCATGTGGCAAATGTAATTATTGCATGTATATATATGAAGACAATGTTTTTAGACACCCAGATACTGGTGAAGTTTTTAGCCTTAGAACACAAGCTACATGTGATACGTTACATGTGGTTTATTTAGCCATTTGTTGTGCATGCAGTAAATTTTATGTGGACAAAATGGACTGTAGCCTAAAGGAAAGGATAAGAGAACATTTATACCACATAAGAAAATCCAATAGTGTAAATGCATTAGCTAAACCTGTGATTATTACAGATATGCAGCATATTTTTAAATTTACAGTTTTAGCTACGAATATGCCAAACAAAAGGGGGGGGCAATATTAGAGTTAGGACAGAAGAAATTGAGGCACAATGGATAGTGAGGCTTAGGGCGAATTTTGGACATGGCCTCAATGACTCTGTACCTATAAAACCAATTCTGTCTAAAAAGAGTTTTATCTAGACGGTGTAAGTGAAAGTTATTGCTTGTTTGTCATATATTTTAAATGTTTTTAAATAATTACTTGATGAAAGTTTGATTTAGATAATGTTTTATTAATATATTTTTTGTAAGATAGACTTTCTTAAATTTAATAGTCGTGTGATATTAATTAAGTAATATATAAGGTGTGTCCTACATTCTATACACATGCACCTGATGAAGCTATTGTATAAGCGCTTGTGCTGAATAAAGAGAGCTGCTCAACTATACTACAACTTGTTGGAGTATTTGATGGTTTATGAATATTGTGGAGCCAAACCTTTGCTGTTTATTTTCTTAATTTATAACTTGTACAAGTTTACACAAAGTTAAAATTTAACATTTTTGATATTGTTTATATATTTCTTACTGCTTTGTGTATTCGTTTGGAAATTACATTTTTAACTAATTTATTATTACATATGGATGTCAGCTGACTTTATGATATGAGGTACTATTTATATATACGTTGTAGTGAGGAAGTGGCTTATTTTGATAAAGTTTTCAGAAGAAGTCCAAGTAATTAGTAAGAAAAAAACTCTTAGTACATTCACAGTATGGGTGTATGACAGGCCCTATTTTTTTTTTGTTTTTTTTTTTTGTTTTTGTTCTGCTTTTGTTACCTGGAGTAGATTACTTACTGATATCATCGTTGGTCACCCAATATGGTGTTGAGCTCATGGGCTGCATTTTCCAGGTATAGTGTTTTATACAGAACTTAGCAAAAGACTTCCTTCATGACCATATTATAGATTACCAATTCCTAGGGGCCTGTATAGCACTAATTAGAGTCAAAGCACCACTAACGCATCTAAACAGCTGAAATCTTGCAACCATGTGATTTTTTTGTATGAAACATTTACATATTTTTGGATGTACAAGGTGTTTTGCTTGGTAAACATATAAAGCTACATTTTACTCTATAATTGGTTGAATCAGTATCATACAATCACACAGTAACTTCCTTTACCTTGATATTCCCTTTAAAATTAGATGGGCAATCCCAAAAATCTTCTTAACCATTATGGAGACATTTTTTATCAAAGTTAAGTCTGCCATCTGTAAGTGTGCCTGTCCTTTATGACAGTGTACGATAAGTACATGACAATCTATTTTATAACCAAAGTTCATACTGTTTTTTCCAAAGCACAGGACATTACATTTGTTTACACTGAAGCATCCTAAGTGTGCAGTATCTAGAGCCTGATGCAATGCTGTTGTGTTTGCAGTGGAGCTAATACTGTTCCCCAACTTGTGATCAACAGCGTATTTTGTCACACACATGGAATTGTCCACTTTTACCACTAAGAAGAAGTTGCCAAGCAGTAACTAGCCTGGCAGTGAGCCCTGATGTATTCCACTGTTTATGTGCTTTGATTTTGAGTGTACTGTATCCACTCACACTCTCTCTGTTCTAGCCAGTACCCAATTTTTGATTCAATTAATTGCAGACCATTTAATTTTTAACTGTTTTAATTATGTATATTTATATACAGGTTCATGTCAAGTACTTGTGCTGTATCCAGCTATGCCGTGTGAACAATCTGACCTTCATCTATGGCAGTAGTTATCTGTGCAATGAATGTTACCAAGTTTAGAATGCAGGATCTTGCTTTAACACATATTTCCTGAGAACATAGGTATCCAACTTCTTTCTTTCTTTCTTTCTTTCTTTCTTTTTTTGCTCTCTGTCTTTATTTCTTTAATGTTCTTCATCTATTTCTTTGCTTGGCATCATGAGTATTGTAGCAACTGCTTTACAAAGTATGCATGTCAAACTGAAAGGTCAGGGATTATTTGGATTTGAAGTAAAAAAGAAAAAAATGCCACTATTTGCCACCAGTTTGACAATATAATCATCATCAATAATCTGTTAAAAACTTTTGTAAAAGATCTGACAAATTTATTTTTGATTTTGTGTAATAAAAGCCCCCCCCCCCCTGAAAATGATTGTGATCCAAAGGGTCACTGCTCTTGATTATTTCTAAGGCAGTTTTTACAACATCTTACATGATATGTCTTATGACATCCAGGGCTTCTAACTTTGTTTACTTCTACTTATATCTATTTCAAAACTGATGATCTTTCAGAAAGCATATTAGATACATTTTAAGGTCAAAAGCTACAATATTGTCTTTTATCAGTATACTGCATTCCTGATTTTTACAATTCATTTATTTAATTTATGTATGTATTTATTCATTTTTTGATGTACTTCAGGAAAGCCTTATCACTGTATATGACTTTGGTAACTGTTTTTGTTTCGCAATTTATTTTTTTCTATCTTCATTACATTTTAATAGCTTTATTTAAAGCATTATTTATTTAATTTAATCTAGTTTGTACTTTTTTCCCTTATAGGCTATGTAGTGTCTTATTTTTGTTTTCTAAAGTTTGCTGATTTTATAGTAGAACCAAAAAGAGTTTGTTTTTGAACTTAGAAATTAATCTGTTTGTTGCTGAAAATGATTTGGCTATGCTTTAATTTATTATATGAAATAATTAATCCACCACCTCAATTGTGCATGTATCCATGTTAATATATTCACTGTGAAATTACAGCTTAGTGCACTGTTAATTTAATTTAATTTAGAATATATCATAATTGCTTAGTGTACTGTTAATTTTATTTAGAAGTACCATTTGAGAAATCCCCACATTTGCACTTATTAGTAGCTGGAAATGTTTGTTCTAAGACTAAAAATAGATAATCTCCACTAAATTCAGCAATGACAATCTGCAAGTGTCATTCTTGCAAATCAGAATCACTGAAAACTTCTTTTATATGCAATGTAGGTTGTATTTCCCCACTCTTGTGCAACCATGGAGTTAATGTAATGTAAACTGAGGACAATTCAACATGAAGGGTGCAGTTTAGGATGTGAGTCTACAAAAATATTTCTTCATCCCTGAAAGGGGTTTTCAGGGAATTTGATTCACAGCAGCAGCACTTGAAAATATTGCCATCATGAAATGATGTGAATCCAAATAACTTTGGCATATGTGAAAATTTTGACTGTATTGTTAACAATATACCAATATTCTGCTAGGGTTTAGCTTTATGGCATATATTTTATGCCAAGTGAATTAAAGATTCAGAGACTTCAGCTTTCAGACTTTTATAAATATTCATAACTTGTACTTTGGCACTCCTTTTCCTTACACAATTGTACATAGAGACAAAATTAAGATGTTTTCATAGTTTTAACCTCAGTCTACATTAAAAGTTTCACTTTAAGTGATATGTTTTAATTTGGGCAATATTGTCTAGGTACACAGCTGTTTCTCTCAACCAAAGCTGGCCAAGGCTCAGTGATCAGTTCTCCGCTGTTCACACAGTAGCCTTCCCTAGACAATCCCAGTCTCAGGATTTTAGGATCCAGGCCTTAACTAGCCTAACTTGAATATCATTCAGTCTCTGTCACATGTAATCTACCAGCCACTTTCTTCTCAGCTCACACATCCTTCTTCTAGAGTGCTTCTTTTCGCACTCCTCACTTGCCTCTCTAATCCCTAGAGGTTACCTGTGAACCACTCTCATTCTCTCTCTAGATGACTGTCTTTTGATTTCTGACACATCCTGCTTATATTTTACTTGCTAGCAATGTAGTTATGTATATCACCATTTTTATAGGATCAGATCCAGCCTTGATCTACCCACTTTTGCCACATACATGTCCCCTTGGTAGACCTGTACATTCAAGTATTGCATTGTCATGAAGGGGTGAGACAGATAGACCACATGCTTCTAGTAGATCTTTGACTTTGTTGCGTCACTACAACTTAGCATATTGCCATTTTCTTTCAGGTGGAGACCTAAAAACAAACAACACATGTTCCATCTTTACAGGATTTTTAGGTCCCCACAACTGTCAGATTACAGCCACAGCACCATCATTGCACTTGTAATCACAGGTCCTCAAAACTCAGAAAATAACCATGGAACCAACCAGCTAACTGAAGCATACATAATGCCTCCAATTATTTGGATTTCTAACTTCTCCTCTTCACTTGAATTATTTCAGTTATTTCCAGACCTACCCTTGTCTGCTCTGTTGCTATGGGCTTCTTTTCTTTACAGCTCAGTGTAAGATTTTGCTGACATAGTTCAGTGTCAACATTTCTGGATTATTTAGTATTCACCTGAACAAAATTCTGTACTTTATATTTCCTCTGGCATAATTCCATTTTAATAAGCTCCTTTTCATATTGCTCATCATCAGTGTCTCCACTATTATAAACTGAATCAGATATGCCTTTCTGCCTTTCACTCTCTAAATCTGAAACATGTTTTTTTCTGTTCTGGTTTATTTTGCTTTGATATTTCTTCTACTTCAATATCACCTAAGATAGACATTAGGGCAGTCTTTTCAAAATAAGCATCAGAATCACTTTCCACACTTTCAAGCCCCAAATCCAATGTATCCTTCCCATCAATTTGTTTTTGGCCTTCCTCTTCCTTTTCACTTTCATGGTCAGCACTGAGCTTGGGGAACCACCTTTTTTTCATTCTTTTACTCCTTCATATCCTAAGATATCTTAGTGGCATCCACGTATCATATGTGGCCTTGACTGGGAGAAATCATAATTGGCATTGCTGTTAAACGACTTCTGCTCATTACATTTATGAGGTCTTCAAACTGTAGCTCATAATTTCACCTTTCTAAAAAGTCACTTCTACATACCTTTGAGTGTTTTTGTCTCTAACAATTTGTTGGTGGGTTTATCAGTCCTGCATTCATCTATGTATTTCATATCAGATCAGGTACAGATGGATTCATCAGTTCTACACAAAGGCATTTAGTATTTAACAAAAATAACTTCTGTGCTCAGCTAGGAACTCTGAGAGACAGGTATGTAAGCTCACTGGTTTTGCACTAATTCAAGCAATCTGTTTTAGATACAGGGAATCCTGGTTATCAGCTCTGCACCCGAGTTCCGCTGTGGTGACCCCTAACCGGGAAAAGCCGAAAGACACAACAACAACCCAGTTAAGCACTCTGGTTTGGATACTGGATATATGGGATCATCAGCTCTTCGTGCAGTTAAGACGCTAATTTCAGGCACTCTGCTTATCTCTTTATTTAGTGAAAGCCTATGTTACAGACAGTTATGTACATGAAACCTTCAGCCACTTGACTCGCATTCTCTTCCTGTAGGGCCAGCCTCCTTTCCCTGTTTAATTCACTTGTCTCTTTTGTTTGAGAGAAAAGCACCACCCTGCTGGACAATGTCCTCACATATGTAGACCTTATAATGATATATGCACTACTTCTTCACCCAAGGCATTGTATATCTGAACTTGCCAAACCATCTCCGTTTTCACAAATATCAACAAGTCTATAGTTCTAGTGGGCATTGAATATTTGGCTACATATTCACCCTTTACAAATTATGAAATCATCTCCAGTGGTCTTAATAACAGCTTACTCCTGTAGCATTCTGTTTTCTGGACTTACCTCTTCAAACTTTGTTCTTTTTTGTACCATGCCTGTAAATTGTTGTTCTGGTCTTAACCTGTAACAAGTTTTGGGTCACACAGCAGAAAGCTATATTATCCACATTTTCTTAATCTTGGGTGGTACTCTATAAAGTTTTCTTGTTGGAAGAAATGCTTTATCTTATTTTTTTCTTTATTTCACTGTCAATATGCCTTGCTTTTTAAATTTGTGTGTATGTCAGGAACTGAAATAATTCTGCACATTCTGTGTTTTGACATTGCTTCAGACCCATTACTCATAGCTTTTGTTGATATACTCTCAATATCAAAAACTAAAACAAATCCTTACTGTTCTGATAGTTGTAATGGATTTTTTACCATTTACTTTAGAATTATTACCAACTGCAATACTGTGACAGTTATCAGAATTTGTTTTAGTTTCAGTTTCTTAGTAGTTGAAGATAACCACCAAGTTGATGTTGACAGTGAAATAACTTATTCCATAATCAAAGAGTTCCACCAGATAGCAGATAAATTTGGGAATCAGAACTGTGAAAGGGTCTAGATTGTTGTGTACTAACCAAGTTAAAGTGGATTAATTTGTCCGGACATGTCTACTGAATAGAAGTATTTGAACTAAGATAATTACAGAAAATACCGTCAGAAAACTTGTGGTCCTTATCTATCACAAATAATTAAAACAGAAAAGCCATCCAGTTAGTTTAAACCTCAACAGAGGCCAATGGGGCACTGCACTGCACTGACTATAGCAAGCAATGTCTGTTGAGAGTAGATGGTCCTGTCTTGGGATAGAAAGGTGTGGCAATGTATATGCATACACTGGTGTCTTTTATATGAACCAGAATAAGGTGGGATTTTGCAAGGTTTGATGTTACTCCCAAAGAATAGTTTGAACAGAGATTTTCCCTGCTACTGTGAATGCATAGTAAAGAAGCAATCATCTAAGTATGAGAGCACATTGGATCCCTACAACCTGAAGAGAAAGGCTGCTACAATGGACATAAATTTGTAGAACATCCTAGGGTCTGAGATGAGATTGATTAATGACTGTCTTTGATTATTATGCACAGCAGCCCAAATGATTCCTTGTGCATTTTAATATGTAGATAAGAATCTTGGAAGTCCAAAGAGCAGAAGCAGCAGAACTATTTGATTTTTGATAGACAAAATGGGAATAATGCACCAAAAACATGCAAAAAGGTTCCTTGGACTAAGGACATTTAGCCTTTGAGATCTAGAAAAGAGCAGAGGTCATTGGTTTTCTTTGATACAAAAAGTAATCTAAAATAAAATTCGAAACCTTTCTGATCTTGTAGAATAATTTTGATGGCTCCTTTCTTAAGAAGTACTTGTACCACCTTCTTTGCAACTATTTTCTGAATGGCTGGGACATCTAGCATAGGCAAAGATGATAACATCTGGAGTTCTGTGTGAAATGGAATGAGACAGTTATTAGCTGTGAGCTCCTGGACTCACTTGTTCCAGGAAATCTTCTGCCAAAATGAGATGTGGAGGAAGAACCAGTCCTGACGGTCTTCAAGGAATCAGGAGTTTTACCCACTCTGGGGCTGACAATGGTTTTCTTCTCTTGGGAATCGATTGGGGCCCATTCTGTGAACCCATGATCTTTCTGAGATCTAGGCTGAAGGAACAGTCTATTCTCAGGATCTTCCTGTTACTGCTACACAGAACTCACAGAAGACACATACAGTGCTGGCTTCTCTGCATCTTCACAAAGGTATACTGCAGAGGATAAAACTGTATTGCACAGCTGTAAGAGTCTGGTTTTCTTCATTGAATGAGGAACTCTAAAAAGTTCACTATGGTACCCTTAATGAACTCTGTCAGACACCGTCAGGAATGCTGGCAAATTTCAATACCAGATTCTGCTATTCTAGTAGATCCTTCTTTGGAATTATAGGGTATAAAGGCCATAACAGGTTCATAGATTAGCACTAGGCTAACTGGTCTTGTGGACCATTTTAAGCCTAACCAATTACCCCATGTGAGAATCAATCCTTGCACCTTGTGTTTGTAAGATAAGCACCTTAACCATTTTGCCAGCCTCCCAACTGTTGCTAATGTTTGAAGATATAGATGTCCAGACCATGTTATTGTCTTTCAATAGGCCCTCAAGCATCTTTGCTGTAGCATGTTGCAACTCATCACTCATATCCCTGTGGAGACAAAGCATATGCATCTATTAGCTCAGCAGAATAAACAGCCAGGCACTGTACAGTGGGAACCTTGAATATTTATGATGCTGAAACCATATCATTAGGTTTAAGTAACATTTTTGGGAAGCAGGAAAATGTGTGTCATCTTCTTAAGGAAGGGATCAGGGATGTCTCATGCAACTCTGGTAGCACCCCCTCAGTTATCTACCAGGGAGGGGATCACACAGGAGATTTGCAGGGGAAACTTAACATGCCTTTCATAGTTTTTTTTTGTATGATAAGCTGCGTTCTGTAGTCCACTCACCTCATTGTTGGTCTAATACTAACATAGCAGTAAAATTTTAATTAACTTCTTCTGGAGGATCACTCAGGCTATAGACAGTGGTTATGCTGTTCACATAGTGTATCTTGACCTGGCCAAAGTATTTGGCACTGTACCTCATGTGGGCATACTAAGGAAGCCAAATACTCTAAAAATAGATCCTTACCCCTTATCACATCCTGTGATCTTTTATCCCATCATCAGGAAGAGAACTAACTTTTATGCCCACATTAAATTACTTCCTTCCTACCTACCTCCATTCGATTTAACTATCATCCTTACCGTCTATCTGTAATTCATTTTCTTTATTACACACTGCTCAGACATGTAATTATTACTTATGTATACCTAATCCAACTAACCAACATTGACAGTTTTTTTCTAAATGATTATTTCTATCTACATGTAACCTTGACTATTACCTGTCACTGTTGTTATTAAATGTTTTGCTAACTTTATGTACCCACAGTTTTGACTATTACCTGTCACTGATGTTGTTAAATGTTTATAGACTTCGCTGTTACCAAAATTTGTCAAGTAAATGAATTTCAATGTGGAGCTTTTCTCCCCTGGCCTCCGCTGAAAATGGATATGTATCCAGTCGGACTTTCCCGGTTAACAAATGTAAAATAAAATAAAATAAATAAATAAATGATATGGTAAAATGAATAGCAAACTGGTTAAGAAAAATAATCCATATAGTTTATATGGTAGATGCCTCATCTCTAAGCATGAAGATAGCCAATGGAGTCCCCCAGGGCTCAGTTTTTGGACCCGTCCTTTTCTGGCATTTATTTGTCTGATTTGAAAACCAGGAACTAGATCCTCTGGTTAGCCATATGTGCAGATGACTGCAAACTGGGTATTATTGCGAAGACCTCAATATCACCTGTACCCTTCAAAAAAGAACTTATCCAAGTAAATACCTGGTGTACTTAAACTGGGTTCAAATTAAATGTGAAAAAGTGTAGTATCATCGCATTTGACAATTTGATGAATAGTCATCTAGCCTCAAGATTGTTTCATTTATCTGAATGCCAGGTTGGTGACCCTTTTCAGTCATGACACAGGCTCATAGAGCAGGATATAATCAGTTTACAATAGTAAAAACAACTCTCAACAATAAACAGTTGCATATGCACTTTATATATATATATATATATATATATATATATATATATATATATATATATATACATATATATATATATATATATATATATATATATAGATAGTGTGTGTGTGTGTGTGTGTGTGTATTTATATGTAACACACACACAATATATATATATATATATATATATATATATATATATATATACACACATAGCTATATGAACAATACAGAGCAGCAAAGCAGGAAAAAACATACATAGAAGCAAAGCAGCAAAAACTGTAGATATAAGAAAGAATGATGGAATAGGACTTTATCTGATGTGTTACATGGAAAATGAAATAGGTCAGTACTTTATACGATTTCTTAAATGGAAAATAGAATAGGTAGTAAGCATTATCCTGATAGCAGTTGCAAATGGATTCAAGAAGTAGATGTTTTATGGGCTTTCTTAAAATATTTAATGGTCCCTGGTCAGTAGCATAGTTACGTTTGAGCAAAGGGGGCAGACTCTTTAATGCATACAGGCAATTATAAATAAATGCTGATATTGCATTAGCAGCCAAACTTGAGCACTGTAGCCAAATGGTAGTGCTATAAAATGGAGTGACTGCTGACTGCAAATGCTGAGAGAATAAACTGTTAGCAAAATGTTGCAGCTTAAAAGAGCATTTTTTTCTTCAAATCTTGAGCCAAGAAAAGAGCTTTTTCCCTTCCTCTTCATATCCTTTTTATTTTTTTTTAGAGGACAACCAGGGGTACAGCAGAAACACAGCTAGCTACATCTTTAGTTTTTAATTTCTGTAGGCAGGAGGTTCCAGATTGTAGGTCCCAGTGCAGAGAAAGCCATAGTATATAATATAAGCATCGCGCAGCTGCAAAATGAAAATGTCGTCAGGGACATTGGAACCTGGTTAACAATTCTTTATAACATCTACTTTGCAATATACCAGACTAAACATAAAAAAACAACTCAAGAAGATCAAAAGGTTCCTAACCAAGAGGCTCACAGGCTTAAAGACCCTGAAATTCCAAGACAGACAAGAAGCTCTTTCCCTTTACACTGTATCTTATAAACTCTTAAAGGCCAATCTTTGTCTCTCCGTTGTAACCAGTCATGCCATTAGACACTCTTTTGTACTTTATGTCGTATATCTCTGCAAGTCTAATAGTTCCACAAACATGACAGCCAAGGAGTTAAATCTTCACCAGCAGATAAATATAATGCAATGGAGAGACAGATTCATTACACGATGCCTTCTTCATTTCTAGAATAATCTTCCTCTGAAGAGTAAACAGTACAACCCATTATCATCCTTCAAGTAGACCTGGGTAACTGGATGGGTACCCACATATTTACCCTGGTACTAACTAGCCTAGCCTTCCTTTAGAAGGTGGTATTGACAAAGCATTGACTGTGAGATTAAATTGCCATGTAATGCCTATGAATCCTATTTGCAACATTTCACCAAATTTGAGATCATCAGGCAGAGCAGAAAAGACTTTGCTTCTCTTCATAATCATAATCCTGAATTGAGGATCTATCTTTTGCTATAAGCACTTGAATTTACAAAAAAAAACCTTCTGCAACATTTAGGAGAGGGGTTTGGTGCTGACATATTCATCTGATCCTTTTGAAAGTTGAGGTTTGATTGGTGTAAAGGTGCTACCCTGAAGAGGTAAATGTGGTGTTTGGTGAAAGGATCTAGATGTCAAATCTAGATGTCGAAAATGTCAACATTGACCATCCCAGCACTATATAAGTGACTGACATCAGTGAGATTAACACTGTAATGACCAGAGCAGGACAGACATACATTAGTAGAGCTGGCACCAAAATAGCATTGAACTGGCACTGATAAAAGGGACATGGAGTAGACCAATACTCGAGTGGCTGAAAAAGTAGCCCATCATCACCATTACAGTAGATGATGGTCCACAGCATGGACTAGATTTGGAGGGCAAAAGTCCCCCAGAACTGTAAATAAAGATGTTTGTAGATCCAGTACTGATGCTATATAAGCTGTAAGAACTACAACAAAAGAGTTAGCACTCAAAATGGTAATGGCATTGCAGGACCAAGTGCCTGAGCTGGTAAAAGGATAGCAAACAGAAAACCTGGGAAGGAAAGTCCAAAAGATAGTTCTAGTGTTGTTGTATCATGGAGACAGAAGTGGACCTTTTTGACTTTCTGGCACTGAAATGCCTTAACGCAGTAGCCAAAAAATGTCATAATCAAAATATGGTAAGCTTGGAGACATCTACATGAGTAAAGAAAAAGCAGGTCTGGAAAGTACCTAAGCCTTTAACTCTTTTTCTAAAGGAATAGGTTGTTCCAAGATTTTTTAGTTAAATTACTTTGGGAGGAGGCTGTCCTGGGGAATAAAGGTTTTCTGCAATTTCTTACGGAAGGAGAACTTGAAAGAAACCCTAGAAGAAGAAGTATCCTGATCAGCTGCTGACTCATTAACATCTATTGGCAGTCAGATTACTGTCACTTTCTTGCTGCCATACTGGATCACAATTGCCTAGAGATCAAAATCAGAAGAAAATTTACATGCTGGAAATTTTTTTCATCTGAACAAGAAACTCAGTTTTTTGCATTTCCTGCTCAATTGAGCTCATGCCTGGTATTTAATGTGCTTAATTGCTATACCAACTACCACAAATCCAGTACTGGGATTAAGGTACAGTAAAACAAGAATGCTGTGAATATTATACCTTTCATAGGTTATCAGTGTGAATGGGACAAGATAGCCTACACAACTACTAGTGCAGGTGTGATTAACACTATGGCATGATTAGGTCTGTCAGTATCAGTGAGTATTATGAATGCTTTTTGTGTTATTTATTATTTTTACACTTATACATAGAACCAGAAGAAGTGAAAGAAGATGAAAAAGGGAACAACATTCCAACTGGGGGATTTTTTAGACAGAAAAAATGTATTCAAACTCTTTGCGATACCAACATTTTTTGTTTTGTTTTGTTTTTTTTTTCATTCAAATCCTTACATAAAAACACCTAGGGGGTGTCAGATTTTTGTTGTTGTTTTCTCTGACTAGTAGTACATGGAGTAGATAAATCTCCATCCACTACATAAAATTATGATTGGGTCTCTGATCATAACCTGCGTATTATGGATGTCAAGATTCACAGCTCTCAAGATGAATTCCTTGGCATCTGTACCTTGCGCACATAATAAGCATGTTATAATCAGAGACCCAGTTATAATCCCCTATATTATGTGCTCAAGACAGAGATGACAAGAAATTTACATCAAGAGTGTAGCTTGACAGGCAATGTTTGGCCTTGTCAAGAACACATAATAAGAGTTATATTCTGTGAGACCCAATCAGAATTCTTTGTATTGCACAGAGCTGTATCTGCTCCATGTGCCAGCAGTACAGGCAAAAAGAAAAAGAAAAAAATTAAGGAGTGCAAAGTGTTTTACCAGCTTTCAAAACCTTTGAAAACTGGTAAAACATTTCACCCTGTCAAACAGGCAGCAAACATAAGCAACAATGTTCATCTACAGAATTAGCTGGTTTAAATGCTGTTAGACACTTTGATCTGTCATACTTTTTGTTTATAAGTGTTGCAGAGTGAAGTATCTAACAGCTTTTGGAGCTGTCTTACCTTCCTCTGTTGCTCTTTGCGGCATGGCACTGTCCACTGTCAATTCCAAGCACTAGACATGATCTTAACACTATAGGAGTGCTAAACAAAAACTTGTTAAGCACTTTTCTGACATTAAAAAGGTGTTAAACAAGCCTGTCGTTTCCCTATTGTTGGAATATAATTGTGGCAATCCATTCTCTACAACTTGTTTAGCATCCTTCTAGGAGTGCTAGACTGTAAACATTAACTGTACAACTGTTTATGAAATAGCATTTCACAAAAAAATTGAATGCTTCCCTCATAGTGTTTGTATCTGAGGTCAGATGTCACGTCCAGCTACAAAAGCAATTCAGGTTTAGTTCAGCAAATAAAATGAAACCTCTCAAGGTTATGTTCTCTTCTGCAGAATTGATAATGAAAAGTTTGAATGCTGAGAAAAACATATTTGACATTTTTTTCAAAATTACACACTCACAGTGGGAAATGTCGTTGTTGACTGATAATTTGTTTGTTATTATCTATGGTAATAATAGCACGACTACCCACTGAATATAGAAAAATCAAATACAGCTTTTTACTGTTTCACTGTTACATTTTTGAGGGTTCACATATTAACTGGAATCTCATTTTCTTGAAAGCAATGAAAACGAGTGCAAAAGTATATTAACAAAACAGTGGAACTGCTCATCTGAGGCACTGTGATTAAACAAATGGAAACTCCCATCCACTCACTTTTTAAGCTGTTTGTCCTGGTGAGGGCTCTCATGATAGGAAGCTGAGCAGAATAGACCCAACTTCTGTATCCTCAGCAACAGTTTAAGGGTTACCCTGTGGGATCCACAGGCATATCTAAAGAAGCTGAGCTAGAAACCCTTCAGTATATTCTGGGTCTGCTCTGAAGCCTCCTACCATTGGACCATGCCTGATAGCCATCTCTTTTTTACAGTTACTCAGGAGAAATCCTCATTAGATGCCAAATATTATCAGCAGCATCCTCACATCCTGGAGAAGTAATGGCTGCACTTCAAGATCCTTAAACACTAACAAGCTCCTCCCACTCCCTCTCTCTGTCAAGGACGGTTTGGAAACTATTTTCTGTCATTTGTATCTTTGAGCTCATCATTTTGTTCGCTACCCAAAAGTCATGACTACAGATGATGATAATGATAGGAACATAGATTTTTGCTAAAAACTGAGAGTTCCATCCTGTGAATCACCTTTCATCCCACCACCATACTGTGGTTAGTGCCTGCAGTACTAGCACTGCTACACCCTTTGCCTTGTCAGTCTCCTGATCCTGTGTACCACCACTCATTAACAACACCTCAGGGTACTTATGGCCCTGAGCCTGTGGTCTTCAAGGAGCAATTAGACATCTATATACTTTTTTTCTGAAAGACTACAGGAGTCAATGTATTGGTCCAGCATATTGCACACTACCTATGATACTAGCCTACACCATAAAAATAAGCTATTGCATGGCTGCTTTGCATATCAAATATAAAACTGTATCAAGGAATAACATAATAAATGCCCATTTGCCAGTAAATGCATCTACTAAAGTTCTGAAATACTATTATTCAATTCAAAAATGTCTGTGAGACACGAACGTTGCTAACGTAATAAAACATTTAAATTAACTTATGTCATTTTTAATTATTTATTTCTGGGGTTAAGTTAACTGGTCCATTGCAGACCCTGGCCAGATGCAACCTGGGCCAAGGAAAATGCAGTATTTTACAACTGGCAAATCAACCAGCGTGGTTTGGCAGCTGGGGGACTGGTGTAACCAAGACAGTTCACACAGGCATGGATAAAGCATGCAAAATACGCAAATTGTACCTGAGACCCTGTATTTATGAGATATAAATCTTAAGCACTGAACCAGCACTGCAACTGTACAAGTTTCTCTCTAGTATGCAGTAGGAAGAACCATCCTGGTTATTGCAGTTTGTAATAGTGTAAATGTTCATCAGGCATTGCCCTTAGCTATTGAATACTGGCATTTGCATAGGTACAAAGCCTTCAAAGTATTAAGAATGAAAATACTTATAATACTGCAAAAAGTAGAACAGATCTAAATCAACTTAACAAAAACTGTGTAGCAAAAAAAAAATATAAGAAGCAATTAAAACTCAGTGAAAATCAAACCATAAGAACTCAATTTTGCTGATAGATAGTGCAAGGGAAAACTGACAGAACATGTGAAATGCATAAAACTGATATTTTTTGCACCCCACCACCACCACTATATACAGAGGCCTCAGACCCTTCACATGTTTATAAGGGATGCTTCACATCAAGAGAAGTACATTTTGTCAAATGGCACTTGTAAGCCTTACAACAGTAACCATTAATAAAAGCTCTGCCTTACAGATCCAGACTATGGGTACAGTCCTGACCTATAGCCACAGTCTGTGTGATTATCCATATTGTCTGCATGTCCACATTTTTTTTCCTGAGTAGTCCAGTTTCATCCCAACACTTAAAAACATACTGGTTAATTGGTTCCACTAAACTGGCCATATATATATGTTGTAGTTACTCCTGTGGACCACATTTTGGCTGAAAAGGGTCTGAGAAGGAACACTTCACTTACTGTTACCAACCAACCAAACAAACACAAAAATAAAATTAACAACAAACAGAATGTCACCCTTACAATAAACACCAAATACTGTACACACAATGTAGTGCCTTGCATCACAAAAGTTATGTATAACTCAATATGCACTGCACTAGTTCCTAAATATATTGTAAATAAGCTAAAATGTAGTATTGCAGCCTATACATTAGAACTAACTGCCTCTACTCTTAAATTGCAAGAATATCTTAGTGCCCAAATTGCCAGCTCCAGTGTCATGAAGAGTGCTTCATAAAACTTTCACACAAATGGCAATACCTAAATGTGTTATTATATTGCATGTACTTAATGGGAGAAATAAACAGTAAGGCTATGTATCCTGCCCTTTTAACCCCTTTAGCATTCTAGTTCCCTCCGTCCCTACCTTAACTCTTACTTTTTCCCACTGACCCAATACCTTCTTGAAATGTCTTTGTGGATTCCTCGACCCTCACCACTGCCCATTCTGATAGCCCTTTTTTGTATCCACAACACTTTCTGTGAAAAGGAACTTTCAGAGAGCCGGATAGTACTTAATCCATCCAGGCTGATGCCTGCGTCCCTTTCTTTCACATCTGCCTTCCTCTTCAGAATGACCTCTTCACTTCTCTCTAATACAACCTTCTGTACAGATATCATGTCTCCCGCAGTCTTGTGTATTCTCAAGGGATAAAACCTGTAGCTTTTATATCATCTTGTCATGTTCCTTACTATCTAACCCATGGACGACTCTGGTGGCTTTCCTCTGAGTTCCTTATAGCAGTCTAATGTAATTTTCCTTCTATGGCATCCAGAACTGCATGCAATACTCAAGAAGAGGTCTGACTAAGGCTCTGTGAAACAACTCTGTTTCCAAAGACTATCCCCAAGGGAATATAGCCCCAGCATTCTGTATGCTCACATTCTTCTCCCAGTAGTCTAGCCCAATGAAATCAACAATCCCAGAGCCTTCTGTTGCTCTGTTTCCATAAGTTTTGCTCATTCACACCAGGGCTGTGGAAGACAAAGTGAATTACTTAGCATTTGCTTGCATTGAACCTCACTTGCAACTTTCCATTCTTCAGCCTTTACAAATCCTTCTCCAGACTTTTCTTTACTTGTTCTACTGCTGCGCCAATGTTTGTCTCCAGGAAAGAGGCTGATCCTAATTTCTATTCCTTCAGTCCCTTTCCTAATTTCTGATGTTGTCCCCTTTCACCACAATCATTTTTCTCCTACCAGTGAATTATGCAGCTATACATTCTGTCATTCTTGGTGCTACCTTTAACCTCTCCAATTTTCCTTTTTGCCTCCTGCATTGAACCAAAACGCAAAAACCTTGCTGAAGTCCAGTGATATTAATTGTTCTAGTTCTCCTCTGTCAAATTCACCAATAACCCAACTGTAAGCCTGGATCAGGTTTGACTGGCAACTCCTTCAAGTCATGAACCCATACTGATTGCTGTTCTGGAGTTGCTTATTTCCAGACATGTTAACAGCCTTCCCTTCAGAATTATCTCAATGACTTACTTGCCATTGTTGTTAAACTAACAGTTCTGTAGGTGCCTGCATTTTCTGTTCTCCTCTTTTTACAGGAGTGCCACACTTGCTGTCTTCTTGTCTTCTGTTACTTCTGCACTAGCCAGTGTAATGAAGAAGATCTACAACAGGAAGTTAGCCAACACACTGGCAGTGGCCAGATTTCTGAGGACTGTGGGAGGTAGCCAACCTGGTCCTTACATTTTATCCTCCCTAAGGGTAGCAAATTCTCTCACATCCTCCTCAATCTCTGTCTTGCTGACAACCTAGCATTTTCCCCTTCATGCTATCCTATCCTCCTGAAATGGCACCATATTTTTGTTTTCCATTGTTAAAACTGAATTCATTTATTACGTGTACTTTTTTCAGTCTTCTGTGATCTTCCTTTCTTCTTTGCCCAGCCTGGCTAGATTTGGCCTTCTCTCCCTTCCTTCTTTCTGCCACATACCTGAAAAAGACCATGCTTCAGTTCTTCATCACTTCTGCTAACTCAGCCTTTGTCACCCTTACCATCTTCATTGAAATTTATCAAGCCTCCTTGCATTGTGCTTCTCCTGCCTCCCCACCACATCTTTTCCACATCCTGTATGCCATATCTTTTGCCTCCTCACACCCATAGCCATAGCCATTGTCGTAGCCTGAATTCTCCTTCCCTAACCCATTGTTATAGTTTATGCAACAATGTCAACTCAATTCCATCAACAACTGGACAATTCCCAGTAGGGATATCTCTGAGAAAGTAAATCGAAAATATTCAGATATATTGTTATGACTCTGACTGTGCCAATCCAGTGGTGCAGAAGAATTAAGTTTTGACTGCAGCCTCAGTGACCCAGGCTTAAACAGTGGTTTGAGTGCTGCAGGGGTTAATCACAGAAGACCAGGAATGAGCAAATTAGTCTTTCTCTAAGACCCAGTATGAGTTATGCTTTCACAACAACATCAAACTGGACAAATCTAACTGTCTGAAACATACACTCACTGAAAGTCTCTATTAAACATTGTTTTGCAGGTTGACAAGTTCCAGTGCACCTCCCCCCATGGGGATCTTCACCGTTACTCCCCTAGTCACACAACCACATAGAAAACAGAAACTCCTGACTACCAGTAAAAGTGAAAAAATGGCTCACACTACTCTGGCTACCAAGCAGAGACAATACATACAAAACCATTCCAGAAGATGTAATTTGGCAGGACTGAGATCTAGAAGCTAGCATTGTTGGAGTTATAATTTGTCAAATGGTATCTGTCTCCTGGCTCACTCATCTCAAGTGGATGGTGACAGTGGAACTCTTGCAGTTTGACTCCTGAAGAATGCCTGGAATTCAGATGAATACAGAACTAGGGCAGAGTACTTTGTCTGCCAGGGAGTACCTTGCACTTTAACCTAGACATGGGTGTGTGACAGCACACTCTCCTGCACTGGAACTGGCAACCACACCACAGGGGATGGGGAAGTACAGCTAGCTACAAATTAAACTCAGAATGGGTGGTCACCACTCATCCCTCAGGTCTTACTCCCACCAACAAGCCTTGACATGAGAGTAATGAAAGGTCAGATAGGAGAGACTGGGTCAGAAGGCCTTAATGGAGCTTGGGGAAATAGAAAAATTATAATTCTGACTACTGTTTTCTGAAGGCATATGCTCTGTCTCCTTCTTCTGTCCCACAAAGTACCTGGGACATTAATTAAGCCACCATAACTGCACACCATGTCCTAGGATAAAATTTCAATATATAGGCAATATGCCAGAGCTCAGGTCTTTCTTCAAGCCATCTGCTTTTTCTCCTTTGGGCTTCTTTGCTGTTGTTTTCAAAATTTTTAGAGATATACACTGCTTCTGCAGATTTTTTTTTCATTTCCAGCTTAAAAGATTTCTCCCCATAAACTAAGTTTCTGCTTTACCCTCATAAAAATATTTATGGTGCTAGATTATTGAATGTCAGCACTATACATTATAAAAAGATATCCTCTGATGAATTCTTTATTTTTGCAATAATTACTACTATCATACCTCTCAAACTCAATACAAGAACCTGGACAAAGCCTAAAATAATGGGGGACAAAGGCCCATAAATAGGGACAGATTTTAAATATTGCTCTTACAAACTTACACAATTGTTAAAATAACAGGATTTGTCATAGCATGCATTTTCTAAAGGATATACAGCAGCACAGTGGCACAGTGGATAGCATTATCTTCTCACAGCAAGGGTTTAATTCTCAGCTGGCTTGCTTTGTGTGTGGAGTCTGCATGTCCTCCCTGTGTTTGCGTAGGTTTCCTTCTGGTACTCCAGTTTTCTCCCACATTTCAAAGACATGCATTAGGTGGACTGGACACTAAATCTGCCATAGGTGTGAGCGTGCATAAAGTGTGTGTTGTGAAAAAACTATTGTGGTAGGTTTATCCACCCAGCACTGTAAGATGAATCATGTAGATGATTGTCACTGCTGAAGTGACACCCCAATCACATGTGCAAAAATGGGAAAAGGGTTTCTGGATAGATGGATGAAGTCTAAAACTCAAGTTTGCCATTATTTGTTAACTTAACTCCTCAGTGATTTAACAGAAAACCACAAATATTATGAGGAAAAGACCAAAAATATAAGGCAAAAATCTGCACATTCTGTGAAAATCTGGACAGCTGAGAGATATGATTGCTATTTTTAACTGTCAGTGTTGCCTGCTGCAAGAGTGAACACACATTAGTAAAATTTCACCAACCATGTTTCTATGAGTATTTTTATGCAATTTACTACTGTTATGGATCTATATAAAATCTGGTTTCTTTTGTCTAGTTCTAAAGTGGACCACATCTTAAAAAGAATCAAATATTAAAATGTTGCTGCTTCATCAAGAATGAGTGTTCTTTTATTAGTCTGTAACTGTGAATGCCTCTCCATCTGATATGTATTAAAACAAGTTGGCGAACCACATCCTGAAAAGTGTTATCAGGTCTTGTCAGTCCATACAAGATAAATTGTTCTACAACTTTTAAAAAGCAGTCTTAAAAGAAGTGTGTGTCATAATCAATAAACCAGAATTGCTTTCTAGTAAGGAATGGAACTTACCACCAAGCAGTCCTTTTCCATAGTCTACTGAAGCATATCATTTTTAAGGTTTACCTCCGTATAACCGAACACACACAGCGTTTAAACCCATAAATGTTTGATTTTTTTTAAGTGAATTTTGGCACGTCGAATGGTCAGAATGTCACAAAAAACACTGAATGTGACATTTACGATCGTTGTACATCCAAAACGAGTGCAAACATGGGTCAAAAAGGGGGCAAAGGTTTGCGATTCAAAACATTTGCATTCGCAAATGTGGATATTTGCCACACTCCTTTCGGTCATTCGGGTTCAACCATCCACCCATTGGCCATACAGGGGTAAACCTATTTTTAATGAAGCCAGAAACTAGGGATCTGCATTTGTAAGCATAATTTCCTTTTGTGTCCATGTCATGATTAACAACAGCATACATCATCTTTGAAATAAATACCCATTTTGTCTTGGTGACAACAGGAAAAGTGTGTAATCACCAGGAAAATGATTTCCCTCTAGCAGAGGACTATTTTAGCTCTTCAAAGGATTTGCTTTTCTGGACAAAGCTATGTAAAGTAATGTATACTTATAGGAAATATGCATAAATAATGCACAGTAATAAAGCTGTTAAAACTGCTTATTAAATAAGCATATGTGTTTGCTTTAATATTACTGCACACTCAAGTGTGTTAGCTTGCACTGCATTTAAAGTGTTTTTATTACTGTTTAGCTGCTTTTCTGGAAAAAAAAAACAAAAAAAAGTTCTAAGCTTGTTTCCCACCTTTCCTGTAACTAGTCTTGTCCAGATACAGATTTGCTGCATCCAGGACTGTTTTGTAAGTTTCTGAGTCCCTCAGAACTTCCTGTGTTGGAGGAAAGGCTTCTAGCTTATCAGTGGTAAGCACTAGGTACCCTATTTACCACAAGAGGAGTGGTTTCTGGCCCAAAAATTGTAGTTTAGTGGCCATCTGGGCAGTTTTTCAATCCCTTTCAACTTTCTGGTTTAAAAGCCAGTGTTTGCACATATTTACTCTTGTTTAAGCTCTGTGGATCCAGATTTGGTATCCTGCAGACTACAAGAGCAACTAGAAGGAGAGAGACTTTAAGTGCCTCCATTTATATTTTTTCTGAATTTACTGCTTTCTGCTCTTGTTTTAAGTTGTTTTTAATTTATCTGCATTCATTTAAACTGTATTTGCTTTAATATTGCTACACACTCAAGTGTGCTAGCTTGCACTGCATTTAAAGTGTTTTTTATTACTGTTTGGCTGCTTTTCTGCAAAAAAACAAACAAAAAAAGTTCTAAGCTTGTTTCCCACCTTTCCTGTAACTGGTCTAGTCCAGATACAGATTTGCTGTAGCCAAGGCTGTTTTGTAAGTTTCTGAGTCCCCCAGACATTTCTGTGTTAGAGGGAAGCCTTCTAGCTTATCAGTGGGAATGGTAAGCACTAGGTAGCCTATCTACCACAAGAAGAGTGGTTTCTGGCCCAGAAATTATAGTTTATTGGACGTTTGGGCAGGTTTTCAATCCCTTTCAACTTTCTGATTTAAAAACTCACGTCGCGCAGTGCTGCTAAGCTGAAGTAAACTATTACCAGTGCCAAAAAGTCTGCTCTTCAATTTCTCCCTTAGATCTTGCTAGTTCTCTTCTCTCTTGCACTTTAATTAGCTCATTCGCCTAGCACTTCATCAGGCTTTTTGTAGCAATTATTGAAGCACACATAAGTGCTATCAGCACTAGACATCCTATAAGGAAACATCTCCAGTACTTAGTAATGATGACCATCCCTCCTGGCAGGTATAAAGGACAGTTCCCTGTGCTTTCTCCTATTAACCTGGTGAACTTGGGCATTCTGAGGCAGTGTAGCAACTGCCTCATGTACACAGACAACCCTCTCGTCTTACCTCCCAACACTCAGACTTGTGAGAGATGCACTTATATCTCCAAATTGGAAGCCATGTACTCTCCAGCCAAGACCGGAATAGCTGGTTAAGAGGAGAAAGTCAACACCTGCACCACACCACATGGAACACATAGCCCTACAGAACACCCACCATCACAGCTCTCACATAAAAACACAAACCACATACCCACCTTTGCAGAGGCTCTCAATATAAATCTACCCAAACAGCAGAGACCTCCAAGGCAGAAATGCACTTGACCACCACAACACAGCACAAACCACAAGACACATAGCTCATCTACACAGTGTGCCCCTCAACCTAAGCCCCTAAGTCAAAACAGCTTGCCCAATAAACTAATCATAGGTGACTCAATAGTGAGGCACACAGATGTCCCACTCACTAGGTTGAATAAGGAGACAGTAACAGCTGTCTATCAGGTGCCGGAATCTGACACATAACACATGCACTCAGGTCACTCCACAAGAAGTACAAGTATGACTCTGTCATTGTCCATGTGGGTGTGAATGACCTGAGATGCACCTGCCTGGACTACATTTATTTATTTGTTCATTTGAAGTTTGTTTGCCAGGATGGTCCATTGGGCAGAAGGAGCCAATTTTCAATGGAGTCCTGGGGAGAAAAGCTCCATGGATGCGATATATAAAATAACAGGTTGTTAAAGTACAAGAAGAGTACATGAAAACAAAAGTATATGTTAATACAATTTAGAAGATAAAAACAGAAATTATATCACAATTATTAAAAGTTTACAAATATATTGTCCCTATCATTGCTAACGTAGATGTTAAGTCTATAAACGATAATAAGTAGGTATTTACAAGTCAATTAAACTAAGGAGCTATTTACAATATGTATGTTCCCACAGGGGAAATATGATCAGTCGGGGGGGGGGGTATATAGGTTAAATGAGGTAAGGGAGAGATGAGTTACGGGAAGTAGGGAACAGAGAGTAAAAAGGGGAGGTAGATATTTGAGTTAGGATAAAAGAAGAGAGGGAGAAATGGTAGGGAGTAAGGCAGCTGCTGGGGACATTATGCGGGATGGGAACATGAGTATTCCCAGAGAGATGTTAGGAGTGAGTGGAGCAGAGTTTTAAAGGTGGAGGGGCCACTGGTGAGGTGAATATGAGGTGGGAAGGAGTTCCAGAGACATGCTAAGGAAAAAGAGAGTAAAAGTTTGCCTACTGGACAGGCAGGTTTGTGAAGTTCAATCAGATTCTGAGTATTGGTTCTTAGGCGTCTGCTAGGTAGGTGCATTGTAAAGGTTGAGGCAAGGGAGGGGCAGAGAGAGGGACTAAAGATGAGTTTTTGAGCATGAAATTAGTTGAGTGTAGATAAAACAGTTGGGCAGTTCTAGCTAATTTAGTTTGTGGAGAGCAATACAATGATAAGCGGAGGATCTGTGTCCAGTGGTGAATTTGGCGATTTTGTTGTAGCAGGAAGAGAGTTTTGTTTTAACAGAAGATTGTAGGTTGGTTATGAGTGGGGCACCATAAAGGAGAGAAGGGATTAGATATGTAGTAGAGAGAATGAATCTAATAGATGGAGTGAGGTAGCGAATGTGGCGGTAGAACAAACCAAGTTTCTGGTGTGTTTTTTTAATATTTGTTTGTATATGGGTATAAAATTTGAGCTGATTGTCAATGAGAACTTGTAACAGTTTTGCATTGGATACTATTTCAAGAGAAGTGCTATTCTGACTGGTTATGGAGAATTAATTTATGTTGATAGTTGTGGTTTTGGAAGGGGGTGAATATCATGAGTTTGGTTTTTGATGCATTGAGTGCCAGGTGGTTATCTAAAATCCATTGTTCAGTGGATGAGAAGGCATCTTGGGTTAATTTTATGAGAGTGGTAGTGGAGTTAGCAGAACAGATAATTGTTGAATCGGCTGCATATTGGATGATTTTTGCATTAGGGATAGCGTGGTGGAAATCATTTGTGAAACTATTGAACAATAGGGGTCCTAATATGGAACCCTGGGGTACACCAGTGGGAGTGTTGAAGAATGGGGAAATGGCTTTCTTCCATTTGACTGCTTGTTGACTATTGGAAAGGTAACTGGTAAACCAGTTGATAGAGGGGGTGATAGCTTTAGATTAGAGAGTTTGGTTAGGAGAAGGGTGTAAGAGATGGTATCGAAAGCCTTAGAAAGGTCTAAAAGGAGAGTGGATACAATACAGCCAGAGTCACGGGCTTTATTCACAGTTTCAAGGAAGGAGAGTAGTGCGGTAGTAGTGCTGTGACCAGGCCTGAATCCATGTTGTGTGGGAGTTAGTAGGTGATTGTCAATGAGGTAGGGTAATAGTTGTAGGTGGATACACTTTTCAAGTAGTTTGGAGATGGGAGATAAGATGACGATAGGTCTAAAATTGGGGATGTTATTATTGTTTCCTCCTTTGTGGAGGGGAATAATATAGGCTTTTTTCCAGAGTTGGGGTACATAGCCTTCTTGGATTGACCAGTTTATAAGAATACAGATGGGGAAGGCAATGGCTTCTGCAGCTGTCTTTAGGAAGAAGGAAAGGATATTGTCAGGGGCATTGGAGCATGGTTTTAATTTTTGAAGGAGTTTTTTTATAGTTGATACTGGGATGGGTTTCAGAGAGAAGAGAGGAAGCTGGGAGGAGGAAGTACCTGAGGAGGAGGAAATAGCTGAAGGTGTAGCTGAGTAAGTAGGGTTATTTGTGAAGGATGATGTCACTTTGGTTATGGAGTCGATGTAGAAGTTGTTAAATTGGGAGGCTAAGTCGATATCAGAAGCATTATGATCAGGGCAAGGATTTTCCTTTCTGCCTGGGTTAAAGAGAGTGGAGATACTATCCCAGAATTTTCTAGGGTTAGTCTTATGGTTATTTTGGAGTGTGGTATAGTAGGATTTACAATCTGAAGTGACGAGACTACATGAAAAGAGACATGGTGAAGCTCTCAGATTATGTGGCCCAGGCAGGTATGACCCTAGCCCTGAGCAGCATCCTACCGTTGGTCAGAATGATACCACAGTACAAGCAGAAAATGATTGACTTCAACAATTGGCTAAGTTTCTGCTGTCATTCTAAGGGGATCCATCATCCGTCTACTTGGGATGACATGACTGAATGACCTCGATGCTTTGCCAGAGATGCCCTGCATCTGTCACCCCTGGGTTTCCGGGTACTGGCTAAGGCTCTTGCCACCCCATTAGTGCCTTTTTTTAGGTGGTGTTCCAAAGACCAAATTACCACTGTAACAGCTATAAATAAATGCAATTTGATGGTCATGCTGCTCAATGCTAGGAGTCTAAATCTCAAGATGCACTCGCTGAAAGCACTCCTCAAAACGGAGAACGTTGACATTTGTGCTGTAACGGAGACCTGGTTTAAAAAGGCAGAAAGCAAAGCTGTCCTACCAGGCTATCACTCATTCCACACCTTTCGGCCCCAGAACATAGACCAAAGCTCCAAAGGCACTAGTGTCTCCATATTCATAAAGGATATGCACACCTCCAGATTAGTAGCCCAGCATAACACATCTGAGATACTTCAGGTACAACTAACATTGGGTAAGACGGTGATTCAGGTCATAGCCTGCTATAGATCCCCAACCATGTCCCAAGACTCTCAATACACATTCCTAAGTACCCTGAAATTTATTAGGGTCCAACACAACACTCTCATACTGTGACTTAAACTACCCCTCCATCAAGTGGTAAAACTATTCATTCACCAATGCACCGGCCCAATGCTTCCTGGAATTCATCAATTCCAATGCCCTGGATGAGTTCATTCTTACTCCCACTAGAGGAAGCAACATCCTTGACCTGGTTATTACTAACATGGGCAACCATTGCTCTACACCAATAGTCCACTCCTCCCTGGTTAGATCCGACCACAGACTAATCACCATGGAAATCCACATCTCACCCAGACCCCCCGCAAAGATAACCACCATGAAAAACTTTTCCAAAGCTGACTTTGGTCTGCAAAAATAGAGGTGGCTAACTTCATGGCACCCATGCCAATGGAAAATAGATGTATGACTGCCGAATCATACACCAACTCACTGTACGAACACGTACATAAATGCATGGAACTAGCCATACCCAAAAGAACCAAGATGCTCTCCTCCAAAAAATGGAAGCCAATCTGGTGGTCTCTTGCCATTAATGAACTCTACAACAGAAGGAAGACATTGTTGCAGAAAAAGGTGAAGTCCCAAGACTGGATAAACTCCCTTATTAGCCTCAGCAAAAAGTTGACATCCCTCATCAAAACCTCTAAAGCCAGCTATGAAGCAGAATTGCATCAGACACTAAAAACAATCACAAAGTCTTCTATAGTTATATCAAGAATCTCCATGGCAATACCCAGATTTGCTCTGAGTTACTGCACAATGGTACCTCCTATACTGAGCCAACAGATATTGCCAACATACTGGCCAACAGATTCAGTGCCATCTTTACCCCTCTCTCCTCCCCAAGATCATTCACAAAAGCTGCATTGTCCAAGGCCAAGAATACAGCTTCCATGAGACCTGACAGTATCCCTGGCTGTGTTCTACATGAACTACAACGTGAACTGGCACCACATCTGTGTGCCCTGTGTTATCCTACATAGACAGACTCAAAAAACTCCGGCTATTCTCAGTCTCATATCGTCTACTAAGAGGCAATCCCTGCTTGACTTACAAAACCATGTCTGACCCAGCTCTGTTTGAAATGCTACATCTAAAGAAATCCCAATCCCTCTGCACCACACGCTCCAGAGACCTCAACCTCATTACCACAATCAACAGAACATGCCGGAGGGACAGGTTCATAACCCAGAGACTGCCCATGCACTGGAATAGACTTCCCATACATGTCAAGTGGAGCACCTCACTGGCCCTCTTCAAGATAAATCTTGATGAGTGGATGGGAAATAGGTCACTCCAGGGATCACTCCAGTGGCTTGATAGAGGCAATGGGAACTAATGTCGGGCAGCACGATGCCAGTGTGCTTCTATGGGCTAGGCTTGTAAAGGCTCCAGGGCCATTTGCCTAGTACACACCTATGAACCTATGAAGTTTGAACCTATGTGTTTTGTCATTTTTCCACTAGGAGACAGATGCTTCCATATATGGATTTCTAAAGTCCACTTAATCTTTCAATGTATAACAGAAAAATATAATCAATAAGCAAAATCATTTCTAAAATTAAAATTGCATTTAGGTGGCACAATATGATACATAGTTACCATTTTATGGACACAGTTTGTTTAGGTCTTCATATTCATAACTGCTGATTCCAATTTATTCTTAGTAACATTAAAAAAGTACAAATTTTGTGATCCACCAACCAAGCCCATCTGACAACCAGAGGAGAAGAATAAAGTCCATCAAAATCTAGCAGGACATAGCAATAATTCACAGAGCTCATCTTACAAATGTAAAATAATAAATGTGTTTCATCGCTAAGTAATTAAAATACTGCTAAAGGCATGAAAATATTAAAATGCAGCTAAGCTTTCAAGCACATAATATACTTTTTCAGAACCAATGATCCTTATATGAATGTGTTTGTATGAAATTATGGATGTTCTGATTTGCTAGGTTTGAAGACATGACTTATGAGCCTGATTTGCTAGGTTTGAAGACATGACTTATGAGCCTGAAAGCCTATCTGCATTTCATTATCTTTCTGTATTTTATAGGATTTTAATGACTTAGCGAACATGCTATTTGGCTCTGACAGCTGCATTCTGTGCATTATTATGACAAATGTAATACAAACTGCTAATCCTCCCCTGCCCCAACATAATATAGCTATTATGATCCACTGTTCATCTTTATAGCAAAAGGACATTTTAAAATTGATATTAAAATATATATGTGCACATACCTCACATGCACAATCACATTATTTTTATCAATCGATAGATAAAAGTATAGATATAGATATATAGTTATGCATATATACTAAAAGTGTTGGTCTTCCTATCTGTTAATGCCATTAATGTTGTAAATGCTTAAATACTGAACAAAGGTTTTGCTGACTCTTTCTCTGCATCCAGTACTGATTGGCTGAATCACTGCAGTCTTGACTACGTAACTACTTTGTAGAAAGGAAAGATGGATACAAGCTTCAAACTGCAAATATGAAACGGAGTCAGCTGTCTTTTCTTGTCACAGCATTTATTTATTTTTAATATGTTTTATTATGGTAAAAGATTTGCAATAAAAACATCTGTGCATTCTAGTCTAGCAACACATAGAATGTAGATCAGCATTAAGAATGGCAAATAGAACCTGACTTATGCATTCTTTCAGATCAATACAATTCATGAGCAAAAGTACTCTGTAACGTAAGTAAAGACTGAGTAAGACATAACCTTCTTCTTCTTTTGGTTTTTTCCCGGTTAGGGGTTGCCACAATGGATCACCTGTCCGCTCATGATTGGCAGTGGAGTTTTACAGTGTCGAGTTGCCAGCCCGACGCCCAACATTCCACAGAAGGCACACACACTCACGCGCTCACTCCTAGGGCCAATTTAGAGTGTCCAATCCACCTACAGCATGCCTTTGGGATGTAGGAGGAAACCCACGTGACCACAGGGAGGACATGCAGACTTTGCACAGAAGGCACCCCAGCCAAGGACAGAAGCAGAGAACCTCTTGCTGTGAGGCAGCAACACTAACCGCTGCACCATCGCGGCCGCCCACTGAGTAAGACATAACCAATCTTATTTAATAAGAGAACAGGAATTGAGAAATGTGAGACAAAGCAAGGAAATACAAATATACTTTTACAATAACAGCTGCTACTTTCATGTTGCTTCTTGTACCATCATCATCATCACCAACCCCCTTTTTCCCATTTTCTACATGGGGTCAGGGTATTGTGTCAGCTGTCACCATCTCTCTTGATTCAATGACCCTGTCCTGCCTTCTTCCACACTTATGCCTGACTGTTGCAGATCTTCTCTCACACAATCCATCCACCTCTTTGCCATCCTCATTTCTTTTTGCCTTTTTCCTGTCTGTCTCGAATATTCTTCACCAGATTTTCTTCTGTTTTTCTGCACATGTGCCCAAACCATCATAATCTGCACTCTTTGACCTTTTCTGCAATATGCACTACTTTGGCTTCTGCTGTTATATCCTCATTTCTTCATCTGTCCCACAGTGTACATCCTGCCACCAGTCTCAGGCACTTCATCTCCATCACCTCTAGCTTCCTCAACTGCTCTGCCTTTATTGCCCAGGTTTCTGTACCATACAGTAGTACTGGTCGCACAGCTGTTTTCTACACCTTACTTTTCAGCTTCTTTGGCATTCTTCTGTCATATACTACAACTGATGCTCTATGCCAGTTGGGTGCAGTCCCTCTGATTCTAGCTTTGACCTCTTCATTCAAACTTCACATCTCCTCAACCACCCCTCCCAGATACATGAAGCTGTTAACCTGTTGCACTATCTTCCCTTCTATCTCAGTTCTCAGCTTCTTCCTATTTCCATTTGCTGCCATTACAACTGTCTTATCTATACTCAGTTTCATCCCATGTGCCTTCAGTTTTGCATTCCATTCCATTCCCCTACACTTTGCTGAAGTTCTTGCTCACAGTCTGCCTGTAATGCCACATTGTCTGCCTAGCATTTTGTTGATCTGTCCCCTCTGCCCTGTTTGGTAATGGAGTCCATCACCAATATGAAGAGCATTGGACTCAGAGCTAAACCCTGATGTACACCCACTCCTACTGGGAACCCCTCTGTGAAACTGAACACTGTTTGTACTTGAGTTGTTGGGTCCTTGTACATAGCTTTCACTAATACTACCAATGTTTCTGGGACTTCAAACCACCGCAGTACTGCCCAAATCAGCTTTCTTGGGACCTTGTCATATGCTTTCTCCAAGTCTAGGAATACCTAGTTGGACTCTTTCCTCATCATCTTTTCAACTATCTGTCTCACTGCAAACATTGGGTTAGTTGTGCTGCTTTCTGATCTGAATCTACACTGCTAATTTCCCATCTTACTTTCTACTATTTGTATCATTTATTAATCACCCTCTCCAGAACTTTCATGCAATGTGACAGGAGTTTGATACCTCTGTACTGGCCACAGCTGTGAATGTCCCCTTTCTTCTTGAACACTGACACTAGTATGCTTATTCTCCATTCAGCTGCGATACACCTTTCTCTGCACACTGCTATAAGTACCCCCAGGAGCCATTTCTCCCCTATCTGACCTAGCATCTTTAACATATATACTGTGACATCATCTGAAAATGCTGCTTTCCCTGAATTCATTTTCCTTAGTGTTATTCTTATTTTTTTCTAGGGTGGGCTCCTCTTCTTCTTTCACAAGCTGTATCTGTGGCAGTACAGCTTCTGTGGGGTTTTCCTCATTCAGAAGCTGCTGGAAATACTCCTTCCATCTGCCTTTGATATCCTCTGGACTGGTGAGCAGGTTGTTGCTGGCATCCCTTATGAAAGGTGTCTGACTATCCTCTTTATCTTTCTGCCTTTGCCTTGCAACCTGATAGTTTCCTTGTGCTATCTACAGAGTCACTTTCCAGAAGCTGGTAGAGTACCTCTGATGCTTGTTCTGTGATTCCCCTCTTAGTCTCTTTGTTAGCCAGCCAGTATTCTTTTCTAGCCTAGTCTGTCTTTTCAATTTCCCAGTTTTTCCTGCACTCTTTCATTCTTTTGATGGCTTCCTAGACTTCTGCATTCCACCACCAGCTTTCCTTATGTACCTTATTTCCATACCTGATTCTGCCACATATTCGTTCTGTAGTCCTCACACATGCTGTTTTGAGGCGCTGCCATTCTTCTTGTACTCCACCTATTTCCTCTTCTTCTTGAGGTGCTAGAGCCCTGAGTAATTCTTTGAACTGCTGTGCTATCTCTTCACTCAACTTCTAGGTCTTCAGCCTGCTCTCTGTTGAAATTAGAGCCTTCTCTGACCACTGTTTGCAGCTGATTGTGGCAACCAGTGGTTTATTCTGGGTGCTGACAGTTTCACTGCAGGTGACTTTGCAATTGCTGATATTAAACCAGTGCTCTTTCCTTTCTAAGAGGAAATCTACACATGTTGCATGTTGGCCACTTTTGTATATGATCTTGTGACTGTCTCTCACTTGCTAAGCCATGTGTTGACTACTATCAATCCATTTCCCAGACAGAAGTCCAGAATGGCCTCTCCTTTTTTATTCCTGTTACCTCACCAATGTGGACTCAGGCAGTCCTCATATCCTAAAAACGAATAACATGGATGGACTGAGGTTTCACTGAAAAGAAGTTTTAATAAATCCAAAAACAGATAGCACTAGTTGCAATTGGTAATGCTTACATATTAACTCTAAGAGTGCTATACCATATCTGTCAAATAATTTTAAGAGATCACAGTGGAAGGGAGACCCATCCACTAACCCATTTGGATACTGCCATATTCTCAAACCTTTGGGCACTATACCCTCACTTATATATTCGTGAAAGTATGCAATTTCGAGCTGTAGTTTTTTGATTTTAAAAAGTTTCTGATCGAAGTCTTTTAAGAGAGATGAAATGTCTGGTGGTCCCGAAGCCAGTTGCTCTGTAGTGGAACTGGAAACAGCTGTTTGCATTGATGGTGCTTCCTTAAGCCATATAGAAAAATTCAGAGCTCCAGTAAGCCCAGGTCCAGGTCCCCTCTCACTGCTATTCACATTTGAAAGAACAAACTGATGTTGGTCACTGCCCGATTTGTGCCCAATACTACTTAACTCCATGGAGTTTATTTCATTGTCTCTGGTTTGATTCGAGGTTATACTTGCAATATTAGTAGCTGTATCCAATGGGGCAGATGCTTGTGGTGGTTATGGAGTGGACTGAGTACACGGAATATTATCTAATGTAAAAGCTAGGGCATCCACCCTCTGTGTTAATGCTGTTATTAACAAAGTGAGGTTTCCTACCTCATTTTGTTGTAATAAAGGCAGTTCAATAAGTTTTTAGACTATGGTAGTATCCAACTGGGTTAGTGGATGGGTCTCCCTTTCACTGTGATCTCTTAACATTATTTGACAGATATGGTATAGAACTCTTAGAGTTAATATGTAAGCATTACCAATTGCAACTAGTGCTATCTGTTTTTGGATTTATTAAAACTTCACTATAAAAACTAAGTTCAGAAACATTCTAGAGGTGAGCCAGTGATACACTACATTTGCAAATTTTAGCACTGTACTCCTTCAGAAATCACTGCCAGTGATCATTTGTGCAACCTTGTTTTAAAACAACCATGTATAATTGAATGTTGATTCCAAAATGACCACTCATGAGTAACAGTTTAATTTTAGCTCGTCCAGTGTGAAAAGAGAAACTCAGAAAAGAGACCCAGTGAACCTGTCTTTTTGGGTAAATATCAGTAAATGGCTAGTAACTGAACTGCCTGGATGCCAGTAAAAAAAGAAATTCAGAGAACTTGAAAGAAAAACAATTACAAAAGGTGAGGAGAAAACACTGACTGGGAAGAATTCTGCAGCTGTTCAGCAAAAAGAAGTGCAAGCTCCAGCTTTGTTGCAAGACATGACTTCCAGTAACCTAGAGAAAAAATAAGTCAAATATACTCAGAGCTGATTAAAATAAATGAAACACTGAAGGAGTATATTAACTCCAATAACAAAAGGCTGGAAAAATGGAGGAAGCTTTAATCTGATATTCAGATGAGGTGATCAAACTGCAAAATTCAGAGGTCAAAATGAAGAAAAGGCTGGCTGATTATGAGACTGCTCAAGAAGAGATGTTTCAAAAAATACTAGAAATAGAGGACACAGCACGTAGGGAAAACTTGAGATTTTCTGCTATACTAGAGAAGCTGGAAGGAACAGACTGTATTAATTTTATGAAAGCACAAATAAGCAGCTGGACTGGTATTCCACAGCAGGAGCTGTTAATCGAAAGGGCACATTGTGTGTATGCTCAAAATCTCACCATGAGAATACAACCTAGACCTTTAATAGTAAAGATGTAATCCTACCAACAGAGTTGATTCTGACAAAACTGTGGCAGAAGGAGAAAGTGCTTAAAGTGGGAGACAGTAGAATATTTGTGGAAAATGATTACTCACTGTGCACTAGGCAGAAGAGGAGTAAATTTATTCCAGGAATCAGGGAATGTCGAGAAGCAGGCATGGGATTCACGCTGCTGTATCCGGCTATTTTCAGAATATTCTTTCCTGGAGGGTCAAAATCATTTTTTGATGCAGAACATGCTAAGGAGGAAATACAAACATTTGTACAACAAAAAGTGAACTATCAAACAGAAAGAGATTCTGCTTATTATTCTTCTGGTAATAAAGCTTATAGAGAGACTGTGCCAGTGAAACATTTTCCATTGTTTCAAAAGAAAATGCTTGAAAGACAGAAAAAAGCACAAGAGTTGACTAGAAGAACCTGGAGTACATTGGAAATGAAGTAAACACTAGATTTGGGAAATTGAGATCCACAGGAAGAAAACCAGCAACTCAGAAATTAACAGATACGTGGGATTACAAAGCATTAATTATATTTGTGAAACATGACAGAACAAGAAAATCTGGAAATAGTCAACTTCTTTGGCTTTGTTAAACTTGTAGGGGACTTCAAAGAATATGGCCTACTTCATGTCATTAATGTTTGGAAGAACATCTTGGAGAGAGGAATAGGAAAAAAAGAGTTAACTGTAAGCAAAAAAAAAAAAAACATACATAAATCTCACAACAATGTTATATAAAGAAAACATTCAATAACTAAATAAAGGATAGGACACACATTTGCACTGGATAGAAAGATGGATACATGATTAGATTCATGACTGTTGCCTTATGCAATTATTGCACATCCTCAGCCCTGTGAATATTTTACATGTTACATACTCATTCAAAAGGCATTTTAGAGATATTGTATCTCTTTATGTACATATACACACACACACACACACACACACACACACACACACACACACACACACACATTCACACTGACCGCCCCCCACCACATACACACACACACACACACACACACATATATATATATATATATATATATGGTTCTATCTGACTACGTCGACAAGTCAGAACGCCGACAGCGAGAACACCGACGCCAGAAGATCGAAAACGGAGAAGACCGACGGATCAAAACCCCGACGCTGAGAACATCGACATGGGAAAAGGCTGTGGATGTATGCGGTAGTGACGGACGGTAGTGCGATAAGGTAAGTGTCGACTGTGATAGTTTGTGGGTTGGCGGTTAAGTGAGTTAGGGTTAGGCGCTGGCTAGGTAAGTGTGCGACTGTGATAGTTTGTGGGTTAGCGGTTAAGTGAGTTAGGGTTGGGGCTGGCTAGGTAAGTGTGCGACTGTGATAGTTTGTGGGTTAGGGCGGTTAAGTGAGTTAGGGTTAGGGCGGCTAGGTAAGTGTGCGACTGTGATAGTTTGTGGGTTAGGGGCGGTTAAGTGAGTTAGGGTTAGGCGGGTTAGGTGAGTGTGCAATAGTGGCGGACCTTAGGGTTAGGGTTTGGGTTAAGGTTGTAGGTAGTTGTGTATGTGAGGTTTAGTGTTGGTTTGTAAGGATTTTGGTGTGCTTGTGTTGTGTGTGTGCTTTTGGACCGGGATTTGTTTTGTTTGTTGCTTGTCGGGATTATGGTGTGTCGGGCATGTGAGGTTTCGTGTTTGTGAAATGTCGGTTATGTGGTGTCGGTGATTTCGTTTTCGGCGTTTTGACTTGTCGACGTTGTAAGATAGATCCATATATATATATATATATATATATATATATATATATATATATACACATACAAGGTTTCACTTTATAATCTCGAAATACTGAAATATTAAATTTCAGTATTTCGAGACCATAAAGTCGAATTTTGAAAATAGCAAAACTTCACAACTGCGAATCCGGAAATGTCAAATTCACAGTTATGGTGTTCCAGTATGTGATGTGGGATGTACTGTGTGTATAGTGTATGGTTTAGTGTGTGGATTTGGCTGGAAATTCAGGTAAGTGACTATTTTGCAAGGGTTTTGGGTAGGTGCTTGAGAGTATGTGAGTGTGTTTGGAAGTTGCAGATATGGGTAAGGGTAGGCAGGTAAAAGTATAACTGTTTAAGTGTTGAAAGTTGTTGTGTTTGTATGTATGTGTGTGTGCGAGTGGACTGTAGAGTGTTTAGTGGTGAGTTTGCTGTCTTTTTCTATTTGATGCAATCTCAGAGTTAGTATATATAAGTAGTGGGGGTGTGGGGGGAACAGCACCCTACTTGGAGGGGTGCACAGGGGGCTTGCCCTCCTTATTTGTAGTGTAGGTTTGTTTATTTGTGTTTTTGTGTTTGTGTGTGTTTTGTTTGTTGTTGTGTGGTGTATGGTGTGTTTACGTTCGCGATTTTTACTTTTGCTGTTTTGAGGTTTCGGCATTTTGAACATTCGACTTTATAGTTTCGAAATACTGAAATTCGATATTTCGGTATTTCAAGATTATAAAGTGAATCTATATATCAGGAAATTAAAAGAAAGATTTTTGTATTTCAAAAGATAAGGTATGATTTTTTTTTTTTTTTGCATTTTTTGTGATGGTTGTCTAAATGGATGATATGTTTTACAGTGTCTCTGCTTGTTTCCATATCACAGTTCTGAAATTGTGAAAACACATGTTTTACATGATTTGAAGAAAAACAACAGTAAAGATGACTCATTTATGCATTAGTACTACTGCAACAGAAAAGTGTATTGAAAATATTCCAGAAGTGACTAGGGAGTACAGAAAAAGACAACAGAGTCTTTCAATGAAATCAGTAGTTTTTCATATGCCTATTTCAAAACTTCAAATTAGCTTTTACATGATTTTGTCTTATGGAAAAGGTATAAAGTAGTGTGTGTGTGTATGTGTGTGTGTGTGTGTGTGTGTGTGTGTGTGTGTGTGTGTGTGTGTGTGCGTGCGTGTGTGCGTGCATGTGTGTGTGAAAAGGCCCTAACCTAACATTTCAGGCCACACTTATACAGACCCAGCAATACTTCTGAAGTGCTTCTCAGTATTGCTATATTTAAAATCCAGGTTAAGATGTATAAAAGCAGTATTTCTACTGTAAATCTGAAAATACAATGGAAGTTATGTTATGTTCTATGACATTTCTTTCAAATGTTAGCCTGCAGATCAAATGCATGTGTTTGATCAGTGTAAATCGTCCCAGTAGGGGCTCTTCAATTGTGATGTAAAAGGCATGAAGAGTGGGTATTGAGCATATCGGTAGTATATAGCATAAAACTATACAATTAATTTTTAACTAGAAAATCAAACCAATATTTTCTTTCTTGCAAATAGTACAGCCACTGGGAGGGGGGCTCTTGCTACAAGAAGCTGCAGTAAGAAACAATAAGCAAATAAGTACATTTCATTAGAATACATATGAAAAAAATGCAGAATTGGGTCCACTGATAAAAAAGTAGTTTATTTATTTTAACATTTATTTGCCAAGAAAGTTGGATTGGGCACAAGTCCCCTTTTCAGAAGAGGCCAATGGAGAAATGCTCCAGGCAATTATAATGATTCATAAAAATATAAGTAAAAAAAGATGTTTTAATAAAGAATGCTTTTTATTCAGTCACTCCAAAAAGTAAAAATAAAGAAGAGTGAAAACTTTGCAAAAGGAACACAGGCGAGCTGATTTCAGAAAAGCATTTGAGGTTGGTTTTATTCATTCCTGCTACTACTTCTGGTTCCTCATTACCCAGAATCGGCAAAGATAATAATGGTAGATTTGTAGTACTAAGGGGCTACTCACAAGAGCGGAGGATCATGGTGGCATGTATTTATATTCCACCTAAAACAACTATAATGTAGCTTAAGAAAACTCAGGGAGAAATCACCAGCTTTCAGCAGGGAATATTATTTATAAGTGAGGACTGAATTTTGATTTGCAGCAGTGAGGATGTATCGGGGGGGGGGGGGCAGAAGGGAAAATATAACAAAAGATGATAAATTTTTGAAAAAATTTATGAAAATATTTGGCATGGAAGATGTGAATTCAGTAGTAGGAGTCTGAAATGAATTTACACATTATTCCCAGAGGTACAAAACCTGAGCTAGGCTAGAGATAAATTATTTTTCACAGGAACATGTGCATTAAATTGAAAGTTTTGATATGCATCCAATAACTATTTCAGATCATGCGCCAATAATAAATAAAATAAAAATTCAGGGTAATGAAATAAAAATGAATCACTGGTGCTTTCTCACCTACCGGTTAAAAAAAAGAGGCATTTAAGAAATGGGAAGTGGAAATTATTTGGGAGTTATTATAAAATAATTTTTTTCTAAAAATATAGCAAGGGAGTGGGATAAAATTAAAGTGGAGTTTGAAAGTATGGTGGAAATAAAAGGAAAGGAGATATGGTTAAGAAGTAACAAAAATTATTTAGAGGGTCTGGCAAAGGTTAAAGTTTTGCAGAAAAGAAGGATTCTTACAGAACAAGAATAGGAACAATTGTAGAATGCTAAACAAAAAAATAAAGGATTACCTCAATAATATGCATGTGTTTAAAAAGACTGCTATTAAGCAACTATTTTTTGATAACTACAGAGCACAAAAACTTTTAGCACAATGACTCAGGCAACAGAAAGTAGAGGGTTGTTGCCAAGCTTAGGGAGGCTATATAACAAGGAAGATAACCAGAGATCCAGCAGATTTAATAAAAATACTTCTTTAATTTTATGAGAATCTGTATAAAACAAGGAAATATGAAAACCAAGAAAGAGTACAAATGGAAATGTTTATGGAAGAATTAAATATGCCAAGGTTAGAGGTAGGTGAGGCTCAATTACTAACAGGATAGGAGATGATTATATAAAATGGTGATGTATAACCAATCTACAGGAAACTCCCCTGGAATAGATGGCATTCCTGTGGAAGTTTGGAGGCTAGGAGAGTAGAAACTGATAAAAATCTGGAAGTTTTTGTTTAACAGTATTTTAAAGGCAGGAGAAGCACTAACATCCTAAGAAAGCAGTGGTGGCTGTAATACTTAAAGATGGTAAAGACCTATCAGATCCATCTTCATACAAGCCCATTTCAGCTCTAAACCATGATGGCCAAAGCTATGCCAAAATTGATAGATATGGATCAATGTGGTATAGTGGAAGGGAGCCAAACATTTGACAACATTAACAGAACAATGATGATCTAGAGGGAAGCAGAATGTAAGACCAATGGTGTTGGTGGTTCTTGATACAGAGCAAGCATTCAACAAGACTAAGCTGGGATTTTATGATTAGGGTAATGGAAGGATTTGCATTCCCTAATAAAATTATAAAGTTTATTAGGAGGATATATGAGGGATCGGATGCAAAAACTAAAGTGGGTAGGGTCCTCTCTGATAAGTTCTGTTTGAGCAGAGGAACTAGGCAGGGGTGTCCTCTTTCCCTTTGTTATTTGTATTATATTTAGAACCATTGGCAAAGAAAAAATTCAAGGATATGATTGGTGTGGCAGTCAAGAAAAGTTGGCTTTATTTGCAGATGATATTATTGTATATCTGATAAAAACAGAAAAATTACATTTCAGTGTTGTGGAACATTTTGAGACAGTTTCATGTCTTTCTGGGATACAGAATTAATGAAGATAAAACAAAAGAAAATAGCTCTTAACTATATTCCCACACAGAAACTGGTTCAGCAATACCCATGTTTATGGGGACATGATAAAATGAAGTACTAAGGAGTATGGATTAAAAAAGATTTTTGTTATGACAGCTAAGGATATGTAGGAAGAGACGAAACAAAAGATAATCTAAAAACTGAGAAACTGGAAGCGTTGTTTTATGTATATGTATAGCAAGATACAAGCAGTCAAAATGTTCACAGTCTCTAGTTTTATTCACAGGTCAGGCATATTTTTATCAACCAGAAGAGAAGCTGTGGATAGCAAGTAATACAAATCTGAAAGATTTTTTCTGGGAGGAAAAGATGGCAAGAGTCAAGTGAGATAAGCTGATCTTTCCAATAGAACAAGGTGGTTTGGGATTACCTGATTTGAAGGGGTATTTCAGAGCTATACATTCACGGCTCCTATACAAAGCACAAGCAGAAAGCTATAATTCAAAGTGGAAATGGATTTTGATGAAACAGCAGGGAAGCTCAAGAAACAAGAACAGACTGGGATTTTTGATGCAGATTCTTAAGGAGAATAACAATAACCACAGAGAATATTATATTCATAAAGTAGTAAAACGTATTCTAAGAACTGAGCCAACATGGAAATGGAAAAAGGAGATTCTGCCAATAGGGATGACAGCAATTAGAGATGCAGACAATAGGCAAGAGGGGGCTGGAATTTAATGGAGAAAACTAGCAAAGGAACCAAAGTATTGGGAGCAAACAAGGTAAGGTAATAGAATGGGAATAGGCCAAGAACTTATTTAGACTGCTAGCTAGAGACTGCGTTCCCTATCAAGGACTGATATCAGAGTAATAGGCAAAGAGAAATGAATAGAGGGATCCTGAGTGAAGGACCAGCACAGGTAGAGTTTCTGGTAGAATCTAGAACAGAAACTGCTGTTAAAAAAGGGATAATTGGTAGAGCATATAAAATATTGCATGGTGACTATAAGAATCAATCAGAGGAGGTTAGAAAGGATTGGAAAGAGAAACTGGATAAGCAGTTCACAAAGAACCAATGTGGGGATATATGTATGACTCCCAAATAAGCGACAAAGTCTAGAAGATTTGAGATCTTTGCTTGGAAGTGTTTACATTGGCATTTTTATACCCCAAGTAGACTCCAAAGAATTTTTCGTCAGGTAGATAGCGAATGTCAAAGGTGTGGTGGGAATGAAAGAGGTAATTGGGAACATTAATTTTTGGCAGTGTAATAAGATGGCAGATTTGAAAAAAATTCACTGCAGACTACTCTATCAGAAATACTGGGTGAGTAAATTGGTATAATCAGGGAAATGATTTTTTGAGCTATGATCCAGAATCAAAATTGCCTAGACATCCTTGCTGAGTCTAATTATGATGGCTGTGAAAAAAGCAATTACTAAAAAATGGAAATCAAAGTCTAAACCAAGTGTACTAGAAGTAGCACATATAGCAACAGAGATAAAACAACTAGAAATGGAATCTTTAGGAAAGGGTAGTAGCAAATTACATAGAACAAATGGGAATTGTGGGAACAATACATGCAGAATAATGTGTTGAAGGAGGAATGAGTTTAAAAGAAGGCAGGATTGAGCTATGTAATGTTTGACTTACAATGACTTTATAGATTACAAGTGATGTGTAATGTTTCAACTAAAATATGTCAATATGATTTGTCTTCATTTATATATATTTATATTGATTGCATATGTCATAAGTGATAATTTAATAAAGATGTTATTTGTTAAAAAAAACACATATGATTGAATGTCATGGAAAATTTTTTAATTTTTGGTCTTAGTTTATTTAAGCATTAAATATATATTTCAATTTGCCAGAAATAAATGTGTGCTTTCATCAAAGGTGCAATGGCCAGTACATTCAATGAGATGCAATATGTTTAAATAAAATCCAAATGCCTTGTAATGAAATTATATAAAGATACCATACAGAGCAAATGCTTGTACTTCACAGCTAGAGAAGATTCAGTGCAAATATTATAAAATAAACATGTGGAAAATAAATACTTTGCAAGAAAAGGAAACTGTGTCAGCATATTTTTAAATGAAACTATACATCCTACAGGGTAGTCAGTCTAGCTGACAATGCCATATTTTTCTGAGTTACAGTGTACCTGTAAAGACGGGCTCAAAAATGTTCTTTCTCATGTTAGAGACAGCATTTTTAACTGGGGTTACTGCTGTATGGGATTTCACTTTCCCCAACATGTACTACCCTTCAACTGGGAATATACAAGTCTGGGAGTAGATGATGTCACAACAACCTGCATAGTGCTGTGGGAGACTTGCTTCCAACAATAAAGCAATGCTTTTGCTATTTAATTTTTGTTATCAGCACTAAAATGTCCTTGCTGTGGGAGTCAGCAAAGTAGTTTTTTAAGATAAGTTATACCCTCACTACACATTTCAGAATACTGTGTATTTGTTCCTAAAATACTGTGCTGAAATATAGCTTTGAGAAATACTTTTACCAGAATAGACCTCATAACAGTTGTATTTTATACAGGGATGCTAAAAGTTCCTGAAGACTGAGAGGCAGAGAGCAAAATGAAAACTTAGTGATCTAAAATGCAATTGTTTTATTCTATCTACTGTCATAACAGAAGCATGTCTGTAACACACGTCGTGTATAGTATAAATATGAATGACTGCACAGAAATTCCATCGAAAATTATAAACAAAGCTCATGTTGCACCTGCATGGCATGTGATTTAGTAGCCATATAAAGTTGCAGAAAAAGTGCAGTCATGATGTAACAGACACTGTTGCCACACACACACAGCAACTACCACAAAAGAGTGGTTGAAAGCTGTTGAGCACTTCAGGTGAACTTTTTCTAAAAGTCCAACTTAAATGGATAACATTTCCCACCACTCTGTTTCTGGTGATTGCTGATTGCTGTTAATACTCTAATATAAGGATAGAGCTTAACAGCAACAAAAGGTACTTAAAAGCATGTAAAACACCTTTCTGATGTCAAAAAGATGCTTAACTGCCAAGTATTTTTTCCTGAATTTCACTACAAGTCATTATCTTTCAAAAATAACATGACATCTACACCCTGGCAGCCTCCACATCTCATATTACAAAAGTAGATTTTTACAGTGGCTTATGGAGGGACTGTGCCCTGGATCCACCTATTCTACTACAGGCACTGCTCGGAAATGTCACCAAAGATTGATATAGCTTGTGTGTGTGTGGTGGGTGGTGGCCTAAGACAGTGAGATTATTATTTCTTAAATTTTCCTTGCAATTAACCTCAGAGATGTGCACTGAAAGCAATTTTAGCTTGTGTGTGGCTGTGAGAGTGTGGACTTCATTTCTTCAACTATTCTCACAATCAGATCTGAGAGGTATTCACAAAAAATCACTATAGCTTGTATAGGGGTAGTATACTGTCTAGGAACAATAAGCTGGAATACATTACTGTAACATTGTTTTTACTTTCCTTTCAGTCAAAAATCACTCATGTATACAGATAGATATCTAACTTTTAGAGGGAAGGAGTAAGAAGGCATATTGTGAATAAATATCATTGAGCTACAAGTCAAAATATTTTACTATGTTCTGTTTGTCAGATGGATACACATAAGATGGACGACTTCTGGGCGTGAGAGTGAAGAGGCAAGCTGTGTGTATATGTGACAGCAGCATGTTGAAATATATGACTGTGATCATTTATTCTTTCAATTTTATCCCAGTCTAACATCAGAGGGAAACACAGAAGTGATTCTTTTTGACAAAGAGACATACATATTCTGAGATATGATTCATGTATCTTTGTAAGCATTTGTCTTCTCAGTTTATTGGGAACTACTTTTGTCTGTGGTTATCATTAAACCTTGGACACTTTCTTCACTGAAAGAAAAAAAAGACTGTATTTCTAAACTTTGTTAATATTTTTGTTCAGGCTATCGTTGTAAGAAAAGGCTGGATAAAAGAAATGAAATGCACCTTATAGCATTTAGAACCTGAATTCTGAGGCCCAAACAACCTCCAGACCATCAGTATCATTACATTATTTTCTCCAGATTTATTACAGTGCAGTCTTGGCTATTTAGGGGATGTTGAAAGGATGCAGGAAAAAATGAAGAGTAAGAATGAATTTTGTTCTTTAGCAACAATTGTTCTCGAGGCCATCTTTGGCTGAAATGATTTGAAAAACAGCTCAAAGTGCAATTCAGAGCATGAAGAACCCAATTACTTATGGGGATGAGACCTCTGGCTTCATTTGAAATTTTCCTTCACATTTATTATACTGCAATCTTGGAGAGTTATGATGTATTGAAAATAATTCAGGAAAAAGCTGAACAGTACAACAAAGTATAAGAAAACAAGAAAAAGGTAATCTGAATGATGTGGTGAGACCAGAATGGTTGGAAACCAGGGAGGACACTGGGGGCAGATAAGGGGCAGTGGAGATTCATGGAATCATTTGTCTAGGGTTTCATTTCAATGAAGGCCAGAGTCAAAGCATTCAATGCTGCCAGGTACTGACCCATTTAACTATATCACACAGCTTATCAGCAAGCTTTGTTACACTTCTCAAACATTTTTTTTAATGCTGGAATACCTGGATAAGAAAAACAAAAACATGCAAGATGTTTGGTTTTGTCAGATTCCTGGTATACAACAATCCTTTTGATTGTATCTTTATTTAATGCTACATAGACCTGGTTGCTTAATTAATGGTATTAAACATGCCCTTGCAGACTCACACCTCAAACTGTTTAACCTAAGTTTAGCTACTGATTATATCCCTGATGAGTAGTGCACTGCAGTTGTTTTCTCCCTTTGTGCAGGTGGCCTTAAAGCTGACCTGGGTAATCACAGTCTTATCAGCCTTACAAGCTTCATCTGCAAAGCAATGAAATGTATTATAATAGACCAAATAAACTCAGATATCAAGAATCTTAATAGCTGGTTCAGTGACAGGAACAGACGACATACTAGGAAAAAAACAGCAAATTCCACAGGATACTTTCAAACAAACCACTGAAAACCAGCTGGGAAAATCCAAAATAAATGTAAATGCTGTAAAAATGGTCAGTGACCACTCGAAGACCACCAGGATATAAATTCAACCACCAAAGTTTATTGAAGCGCTTTTCGTCTGCTTCATAAGCAGACTTCTTCAGAATACATTAAGTGCAGTCCAACCTACTACATTTAAAACCCTAAATTGGTCATTAATTAGATGTGCTGAATGTTAATTGAATGCCTTAAAGGCAAACAGGCAAAAAAACTTTACTTAAGGTACAAGTTTCTCACAGTGAATGAATCAGACGTTACTTCATAAGGTGTATTCTTCATAAAATATACAAGGAACCAACATACTATTTTCCAAATATTTAAATGCAGAAACTACATGTATATGTTAGAAAAATTAAAAATTGTGTCAGTAAATTAGAATACTAATAACACCTGGTAAAATAGGTAAACTATAACATATAAAAATGAAACTTACAAAAATAATAATATAAAGTGTGTCAATAAAATACAAAAAACATTAAACAAGTCCCAAATGTAATAAGGTACATTATAACATTCATTTACGTAGTTGGTTAAATAAAAAAACAGTTCATACTTCCTTATCAGAGTGCTAAAGAAATAAGAACTAAGAACATATGTCCAAATACAGTACATTTTAGAAGAATCTAAAACTTTAAAAACTTTAAAAATAGGTACCCGTGCCACGAGTACCCCTAAAAAATATATATACATGTGTATACTAATAACAGCACTAGTGCCTACCACTACCTTTTAAGACTTAAAATACTCAACAAACAAGATATGGAACATGCTTCATTAAGACCTGGGGAATGGTAAGCTTCTAACCTAATCTGCCAATGCAGTTCAAGTGCCAGTAACTTTAATGAGGCTGGACCACCTCTATTGTCAACAACAAGTTAGTCTATAGCTATAAATTTGAACTGATGAGTGGGGAAGTCGACAACATGTTTAGCAAGGGCATTCGTTAGTTTATGTTTTTTAATAGCGTATTGGTGTTCATAAATACGTTCCCTAAACTTGCGTTCAGTCTTCCCCACATAAAATGCCAAACAATTTTGGCATGACGCTAAATATACCAACATCTTGGAATTACAGTTGATCCTATGTTTCAATTTATACTCTTGGTTGTTGACAGAAAATTTACTAGATTCAATAATGTAGTTACAAAAGTTGCATGCGTGGCATTTGAACATTCCCGGGGATCTTGTATTAGTAGGTTTCATCTCAAACCAGGACTTGAGATTCTTGTCCTTCCTGTAAGTCACCTTTGGAACTGTACCTAATTTTGCAGACACCCCTGGGTCAGCTCTTAACAATTGCCAGTTCTTCCTGACAATGTCCCACAAAATCAAAAACACACGAACACAGTTGAGTAAAAAGCAGAACACCTTTATCCAACGCAAAGCTTTCGGGACAACTCCCTTTTTCAATGATTAACACAAGGTGCAGTTACATTCACATTTAAATACACCCACCACACATCACATGACCTGCAGCCAAGGTCATATGACTAAATGCATTAGTATTTAGTATATCTACTAACATTTTTTACTAAATAGTATAAAATTCAAACCCTTATATATATACATATAAATATAAATATACATCTGTTATTATATATAAAAAAATGTGATATATCTCAACACTCAAAAATTCATCAACTCAACACTCACATCTTACTTAATGTACATAAAACTATAAAAATGTATTCAGTGCTAAAAAATTCTTACATCAAAAAACATGACCAAATCCATGTTACCTAAACGTTAATTATTTCAAACAATTGTGCTGCAACTTTACTAAGATTGGTTTTATTGACACGGCTGCATTTAAACCAGGTTCAGTGTCTGCTGACAATCGCACTATCCACTCATATTCCCTTACCTCTAGTTGATTGCATATGTCACCCCCTCTTAAGGTTTTAAATAACATGTCTATAACTCTAAATTTAAACATATGTCCAATGCCACTTTCTTTTATGTGTTTATATAAAGCATTTGTCTCACATTGCCTCCTAATGCTGGACTTGTGTTCAATTATACGATCCCTCAACTTTCTCGTTGTCATCCCCACATAAAAAGATGGACATGCCACACATGTTGCTATATACACAACATAGCAAGAGGCACATGTTGCCAGTCCATTAAAATTGTAGCGTTTATTGGTAACAGGATGTTGAAATATACTGTTATTTAATAAACTGCCATCTTGGGCTGGCATTATATCAATACAACAACTACAACTGTAGCAACATATAGTGCCTCTAGTTCTTCCATCAGGTTGTAAAGTGGACAGATGTGAAAAATCCTTATAACATAAGAATGACTTCAAAGACCTTTTATTCCTATAAGCAAATGGGGGTGTAGCTCCTACAACTGCTCTTACATCATCCTGTGCTAGGAGTATTTTCCAGTATTTGTTTATAACTCTTCTAACTATATGTGTTTTCATATTATATGATGTTATGAACCTCAACTTACCATCACCTCTCATTCTCTCAGACTCATTGCTAACACTATTATCAGGTAGACATATAGGTCTGTAGGTCGTCGTTCTGTTATTCTTAACTAAATCTCTCATACTATCTACTAGCTTCTGTGGATAGCCACTAGCTACAAAGTCACCACATGTCTCATTTAATTGCTTCACAAAATTCTCTTCAGAATTATTAAGTCTACTAATTCTTATTAACTGGGCTTTCACTATGCCCTTAAAAACATGAGGGGCATGCATGCTTGATGCTTCTAAATAGCGCCCAGAAGAAACCTCTTTTTTATACACAGTGGTAACAAATATGTTGTCATTCACTTTCAAATTTATATCCAGAAAATTCACACTACTTTGTGAACATTCCATCTTGAAATTCAAAAAGGATGTTGTATTGTTTATATAAGCATTAAAATTTAACAAATCCATATGGGTACCTTTCCAAATGAGAAAGCAGTCGTCCACAAACCTTTGATAAAATTTGACCCCATCATTTATAAAGCCACTATCATTAAACAAATATGTCCTTTCCCACTGGTATAGAACTATATTAGCAAACGTGTTAGCTACAGGAGTACCCATAGCCACACCTGTTAATTGCACATAATGTTGTTCATTAAAAATAAATACATTATTCCTCAACACTACATCTAATAGCATACAGATATTATCAGAATGTCTAGATGTAAAGCCCGAGTGCTGTGTAAGGAAATCACGTACAGACTCTGCACCATAATCAAAGGGAATCACAGTAAACAAAGAGGCTATATCCAACACGGCCATATACATATTCCCATTTTCCCAAGGTGCATCTTTCATATCAACTTGCCATCTGTTTAGTTTCATTAAGAAATCCGTTATCTATTTGCACTACTGTTATTAAAGATACAACAGGGGTTGCAGTTGCTTTTGCAAATACAAAGAGATGGGCTCCGTAACCCATCCTTTGCCTGAAACAATTGGTCTCATTGGTGGATTCTCCATGTTTTTATGCACCTTCAGAATCCCATATTACTGTGGTATTATGGGACTAGTCACAGTAAAAAAATGGAATAAGTCCAATGTAATATCACCTGCTAACTGTATATCGTATATACACATGTTAACATAGGATACATGTTTCTTAACATCTAGACTAGAGATAAGTTTAAAAGCTGTCTCATCCCCAAGCAAAAGTAGGACAGATTCTATATATTTAGATCTATCCATAATTACCACAGAGCCCCCCTTATCTGCTTGTTTAATGATTATGCTAGGTTCGTTCCTTAATTCTTTGAGAGATATATGCTCTGTATATGTGAGGTTAAAAATACTATTGCCTCTTAATTTCATATGATACATATTTCTAAGTTCTGACTCACACAAGTCATGAAAAGCTACTAATATTGGTATAGTGTTTGGAATGAAAGTGCTATGCCTTTTACAACCCTTTTCAATTACTGGTACATTACCAAAAATAAGTTTTAAGGATACACTTCTCACGAACATTTTCAAATCTGTTAGTACATTTACAATATCATCAGAACTTGTAGGAATAAATCCCATACCTCTACGAAGTAATGAGCAATGTCCATTCTCAATATTGAAAGATGATAAATTCAAAACATCTGCCTTTACTTTCTGGCTATTTTCAGTTGTTTTGGAGAAATGGATAATTTCCGTTTGCTATCCATTGTCGCCACTTCTTTTACAGCCAACCTACCCCTCGAGGCAGATCTGGCTGCTGTCCTCTGCTCGACAACTCTTTCTGGCTGTTGTAACTGAAACGGTTTATTGAAGAAATTGTGTATAGGTTGTGTAGTCCTTTTAGTTGTATTTAACGGCTCATCCGTTGATCTTGGTGCCAGAAAAGTTCCACATGGTAATCGCACACTTTCCACTTCACTACTAGCACCATGAGGTGCTTCAGCTACTGACGTCATCTTCATGCTGCTCGCATGATGCTGTGATGACATCGGGGGCGTGTTCACATGCTCCGTTGGTATACTTGCAGTTTCAAAGACATCCAGTGTGTCTAGCGCCAAAGCTACGCCTTTTGCTGATTCCGATGCGGATTTACTATGCATTTTAAAGTTTTTCTTTATCTCTCCAGGCCTGTCAATCCTGGGCCAAGAGAATATATTGCCAGTTTGAAAATCGCCAATATCTCTGAGGAGCTTGCGCTTCTTGGTTGCCTCAAGTCTATTATCTAACGCTAATAGTCTATCCATCATAGCTTGATGAATGGATAAACCCTCCTTCCAGCATGGCATATTAAACAAATTGTCCTCCATTTCTATTATTTCTTTTTTAAGACCATTTTCTATGTCTAAGAAAAAATCATTCATTAATGCCATATAGTCATGGCTTAATTTGAGATTCAGGCATTGCCATTTTTTCAGTAGATCAGGGTAGGTGTTCCCATAAGAGGGCATCTTTAGAATTCTTAAGCCTCTAGGCACAATCCCTTTCTCCATATATGCTGCAAAACTATAGCGTTGCCACTGCATGCGCTTATATGCCCCCATTTTCCTTTCAAGACTATAAAGTAAATGTTCAAACTCCTGAATATTCACCACCGGTGTATTAGGTTCATTTTCTTGTACAGGTAATGTCTCAGTAGTAACATGTAGTAGGGGGTTTACTTCCCTTTCAAACCATCCTTTTAAGTGATTCGAAGTATCCATTAGGCTGCAAGAACAGGCTTGATGTAACCCAACTATTCAGCACAGGTACACAAACGTAGTTATTATCAATGAATTGCTGACAGGAAAACTGAAGATCAAAAACACACGAACACAGTTGAGTAAAAAGCAGAACACCTTTATCCAACGCAAAGCTTTCGGGACAACTCCCTTTTTCAATGATTAACACAAGGTGTAGTTACATTCACATTTAAATACACCCACCACACATCACATGACCTGCAGCCAAGGTCATATGACTAAATGCATTAGTATTTAGTATATCTACTAACATTTTTTACTAAATAGTATAAAATTCAAACCCTTATATATATATATACATATAAATATAAATATACATCTGTTATTATATATAAAAAAATGTGATATATCTCAACACTCAAAAATTCATCAACTCAACACTCACATCTTACTTAATGTACATAAAACTATAAAAATTTATTCAGTGCTAAAAAATTCTTACATCAAAAAACATGACCAAATCCATGTTACCTAAACGTTAATTATTTCAAACAATTGTGCTGCAACTTTACTAAGATTGGTTTTATTGACACGGCTGCATTTAAACCAGGTTCAGTGTCTGCTGACAATCACACTATCCACTCATATTCCCTTACCTCTAGTTGATTGCATATGTCACCCCCTCTTAAGGTTTTAAATAACATGTCTATAACTCTAAATTTAAACATATGTCCAATGCCACTTTCTTTCATGTGTTTATATAAAGCATTTGTCTCACATTGCCTCCTAATGCTGGACTTGTGTTCAATTATACGATCCCTCAACTTTCTCGTTGTCATCCCCACATAAAAAGATGGACATGCCACACATGTTGCTATATACACAACATAGCAAGAGGCACATGTTGCCAGTCCATTAAAATTGTAGTGTTTATTGGTAACAGGATGTTGAAATATACTGTTATTTAATAAACTGCCATCTTGGGCTGGCATGATATCAATACAACAACTACAACTGTAGCAACATATAGTGCCTCTAGTTCTTCCATCAGGTTGTAAAGTGGACAGATGTGAAAAATCCTTATAAAATAAGAATGACTTCAAAGACCTTTTATTCCTATAAGCAAATGAGGATGTAGCTCCTACAACTGCTGAGGGATCGTATAATTGAACACAAGTCCAGCATTAGGAGGCAATGTGAGACAAATGCTTTATATAAACACATAAAAGAAAGTGGCATTGGACATATGTTTAAATTTAGAGTTTTAGACATGTTATTTAAAACCTTAAGAGGGGGTGACATATGCAATCAACTAGAGGTAAGGGAATATGAGTGGATAGTGCGATTGTCAGCAGACACTGAACCTGGTTTAAATGCAGCCGTGTCAATAAAACCAATCTTAGTAAAGTTGCAGCACAATTGTTTGAAATAATTAACGTTTAGGTAACATGGATTTGGTCATGTTTTTTGATGTAAGAATTTTTTAGCACTGAATACATTTTTATAGTTTTATGTACATTAAGTAAGATGTGAGTGTTGAGTTGATGAATTTTTGAGTGTTGAGATATATCACATTTTTTTATATATAATAACAGATGTATATTTATATTTATATGTATATATATAAGGGTTTGAATTTTATACTATTTAGTAAAAAATGTTAGTAGATATACTAAATACTAATGCATTTAGTCATATGACCTTGGCTGCAGGTCATGTGATGTGTGGTGGGTGTATTTAAATGTGAATGTAACTGCACCTTGTGTTAATCATTGAAAAAGGGAGTTGTCCCGAAAGCTTTGCGTTGGATAAAGGTGTTCTGCTTTTTACTCAACTGTGTTCGTGTGTTTTTGATCTTCAGTTTTCCTGTCAGCAATTCATTGATAATAACTACGTTAATGTCCCACAAAATATCACTATCAATAGCGAAGGTGGTAATAAATCTAGGTGGATTTATTACCACCTTCGCTATTAATAGTGATATTTTGTGGGACATTGTCAGGAAGAACTGGCAATTGTTAAGAGCTGACCCAGGGGTGTCTGCAAAATTAGGTACAGTTCCAAAGGTGACTTACAGGAAGGACAAGAATCTCAAGTCCTGGTTTGAGATGAAACCTCCTAATACAAGATCCCTGGGAATGTTCAAATGCCACGCATGCAACTTTTGTAACTACATTATTGAATCTAGTAAATTTTCTGTCAACAACCAAGAGTATAAATTGAAACATAGGATCAACTGTAATTCCAAGATGTTGGTATATTTAGCGTCATGCCAAAATTGTTTGGCATTTTATGTGGGGAAGACTGAACGTAAGTTTAGGGAACGTATTTATGAACACCAATACGCTATTAAAAAACATAAACTAACGAATGCCCTTGCTAAACATGTTGTCGACTTCCCCACTCATCAGTTCAAATTTATAGCTATAGACCAACTTGTTGTTGACAATAGATGTGGTCCAGCCTCATTAAAGTTACTGGCACTTGAACTGCATTGGCAGATTAGGTTAGAAGCTTACCATTCCCCAGGTCTTAATAAAGCATGTTCCATATCTTGTTTGTTGAGTATTTTAAGTCTTAAAAGGTAGTGGTAGGCACTAGTGCTGTTATTAGTATACACATGTATATATATTTTTTAGGGGTACTCGTGGCACGGGTACCTATTTTTAAAGTTTTTAAAGTTTTAGATTCTTCTAAAATGTACTGTATTTGGACATATGTTCTTAGTTCTTATTTCTTTAGCACTCTGATAAGGAAGTATGAACTGTTTTTTTATTTAACCAACTACGTAAATGAATGTTATAATGTACCTTATTACATTTGGGACTTGTTTAATGTTTTTTGTATTTTTTGTATTTTATTGACACACTTTATATTATTATTTTTGTAAGTTTCATTTTTATATGTTATAGTTTACCTATTTTACCAGGTGTTATTAGTATTCTAATTTACTGACACAATTTTTAATTTTTCTAACATATACATGTAGTTTCTGCATTTAAATATTTGGAAAATAGTATGTTGGTTCCTTGTATATTTTATGAAGTGTATATTTTATGAAGAATACACCTTATGAAGTAACGTCTGATTCATTCACTGTGAGAAACTTGTACCTTAAGTAAAGTTTTTTTGCCTGTTTGCCTTTAAGGCATTCAATTAACATTCAGCACATCTAATTAATGACCAATTTAGGGTTTTAAATGTAGTAGGTTGGACTGCACTTAATGTATTCTGAAGAAGTCTGCTTATGAAGCAGACGAAAAGCGCTTCAATAAACTCTGGTGGTTGAATTTATATCCTGGTGGTCTTCGAGTGGTCACTGACCATTTTTACAGCATTTACATTTATTTTGGATTTTCCCAGCTGGTTTTCAGTGATTTGTTCGAAAGTATCCTGAAGAATCTTAATAGATTTGGCCCCAAAAGTCTGGTTTTGTGAAGGGTAGATCCTGCCTATTTAATCTGGCAAAATTCTTCAAAAGGGTTAAAGAGGCCATAGATGGTGGCTATGAAGTGCATGAGCTGCAGCTTGATTAGCCAAGGCATTTGACCCTGTTCCACATGCTGGCATCAATTAAGCATAATTACTTAAAAATTGACCCATTTGCAAATAAGATGGATAGCAAACTGGCTTGAAGACAGAGCCCATACAGTGCAAGTTGCAGATGCCTCATCAGTATGTAAAAAAATGGCCAGTGTTGTCCCTAAGATCACAGTGCTGGGACCTTTCCTTTTTAGTATTTACTTCCCAGATCTCCAATCCGAATGCCAAGACCTCTGGCTAAAAAAGTTAGCAGATAACTTCAAACTAGGTGTTGATGTTAAATCAGCCTATGGCACACAAACCCTCCTGAATGAATTCTCCCTAGTAAACCACTGGTGTACTAAAATGGGTTTAAACAAAATGCTAAAAAGTATAGTATCATCACTTTTAGCAGACAACCCATCCCCTCATTCTATTGTATAGAAAAACACCATTACAAAATGAAAATGTAGTCATGGATATAGGTACTTGGGATGATAGCTACCTATTTGTAGCTTCTTAGCCCCTGCCCTCACTGATGGCATGGACACTTATACTGGGATTTACACAAGTACCTTGTATAAGCATCTATACAAATGTATTGACTCAGCCATACCTGAAAGGATCAAAACAAGATTCTGAAAAAAGAGCAAGCCTGCCTGGTAGGCATTCGCCATTAACAGGTTGTACAATAAGAAAAAGAAATTGCTGTCCAAGAGCAGGAAACAATGGTCTCTGAGTTAGAAACATCCCCTCCTTGACTTGAACAAGTAAATAAGACACCTCATAAGGCATTCTAAAGGTAATTATGAATCCAAATTAGCCTCCTTCACTAACATAAGGCCTTCTTCAGCTACATCAGAAACCTTACAGTAAAAACCCAGATCTGTGCAGAACTTGTTGTTAATGGCACCACACATACTGAACCCACAAAAATAGCCATCCTGCTAGCTGACAAGCTCATTGAAAACTTCTTTCCCTTGTCCCTGCTACATATCCCCAAAACTTCCCTACCACCTGCCCTCCACCTAGTATCTCTAAGGAGCAGGTCGTAAACACTCTCTCCAAAGCCAAAAACACAGCCTCTATGAGACCTGATAATATCCGAGGCTGTATTCTAAATGGATTAAAACACGAACTAGCTGCACCGCTGTGTATTCTTTTTAACTACAGTCTAAGCACTGGTTTTGTACGTGCTGAATGGAAAACAGCAACCTTTATCTCATTACATAAAGGAGGTGCCTCCACAGTCCCTGGAAACTATAGGCCCATAAGCCTTACCAGCTTAATCTGCAAGGCTATGGAAAGAATAATCATGGATCTTATCAACAAAGATATAGGAGACCTCCAAATGCTCGACTCAACCCGACCCAATTTGGCTTTGTTAAAGGGAGATCCTGCCTCTTGAACTTGGTGGAATTCTTTGAGACAGTCACCAATGCCCTAGATGAAAGCAAATTGGTGCATATAGCCTACCTGGACCTAGCCAAGGCCTTTGGCACTATTCCCTACTCAGGCATCATTGATAAACTCACCCAGCTGGTGATCAACCCGTATATTGTCAGGTGGGTTGCAAACTGGCTCACCAATAGAATTCACACAGTCAAAATAGGTGACTCTACCTCCACCAGCAGACCCATAACAAGTGGTGTTCACAGGATCTGTGCTGGAGCCCCTGTTGTTTGGAATATACTTCTCAGATGTACAGACTAAAACAAAAGGCCTATGGCTGACAAAGTTTGCTGATGATTGCAAACTGAGTGCAGTCATTGAGTCCCCAAACAATGTCCACATCCTACTAGAGGGACTTACACAGACAAATGGCTTGTGCCAAAGTCATGGGATAAAACTCACTGCAGAAAATGCATCATCACCCCCTTCAGCAAGGGCGACATCCCTGCAGATTACCACATTAATAACAACACCCTAAGCACGCAATCAGTGGTGAGAGATTTGGACACACATGTTGATAGCAACCTTTCCTTTGACCACCACTTCTCCACTATGTCACCCACCTCATAAGTAAGGGCATTGCATCCAGAAAAAAAAAGAGGTTATAACCCCTGTACTCCTCACTCATCAGGCCAAGTAATAGAGTACAATTCGACCTTTGTTATATACCTTACCAGGCACCTGCAGAAACAGGAAAGACCTCAAAGGTTTCCTAGAAAGAAAATTCAGGGTCTTCAGCATATGTCATATGTGGACAGACTGAAATCACTGTCACTATACTCTGTGTCTTACAGACTACTCAAAGATGACCTTTGTCTTACATATAAAACAATCTCAGATCCTGCTCTAATGGAAATGCTGTACATTCATAAATCAAATGGTATAAGATGCACTCACTCTAGGGAACTCAACCTAGTATGATACATCAACAAATCTTGCTGGAGAGATAGATACATCTCACAGAGGTTACCTCTCCTCTGGAACAAAATTCCAATTCAGGTGAAGCAGAGCCCTTCTCTGACCCTATTTAAGTATAATTTGGATGATTGGATGGGAAGCCACAAATTCACCCCGGCAGTTTCATCTGTGTCCCTCTTGGATGGGGTCAGTAGTCACTGACTTAGTTCTGCATAATACCTTGATATTCTTGGGAAAAAGGTTTGTACTTGGCTAGGATTGTAAGGGCCCTAGGGCCATTAGCCTAGTAACCTTCTATGATCCTATTATGTGACAATGGTTGTCAAGATATCCTGTAGCCCAGCTAATTGCCAATGGGATTGTGCCTTCACATATGGCTGGCTACAAGCATTACTGCTTCTATAAGGATTTGAAAACATAATGCTGATATAAGTATACAAAGCTGATGTAAGTATATATATATATATATATATATATATATATATATATATATATATATATATTGATCTGTTTCACTGATAACAATCCTGTGCTCTTAGGTTGTAGTTGTTAACAGAATTCTTCAATAGCTGTGTTTTTTTTTGTGTTTTGTGAACATATCTCAGGCATACGTTCCAAGGTTTCTTTACTTGTGTTCCGTTTCAGTCTCCATTTTTTTTCTTCCACCCTCCCAACCAATTGTTGTTGTGTTCTTAAAACTTGGTGGCTTTTGAGTTGCCCGCCTCTACTATACATTTGATATTGGACACTCCTCCTAGTCCCATTGCATCAGTTCATTCTATTGTTTACAGTCAGATCATTTCAGAAGGCCCACCCCCTTAGTTTCTTAACCTTGAATTATCTTCTGTTTCCTCCCTTCCTACTTAACTAAAAAAAAATAAATAAATAAAAATTAAAAATGTATTCATCTGCTTTTACTGAAATTGTGTCTCTTAGTGTCTTAATCTTGAATTATCTTCTGTTTCCTTCCTTTCTACTTAATTAGAAAAACACTTTATTCAGCTGCTTTTACTGTTTTTGTTTTATTCAGCTGCTTTTACTGTTTTTGTGTCTCTTCCTACTTTATTATGTTTAAAACATACCACAACACAAAGAGAACTAAAGACCCCTCCATAGAAAATGTACTCAGAATCTGAACAGACAGCAGAAAGGTCACCACAGCATAAAATATAAAATAGTTTATTAGACTCAGGATAAGCGCTTTCAGAAAAAAATCTTTCCTTCATCAGATCCACCATTTTAAATTATACACTTTCCTTATATACTCATTTTAAATAGCACAACGTACCAATCAGTACATTAAAATCATTAAAAAGCCAATGAAAACTAAATGTTCAGCAGTACACCTCACTTCCTTCAAGGAACTAACTCGTAAAATCAGCTCAGCCAATGAAAATTCATTGTTAATAGCAACATAGCAACATCAGACATTTTTACAAGCTCATGTTTCCCCTGGTCTGAATGCTTTGATTCCTCTCAAACCTATTTTGAAAGCTCGCAAATTGTGAGATTATGCTTGGGAATATGTTATTTATATATATATGTGTGTGTGTATTATTGTTGTTTATATATTTTTTTTTCAGCTGTACTTATGCTATGTCTGATGTTGCTATGTTGCTATTAGCAATGAGTTTGCATTGGCTGAGCTGATTTTACGAGTTAGTTCCTTGCAGGAAGTGAGGTGTACTGCTGAACATTTAGTTTTTATTGGCTTTTTAATGATTTTTATGTATTGATTGGTATGTTGTGTTTTTTAAAACGAGTATATAAAATGATGGATTTGATAAAGGAAAGTTGGTTCCAAAAGCACTTATCCTGAGTCTAATAAACTATTTTATGTTTTATGCCATGGTGACCCTTCTGTTGTCTGTTTGGATATTTTATTACTTTATTTTGCTTTTACTGCTTGCTTCTTATAGTGTTTAATTGTATTTATTTTGATGCACTTTTTACTGCTTGTTAGTAGCCTGATTAAATTGTAATTGTTACTCTAAGTGTCTTAGTTTTGGTTAAAGGACTTGGGCTTCAGGGCAGTCATTTTACATTAAGAAGGTTTGTGGTCTGCACTCCTGTGGGAGGAGAGGGTAGCCTCTGTCCTTCTGAGCTGGGAATTGCAGGATGATGACCTATTGTGCTTGCTTTTCTAAGTGTCTTTGTTCCATTTTAAGCACTTGGGTTCCAAACTAATTATTTTATATTAGGAGGATTTGTGGTCTAAACTCTTGTGGTGGGAGAGTATAGCCTACACCCTTCTAAGCTGGGAATTGCTAGTTGAAGGCTCATTGTGTCTGTTATTCTGTAAATGTCTTAGTTCTGGTTTTAGCACTTGGGCTCCAAATCAGTTACTTTACATTGGGAGGGTTGTGGTCTGGACTCTTGTGGTGGAACAGTGTAGCCTACCCCCTTCTAAGCTGGGAATTTCTTGTGAAGGTTTATTGTGCCTGTTATTCTAAGCGTATTTATTCTGGTTGAGGGACTTGGGTTCCAAATCACTTACTTTACATTAGGAGGATTTGTGGTCTAAACTTTTGTGGCATGAGAGGGTAGCCTACACCCTTATGGCTGGAAATTGATATTTGTAGGCCTATTGTGTCTGTTGTTCTGAAGTGTCTTATTTATTCTGAAGTGTCTTAGTTCTGGCTTAAGCACTTGTGCTCCAAAACCAGTTATTTTACATCAGGAAGGTTTTCATTCTAGATTCTTATGGTGAGAGAGTATGGCCTACATCCTTCTATGCTGGGAATTGCTGGTGAATTGCTGCATTATTTAAACTGCCTTCTGCTGTTGTAACTGTGATGTTATGCACTTTTAATTTCTAGTACTTCTGAATTTTATAACAGAAGCTACATTGAGACTCATTGACTCTAGACTGTTTGGTATCACTTGAGCACTAAAACCAGCTCTTCACTGAGATACTAATAATCTGAGGCATCTGTTGCTTCCAACTAACTATAAATGCCTGATTTTGCTCTAATACTGCACTTTTAATTTGTATTTGCATTCCACTGTCTATTTGAATTTTCTGAACTATTTTTGTTCAGATTTTACTGTACACTGTACTAGTTCAGCTGTATCCCTGCTCAGTCCCAAGTTTGCTATTTCTGGGTCTGTAATGTTTGAGCATCAGCTTCAAGCCACCTTTGTTGGTGAAGGCCCTTCTGCACCCTTCTGTGAGGAGGGTGCTGTCTGGGTCCCATCTAATCGAGGGTGACTGGACTAGAGCTCTGAGAAAGTGTTCTTATTGGCTAGTTTCAGTTAAAAAAAGGTATTTTTCTTGTTTTATTTAAGCCCCGCATTTGCACTTGTTTGTGTATAGCACTCCATTGTGCATTGCTGCATAGTGGTGGTTATTGACACAAACTTTTTTTTGTTAAATTTTCTCTTAGTACTTTGCTTGTCGTCCTCCAGAGGTTTCTTGTGGCCCTGCTCTACTGTCAGGTGGAACATTAAGCCTAGCCTCAGAGGTACCAACACACCCTCACCCACTATCCACTCCTAAGTGTGACCTCTTTTCCTGCTCATATAAATTTACCTATCACTATGGATGGACAATTTCCCACAATTTTTCCAGCCAGTTTGGATGACATGGACATCCTGGGGCAGTGTAGCAACTGTCTTATGTTCACCGATAACCTTCTACTCCTAGTACCTACAAACACAACAAACACAACATGTGAGAGATGCAACTATATTAAGAACCTTGAATCCATGCTGTCTCACACATCAGCCAGTACATATAACATTGAGCAAGCTGCCAGCATGCACACCTCACCTCCTACTCCACCCAAACCCACATTACAGACACCTACATATGTAGAGATCCTCACCAAAAACATAAACACAAACAGAAGCATGCTGCACGTAATACTTCCTCTGCAGAACACATTTCACATAGTAGCTCATGCACTAGTGTCTAACCGGTGAAACCCTTAAGGCAAAACATAAAATCAAGCATATTAGTCGTAGGTTGGGAGGGTGGCCTAATGGTTAAGGTGTTTGCCTTACAAACACAAGGTGCAGGGTTTGAGTCTCACAAGGGATAATTGGCTAGGCTTAAAATGGCTCGCAAGGGCAGTTAGCCTAGTACTAACCTATGAACCTATGAGCCTATGAACCTATGAAGGTGATTCCATCATGAAACACACTGATGTCCCTCTCAACAAGCTGGATAAGGAAAAGGTCATGGTCAGCTGTCTGTCAGGTGCCAGGATACTCCACATCACACGTGCACTCAAGTCCCTCAAAAACAGCTACTGTTATGACTCTGTCATAGTCTGTATTGGTGTGAATGACTTGAGATGTACCTCTCTGGACTATATGAAGAGAGACATGACTTGAGCTCTCCGACTAGGTGTTTCAGGCAGGTATGTCCCTAGCTTTAAGCAACATTTTGTTTTCACCTAGGATGATGCCTCAATACAAACAGAAATGATTGACTTCAATAATTGGCTTAGCTTCTGGCGTCATTCTAAGGGGATCTACTATCTGTCACCCTGAGACGACATGATTGACAGACCTCGATGCTTTGCCAGAGATGGTCTTCATCTGTCACCTCTGGGATTTCGGCTACTGGCTAAGGCTCTTGCCACCCCCATAGTGCTTTTTTAGGCAGTGTCTCAAGAACAAAATTCCCAATGTAAAAACTCCATCTAAAAACAACCTCAAGGTTATGCTGCTAAATGCTAGGAGTCTCAACATGAAACTGTACTCACTGGAAGCTATCCTCACCTTGGAAAATGCAGACATTTATGCAGTCACTGATACCTGGTTCAAGGCTGTTGAGAGCACCCCAGTCATACTGGGTGACACCTCCTTACACACATTCAGACCTCAAACTGAAGGTGTGAAAACTAAAGGAGGCGGTGTATCAATATTCATTAAAGATACATACACCTTCAGACTGGTTAAACAGTATGACTTCCTAGAGACACTTCAGGTGCAATTAACTGTTGGAAGGATATTCAAGTCATTGCCAGCTACAGGACCCCCTTCATGAATCAGGACACCCACTCTGCTTGTTTGGATCTACTTGGGTCTATCAAGATAAATCCAAACACCATAGTTTTGGGCGACTTCAACTACCTATCCATTCACTGGTTAAATTATTCATCCTCAAACTCATTTGCCCAAAAGTTCCTCGACTTCATTAACTTCAATGAGCTGGGCCAGCTGGTTGACATCCCCACAAAGTGTGCCAACATCCTGGATGTGGTGCTCACCAGTATGGGGGACACTGTAGCACCCCCACTGTGAGATCCTCTCAGGTGATATATGAGCACAAATTGGTCTCATGCGGAGTAACTATCACACCTAACTCCACTCCAGCAGCAACTCAAGTAAAAAACTTCTCCAAAGTAAATTATAACCTCTTACAGAATGGTATAAATAGCTTCACTGCACCTCCTCCCTCAGATGGAACTGGAAACTATGCCAAGCTCTACGCCAAAGTTTTATTCAAACACTTGTATAACTAAATGGACTTGACTGTACCTGATAGGACCAAAACAAGCTCAATGGAAGAAATTGTTGTCTAAGAGTAGGAGGGAGCGAGCCCTACTAAACTGGAAACACTCTCTCCTCAGTTTAAGCAAGCCAATAAGACTTCTTGTGAAGTCCTCCAAAGCAAATTATGACTCCAAATTAGCTTCCTCAACAAAGGACAACCACAAGGCATTCTTTACTTACATATGTAACCTAAAAGGAAAGGCTCAATTTGTGCAGAACTGGTAGTTAATGATACTACATATACTGAGCCTGTGGACATAGCTAACCTATTGGCTGACAGGTTCTGTGAAAACTTCACTCCCCTGTCCCCACCACATGTACCCCGTGACATCCTACCACCTGTTCCCTTACCTTGTATCTCTAAAGAGCAGGTCATAAATGCCCTCGCAAAGCCCAAAAACACAGCATCTATGGGACCTGAAAACATGCCAGGCTGCATCCTACAGGGGCTCCAACATGAATTAGCAACACCATTGGGTACTCTTTTCAATCATAGTCTAAGCCCCATCTTCATACCAGCTGAATGGAAAACAGTCACCGTTATTCCCTTTCACAAAGGTGTTGCTTCCACTGACTCTGGGAACTATAGACCTATTAGCCTGACTAGCCTTATCTGCAAGGCCATACAGCGAATCATCATGGACCTTATATCGACAAAGATATAGGTAATCTCTAAACACTTGACCCTACGCAGTTTGGATTTGTTGAAGGGAGATCATGCCTGTTAAACCTGGTGGACTTCTTCAAGACAGTCACCAAGACTCTGGACGAGGGGAAATCTGTGCATACAGCCTACCTGGACTTAGCCAAGGCATTTGACACTATCCCCCACTCAGGCATCATTGACAAACTCACCCAACTAGGCATCAATGCTTATATCATTAGATGGGTCATTAACTGGCTCACTGATAGAACTCATATAGTCAAAATAGGGGAATCCACCTCCAACAGCAGGCCAGTAACCAGTGATGTTCCACAGGGATCAGTCCTGGGGCCTCTACTATTTGGAAACTATTTCTCCAAAGTACAAGCAAAAACTAAAGTTTGTTGATGAATGCAAACTGGGAGCAGTCATAGAATCTCCAAATTATGTTAACATCCTAAAAGAGGGTCTTACACAAACAAATGACTGGTGCCAAATTCATGGACTTAAACTCAATACAAAAAAATGTATTATTATTCCTTTCAGCAAAAGCAATGTTCCTGCTAACTACCACATCTATAGCAACACCTTAAGTATGCACTCAGTGGTGAGAGACCTGGGCACACAGGTTGACAGCAACCTTATCTTTGACCACCATGTCTCCACAGTGGTAAGAAGGGCATTCTATATTGCTCATCTCATAAGTAAGGGCATTGCCTCGAGAAAAAAGAAGTTATTACCTCCCTGTACTCTTCCCTCTTCAGGCCAATAATTGAGTACAACGCCCCTTTTGATATGTACCTTTCTAAGCGGTTCCACTTCATATCGTCGAAAGCTCATTTCATCGAATTTCAAAACAGCGAGACCAAATTGTCAAAAACTCAAATCATCGAAAACTCATAACATCGAATCTCAAATCACTGAAAACTACAAAGCAACTAGAAATAACATCCTACAGAGTTTTTACTACGTTTATGCAGGGGGACAAGCCCCCCTGCACCCCCCTTGTGGGGGCTCCACCCCCACCCCCCATACATTACATATACCAACTCCAAGGTCGTACTACAGTGGGGGAAAAAGGTAATTTCCTAACCTTGACAACAGGAGCCAAAAACTGTTAAAACGGAGAGAGGCAGCACAGTATTCAAGCAGGATCCAATTTATTCAAACTCAAAAAATAAAAAACAAATAAACTTCATTTACATATACTAAGCACTTTCACCCATATCCACGGTGGGCTTCTTCAGAGTACAATGAACTTAAATATCTACCTCATTAAATACACTACAAATCACACAACAACCTGAAATAACAGCCAATGAATAGTTCCAATTATTGGTGTAATTAATTAATTGAATTCATTGAACCTGACTTTTTTCTTATTTTTTTGAAGTCCCAAACAAAACATACTATACAAAAGAAATCTATCCATCTAAAAGCTCTGGCAATTAATAGTAAATGTGGACAATGACTAGATAATAGTTAAATATGTGTAATATAACGTAATATAAAGATCTTTACACTATTAATTATATAATATTAATATAAATAAAAAATAGAAATGCATTATGTGTAAATAAATGTTCATCACAATAAATAAAAACATTATTATATAGATGTATAAATATATATAAAGTATAAATATAAAGTTTTGAAAGGTTGTATATGTAGATAAATAAATATATATAACTTTAAATTTTAAACTTTAAAAACTTACATATCACAAGAACTTTTAAAAAACTTAAAACAAAATAATGATGTCTAAATATTCATATACAGTAAGATTTATGTTTTAATATACTAGCAATGGAGATGTGATCATTGATTCCTGTTGGATTTGTGGCATCCAATCTCAATTGCCATAAACACTCTTTGGCTTCCAGTAAATTCTTGTCATCACCCCCTTTTTTGTTATTGTTGTTTGGAATTCTGTCTATAACAAAAAATATAAATCTCTTAAATTCCCTGCATTTCTGGCTATGTGTAAATAGTGAACTCACTGTTTTTTTTATTTCTTATGTCTCTTGTGTGTTTAAGTATTCGGTCCCTCAGTTTCCTGATGGTCTTCCCTATGTAATATGCTGAGTAGCTTATACAGGTTGCTATATATACCACCATCTTGGTATTGCAGTTACAATACCCAGGACATCTAATAGTTCTCCCATAATTGTTAATTTACCCACACCCAGCTATGGGTTATTGCTATTATACAATGACATTATTTAAGAAAAGTTTTACTTATTTTTCTTCTTTTCTTAAATTATGTCTTTGTATAATGGCGCCATGGTGCTCTTCCACTTTTTCCCTCGGTATCATGGGGCTTTCTTGATGTACTCTGCATTCATATGGGACTTACAGTCCCACAGTTACGCAGTACATCAGTGCTTTGAAAAGGAAGCAACTGAGGAAAAGAAGATCTCCATTATTTTTTTTTTGTTTGTTTTTTATTTTTTAATAAAAGAATTTTGAAATCTGGACAGTTGAGATGTATGAGAGAGACAGAGCAGAGAAAATGCAAGGATAATCAGGTTTGTTTCTTTAGTTTTACATGCATACCTGATTATCCTTGTATTTTCTCTAGCTCATCTCTTTTGCACTTGCTTGGATTTCAAAGTTTTTTTATTTTTTTTTAATCAAGAAAACTGGAAAGCTCCGTAGTATATATTAATAGAAGAAACTGTGGGCGACCGGACTTTTTACTATTGTTTACGCTCAATTTTACAATGGGCATGCTGGTTGGGCTAACTAATCAGCTTGCACATTTTTGAATGTTAATGACCAGTCACTGTATAATTTGAAATATGTCTATGTCATGACATACAGCTTCATTCCATGTGGTCAATAACCAGTTCTGCAGTTATATAGTTAGTGGAGGTGTGGGGGGCACAGCCTCCCATATTGGGAGGTGTGGGGGTATAGCCCCCCACCTTGTTTGTTTTATATTGTTTTTTACCAAAAACTTCAAATAATACATTTTAAACAATAGACATGCATAGTTGCAACACCAATGACTAGCTCTCTCCAGAAGACAATATGTACTCAAACTAAGTGGGGGGCTATGCCCCCACACACCCCCATTGTGGGAGGCTGTGCCCCCCACACCCCCCTTACTATATATACTAACTCCAGGATCGTACTACAGTAGGGAAAATGGCATATACCTTTTACTTGCCTTACAGTACTCTACACAGTGCCATATATACTAACTGCATCAGTGAAATGAGATTCAGTGAAATGAGTTTTCAGTAATTTGTGTTTTCAGCAAAGTGGTCAGGGTGAAATGAAATTGAGTGAAATGAGATTCAATGAAAAAGTATATCCATATATATAAAAAATTATAGTTGGAGTTTGATCCATTAGGACAAACAATTTTTTTCACGTGACTATCTTGATCATTCATAAGAATGAGTGCTGTAATTAAATCAAAATGTGCTTCAACAAAGTATCAGTTTAAGGGTATACACACTTATACAACCAGCTTATTGTATGTTTTTTATTTTTTATAGTTTTCCCCTAACAGATTTATGTGTTTTTCAATTGAATTGTACAGGTTATAGTTCACATTAAAGGTGGGAAAAGTTTTGAAATGATTTATTGTAATTTCATTTTTTTATATCACAAAAAACTGGCATTTTAACAGAGGTGTGTACAGTTTTTATATCCAGTGTACATGCTAGAAAATCATCTTACTCTTCCTCATTCATCAGAATTCATGTGTCAATGCAAATTCTTCTTATTCTACCAACATTGTCAGTATATAGCACAGATAAATAAATATAAAAATGCCCCTGATCTGAGGCCTTTGTCCTAGAATCTGTAGTGAAAAACAAAAGCCAGCAAACCACTGAATGCCATGGATATCCATTTAATAACAATAATAATAATAAGTGATAAGGTCGAGAGGGCAAAGTCGCCCACATGGGGGTAGTGAGGGTATTGCCCCTTCCAATAAAAGCTTTTAATTTGTATCATATTTGCTCATAACATGACAAGCTAGAGCACACACACATTACTGTACTTGAGTGGCGTTTGCAAGTCCTCGTGACCTGGATAATGTTTTGCACACCCAGTGACATGCTGCATTCCACAGTAAGATTTGATTGACAGGACCAGTTGAAGATAAACGTGTTGCTCTAAGTCCAACAGTCCCCTGTCATTCAAGCTGGTTAAAGTCTCTGTTCCTGGAAGTTCTTGATAAATAATGATTTGGGCATTGGCTTCTATTTTCCTGATATTGCCTTCTAGGTCATCAGTGTGGATAACTACTACATATATCATTTTCAGTGGTACACATTCTGACAACAGAGAGTTATCAAACAGCTCATCCCTTGGTACTACTATGATGTCAGCCAGCAATGTGACTATGCCAGAATAAATGTCATCGACCCCATTTTTTTTGTCCAAACTCAGTGCCCTGATTGCTCTCAGAATGCTTTTGATAATCCTGACATTTATTACCTTACTATACACTCTATCATGTCAGCAAAACTAATGAGGCATTTATCACTTTTTCTCTTACTTAATGCTATTCAGTACAAATTCCTACCTGATCTTCCACCAGAAAACACACATTTTTTTAATTGTTTATAGACTGATGGTGTTTTCGCCCTATATGTAGTACACATTTTATTTCATTTAGTACCCTGTATTGCCCTTGTCTCCCAACAGCATTTAGTTCTAGAATATATTTGTTGTCTGAAGATTTCTACTAGCACATCTCATCTTTATTTTCTGTGGCATTTTAAAGCTCTAGAATCCATTTTTTCTGGTCATTGTCCTCTTTTTGATGTCACAAGTAATATAGCAAAGTCATCTGTCCTTCTTTTCTTTTTATATGTCTAACTGGTTGGTACCCCGGGTACTGGACAGGTTTGTCAGTGACTGCATTGAAGGAGTCCAGCCTAAGCTTTCACTGAATCGTTTTACTGTGTGTTTTATGTCACAGGTAGAAAAGAAAGTGATAGTCACTAAGCAGTAATAATCAAGATCGGAATTCAGTGTTCAGTTGTCATCGAGCTATGAATTTAATACATTCGTTCAGACTGAAGATAGGCAAAGGTTTGTTTCCAGGCCTAAACCATCACATTACCACGGTATGGGAAGAAGAAATCGTATAACACTATCGCTGTAAAAAGCCCTATCTCATATAAATGCATACTGAAAGAAAAAGACACAGGAAGAGTTGCAACAATGATTTATATAGAAACATGAACCCTTCAAAAATAGCTAGATGAATGGTGTATAATTACATTACAGTCACCAGAGACTGGCTAGGTCAATGTAATACAATGCACTGTGCTGAAATAACAGCCAAATGCTATTAACAAGAGGCATCCATCACTCTTTGCCACAATTCATGCAAGCAGTGATAGCTGTCTGAGCTTGCAACAAGCACTGCAGAAGCAAGCAAATTCTACAGTACAAGGAAAAAAAAAAGCTTTAGGATTTAAAATAAATCTGAGGGGAGAAGGACTTTAAAAATAGATATGCAGACAGACAAACCCCTCAGAAAGAAAATATATGGGTTACTGAACATATTTAATTTGACTATTTTGGCAAAGTGTTAGGAATCTCTGCTTTAATGACACATCCCATCCGTTCATACTCTTGTGTTTTACAGTTCCCTGTATGTGTGAGATAACAAAATCATCCTCTTTCTCACTAGGTTGACTGTTCTAGGTTGTGAACCATTTTGGCGTGCAGCTTTTAAATCAAATAACTAAAAGACATTTAAATCATGTTTCTTTTTGTCCCACTCTCACACACAGACACATACATACACAACAGACATGCTGTAAATGTTTCCCTTGAGAATTAACTAATTTTTAACTCTAACAGATGTCAAAGTGTAGTCTTCTCAGCTTGCCCCTCACTTGCATGACAAGGGCATTTAATAGTTGATGGTGTCCAAAGAAGCACATAATATCAACATGGTGTGACATGAAAGCACTTAAATAAACAATTTCTCTAGGTAACAATAACAAGGCAGGTCGAGAGCCAAGTACAGAAAAAGACAGATGTAAGCAGCTAATGATGGAGGTTGTCATTATTAAATCCTTGAACGGAATTAGCAATAGGAATTCTTGACTAACCACAAATATAATGTGTGCAACACTAGCTGGAATTTGATTATAAACTTAACCTCAGAACTTTCACAGCAATGTAATGCAATGTATTACCACACAAGTCACACTGCTAGTTTTATATAACAGTGCATTGGACTAAACTTGCCTGTACAGTGTACTGGACCTCATTAATACCTCCAATACTTAGATTCTGCGTTTCTTCAGCTACCTGAAACCTATACCCATCACTAAAAGCAAAATGAATCAACTGCTGTATTAAACATGGCTGAGACCTTGTTTCCAATATAACACCTTGATTTCAAGGCTGCCTACTCATCTTAAGATCATTAGAAGAAGTACAGATAAGGATTGTTGCGGAAATGCTCTGCTCATGCTCTTGGGTTACCCATTATCAAGACTAGCATATTAACAAAGGAACATTTTCTACAAACAACCATTAACTCTGCAGCTCCTCAGTACACACATATGTATGTGTACATTAATTGCAACTGATGAATCATTACATTGCCACAGTTTTATACCAGATTATTTTTATTACGCCTGTACCAATTTTATTAGCTTACTTCATGAGCTGTCTGCTCCAGTCCTCCCTTTCCAGCCTAAGTTTCAGTAGCATCTCTCACTTTCTTCAGCTAGTTAACTATACACTGATAGTTTCCTTAAGACACAGTCTTCTGTTAACAGTGTTGCAGCCTACCCACTCCTACTACATAGGTTCTTATTAAGCAATCAGTCCATTAGATCATTTGAAGCCTGGCCACAGAAGTTCCATTATTTGTTCCCTCTGACATTAAAGGCCAAACAGGACAGCCCTGGTGGTGAACTAAATTTATAGAACCCCAACTACTCATTGAGGTTTATTTTAAAGGGAGTTGGGGCATCTACTTTGATTGATATGGGGTGGGAACCTATTCCATAGGTACAGGATCCTTTAGGAGAGACAGCCCTCATGTCAACAGGTTTTGTTAATATTACAATATACATTTAGATCATTTGAACAAGTGTTTGTGACATTACTGGCTTTGAGGATGGATAAGAGATCAGAGAGGATAAAGTATTTACAACCCTGATATCCAAGCAAAGGTCACTATGCAGGAGTCTGTAGGAGACTGAGAAAAGTGATAGTGATTCCAACTGCTCAATGTAGTTTAAAGAGGACATTGCCAAGATTTTGTTAGAAATTGTTGAAATCTATCACGTTGGACAATATGCTCATATAAGTACATGCTGGAGTGGGGACATTATATTCTACTATGGGTCTAATCCAGAAGGAATAGGGAGGGGTAATAACTTCCTTAAATCTGGAGTATAGAACCCCATTGATTAGCTGTGCTATGTAGAAGTCTCTCCTAATGATGGCTGACACACTGTGGCCATATGACAGCTGGTTATCTACAAATGTTCTTAGGTTTGTGATAACAGCATCACCTCTAAGTGGAGGGTGTTATCATTGCAGCAGGTACATGGGTGTTATTGCTTCCAAAAGAGAACAATGTTGGATTTTTTTTTGCATTCATCTTTTTACTGTAGTCTTGACTCAAGGAATTAGTGTGGCTAAAACTGTGTTGCAGGATATGGCTATCAGCTAGAGTATTAATGACAGCACTATGTTTGCAGTCATCTACAAACTTACTTAGCCAGAGATCCTTGATAGTAGCCTGAACTCCCAGGAAGTATAATCTGAATAGGAGTGGACCCCACATGGAATACTGTGGTACTCCATATGTGACATTACTATTGGAGGAGACAGTCTGTAATCCAACAGTTCTCACAGGGACTGACATTTAATAGAGAGAGAGTATTTATAATATCAGTGTGTGGAATAGTGTTAAAAAACTCAAGGTATGTTTACACACTAATTAACCATTATCCAGTCTCCTACTTTAAAATAAAAGTCTTCCTGGTTCAAAAGAAAGGACCTACCATACACAATGTTGAATTGGTTGGTTCCAGCCTGAGATGTCCCCTCATTTAGTAGCAACCAAAGTACCCATCCTTCCCTCTCCATCCAGCTCCATCCTAGCAGTTTATTGGTATCTGGCATAAGACTGCCCACCCAATGGATATGGGTCATTTATTAACAACAGTCACCGGGTGACTCATTACTTAAGAATATGAAGGCACAAGTAATACTTTGTCCCATCTAAGACATAAAGGTAACTAACTATTCCCTACCAGGACTGTTATACCTGTATTATTCCATTCTCTCTGAATTTGGTCTAGCTCTCCATATGAAAATCACTTTCCCCAGCGCATATTTGTATCATTAAACCTCTTACACCTCTGACAGTCATGTTTACTGACATCCTACTTTTTTACTTGTTGGCCTGTTGTGTCTTTTAAGTGCAAATAAATTTAGAATATTCAGGAACATTCTTCAGTGACTTAAATCCTACAGCACTAACTTCTGTCCCTCTTCCACAAATTCTTCTTCTCATACCTTGTCTCAAAATGTTGGGTATAGACTGGAATACTAGTCATGATCACATCTGGTATTACTGAAATCACTTCTTGTTATACTTAATCTATAGTTTCTACCATCCACAGGCATTCCTCTAAATATGTGCCTGCCATCCCACACCTTTGTGATGCCCCTGCACTGGCCCAGTAATCAAGGAGCCTCAATCCTCACCACTATCACCAGTGAGGAATGTGCACATTGGGAGGATGACAAGTACACACACTGTAAAGTACAATTTCCCTTAAGAGCACACAGAGATCACAGTCAGTCTGGGGCTGGTTTCTCCCTCTCTCTCCAGATCCCCAATAAGACTCCCCACTGGCACAGCTGTAGGGTTAAGGTCTCAGCTGAGTGGTCAAGCCAAAACCTCCAGCACCTTCTCTGTCCAAACAGTGCTTCTTGTCCTTGCCCAAGTAGCTGACACATACACACACACACTTTGAGATTTGATTTATATACAAACACACAGACACTCCTGCGGAAGGCTGGCATAAATTTACTGACTATGCCCCCTTCTGCCTAGACTATAAGGTAGTTATCACTACCACCAACCACTACTTATCAGCTACTATAAAGGGCCTTACCAAAGGGTGACCAATCTTACTGTGTAATGTTACTATTATACAAATGGTAAGTGTAACCAAGACTAAGGCTATTGGAGTGGCCTGTACAGTGTCACCAAATACACATGCAAGTACTAAGAGCTTAAATATCTCTAAAACAAACTAGCCACAATTAGGTTTAAATATATTTAATAATAAATAATAAAAGAACAAGACAATATTCAATCACTCAGCACAGTGGCTACAGAGTTCAGAATCACAGGAAATAATTTAAAACAACATTGCAAGACAGTCTCAAATAAATACAGAAAACATCTAAATTAATCTTTACTATATTCCTATCTATCCCTAAAAGAAATCCTATACCTAAATCTTATTTACAAAGCAAGGCAAATGCAGATGAGAAGTGCTGAAGATGTATATTTCCAGGTCCAAAGACAAATACAAAATGCACAGACTTTCGCTGAGAGATAGTTCTTAAATTAATAATACACATTACTGCTGGGTCAGCTGGGTGACATCATTATTTTCCACTTGCCTTCAGTTCCCAGGCTAACCGATACCAACAGAATTTAACATTTCTCTGTGAAAAATACTTATCTCTCAGAAGTTTGCCTAGAACTGGAAGTCGTAAAACAGTTAAACACTTTTACATTTGAAACCTGTAATTATTTCTGTTTCCAGACAATAGAAAGAACTGTCTTCTTGCTGAGATAAACACAATTGTAAAAATCTTCACTTATTTTCCCAGAGTTTGCAAGTTAACTTTGTATGTTCCAGCTTCTGATATGAAAACACACATCTGTACAGGCATATAGTTTATACACATGTCTGCTCTTTTCCAGCAGGGTACACAGTGTGAGGGCAGCACCAAGGATCAAATGGTGGAAATTGAAAAATGGTAATTGTGAGGTGATGTTCAGGGAAGAGTTAAGACAGGCACTCAGTGGCAGTGAAGAGTTACCGAATAGCTGGGTAACTACAGCAGAGCTAGTAAGACAGATGGCTAGAAAGGTGTTTGGTGTGTCATCTGGAAAGAAGAAGGAGGACAAGGAGACCTGGTGGTGGAATGAAGAAGTACAGGAGAGTATACAGAGAAAGAGGTTGGTGAAGAAGAAGTGGGATTGTCAGAGAGATGAAGAAAGTAGACAAGAGTATAAGGAGATGAGGTTCATGGCAAAGAGAGAGGTGGCGAAGGCTAAGGATAAGGTGTATGACGAGTTGTATAAAAGGTTGGACACTAAGGAGGGAGAAAAGGACCTGTACTTATTGGCTAGACAGAGGGACCGAGCTAGTAAAGATGTGCAGCAGGTAAGGGTGATAAAGGATAACGAGGGAAACGTACTCACGAGCTAGGAGAGTGCGTTGATCAGATGGAAAGAGTACTTTGAGGGGCTGATGAATAAAGAGAATGAGAGGGAAAGAAGGTTGGATGATGTGCGGATAGTGAATCATGAAGTGCAGTGGATTAGCAAGGAGGAAGTAAGGATAGCTATGAAGAGGATGAAGAACGGAAAGGCTGTTGGTCCAGATGACATACCTGTGGAAGCATGGAAGTGTTTAGGTGAAATGGCAGTGGAGTTTTTAACTAGATTGTTTAATGAAATCTTGGAAAGTAAGAGGATGCCTGAGGAATGGAGAAAAAGTGTTTTGGTACCGATTTTTAAGAATAAGGGTGATGTGCAGAGCTGTAGTAACTACAGAGGGATTAAATTGATCAGTCACATCATGAAGTTATGGGAAAGAGTAGTGGAAGCTAGGTTAAGAAGAGAGGTGATGATTAGTGATCAGCAGTATGGTTTCATGCCAGGAAAGAGCACTACAGATGCGATGTTTGCTTTGAGAGTGTTGATGGAGAAGTACAGAGAATGTCAGAAGGAGTTGCATTGTGTCTTTGTGGATTTAGAGAAAACATATGACAGGGTGCCTAGAGAGGAGTTGTGGTATTGTATGAGGAAGTCGGGAGTGTCACAGAAGTATGTAAGAGTGGTACAGGATATGTACGAGTGTAGTGTGACAGCGGTCAGGTCTGCGGTGGGAGTGACGGATGCATTTAAGATGGAGGTGGGATTACATCAAGGTTCAGCTCTGAGCCCTTTCTTATTTGTAATGGTGAAGGACAGGTTGACAGATGAGATCAGACAGGAGTCCCCGTGGACTATGATGTTTGCAGATGACATTGTGATCTGTAGTGAGAGTAGGGAACAGGTGGAGGAGACCCTGGAGAGGTGGAGATATGCTCTAGACAGAAGAGGAATGAAGGTCAGCAGAACTGACAGAATATATGTGTGTGAATGAGAGGGAGGATAGAGGAATGGTGAGGATGCAAGAAGTAGAGGTGGTAAAGGTGGATGAGTTTAAATACTTGGGATGAAAAGTTCAGAGTAATGATGAGTGTGGAAGAGAGGTAAAGAAGAGAGTACAGGCAGGATGGAGTGGGTGGAGAAGAGTGTCAGGAGCGATTTGTGACTGACGAGTACCAGTAAGAGTGAAAGGGAAGGTCTACAAGAGGGTAGTGATGAAAACAGCTATGTTATATGGGTTGGAGACAGTGGCCTTGACAAAAAGGCAGGAGTCAGAGCTTGACATGGCAGAGTTGAAGATGTTAAGATTTGCACTGGGTGTGACGAGGATGGACAGGATTAGGAATAAGTATATTAGACAGTCAGCCCAGGTTGGAAGGTTTGGAGACAAAGCCAGAGAGGCAAGATTATGTTGGTTTGGACATGTGCTGAGGAGGGATGCAGAGTATATTGAGAAAAAGATGCTAAGGATGAAGCTGCCAGGTAACATGAAAAGAGGAAGGCCTAAGATAAGGTTTATGGATGTGGCAAGAGAGGACATGCAGGTGGTTGGTGTGACAGAGCAAGATGCAGAGGACAGGAAGAAATGGAAACAGTTGATCTGCTGTGGAGACCCCTGACAGGAGCAGCCAAAAGAAGAAGAAGACACTATGGTTACATTCTTAAAGCTCATTACATAACATACAGTTCAACACATACTTCTGCACCAGTAGTTTAATATCCATAAAACATATAGTTTTCTTACATTTGTAAGACAAGCATATGAGCGATATTAATATTCACAAATGACATAGAATTATTTACAAAATTCCAGCTATCTGAGCTGGCAGCCTCACACCCTTTTCTTGATGACTTTAACAAAGCCACTTTTTGCCATAGAGATATGACCCAAAAGACAGGTAATGTTGCCTAATATCATTCATTGGTCAAGATACCTAGCTCTGTGAAAATAAGTCTGCTCCTCAGCCAGTTTCTATATTCCTGCTGCTACTCCTTATTGCAGGTAATGCTGACACTGGCCCATCCCTACTCTAAAATATTCAGGTGGGCTCACCTGATGTCATATATAGGACAAAACTTAGAGGGATACAATGATGCCATAAGAATTGCTGCCTCAAATCAAAACTCCATGTGGTAGAAATGTAAGTGAATAAGTTATCTAATAGCTGGATACCCGCTGTCTTCTCCTGGCACACCAGGTATAAAGTGATTATTTGTAGAACAAACTGTATACGCAGTTTATACAATGACAGAATATAGCAATGGCAGGATATGTAGGAGGTGAAAGGCTGAATGCCTTAAAACCTACAGAAGGTCATTCAATTTGTTTGATGCATATCCTTTTAATTATTTGTTAGAAATGCAAACCTGCATAGAGTAGTAATTTTTAAGTGAGAAATTAAATGAAAGTTGCCACATGACCATGTGTTTAAATGGATATGATGCATGGCAATTTGTTTCTGTATTATTTGTACACAGCAAAGTATATGTATATTCCAGATGATCAAATGGACAGACACACAACAGAATGTTGTGTGCACAAGCTCTGGCCTAGAACTCTATGCCTAGTAATGCTTGCAATCAATTTTAGACATTGGAGATATGACCCTTCAGAAACTATACATTTTTTTTTGTATTTATGAACAGTGTGCCTGGTTTCATTTTTACAAACATAAAGACAGACATTTGCTCCAGGATTATTGGAATTTTTATTTTTTTATTTATTTGCATTGGTACAGACATGATTGTTAAAATGTAAGTAAGTTCCTTGGGATCTAGCATATTTGCAACTGTTAAAGTTTTGTCACTGAAAAATAAAATAGGATATGCTTTCAGCAACAGCCTTTACTAAACTACATAAATGAAGTTGTTACATGGCACACAAACCCAGGAACTGATGACTCTAGTTTAAACATACAGCTACTGTTTTGTCATTGTACTATATATGCTCACATATGCTTGAGTTTTCCCTTTGAAAATTAACTTGCTAAATGTTTTTGCTGCAAAAAATGCTCTGCCACATATTAAGTGGCATGTCAGGTGTGTATATGGGACACACTGTCACACAACAAAATCTCTAGAAGTAGGGTATGCTGCATAGCTCTCAGCTGTACAGATTTTCTCATACTGTCCACATTTTGCCTCATATTTTTCACCTGTTCCTCATAAAATGTGTGGTTTTCTGGCAAATCACTGAGGATTGAAGTCACTAAATAATGCCATACATTTGAATTACAGACTTCATACCCTTCAAAAAAATGCATGCTAACAGAAATCCTGTTATTCTAACAATTTTCTAAGTTTACTAGAGCAATATTTAAAATCTGTCAATATTTTTGGCCCTTTGCCCCCCCCCCCCCCCCCATTATTTTAGGCTTTGTCCAGATTAGTCGAGAGGTATGGTATGTTATAGAAACCCTTGAGAGCTAAAAGACATAGCTATATACTAAAAAAAAAAATAGTTGTATCTACTGCGAGGCTTAAGAAAAAGGGCCAGTTGGTAGGGTAACTAATATGATATCTCCTGTCTAATCTCTAAGCATGTTCTTGTATTAGCATTCTCTTTTCCTATGATGAGGCAGCAATCTCTGCACATTTTTTCCATGTACTAAGCAAGCAAGAGACTGGTTTATAATAAGAATTCTGCCTTGTGATAAAGTATATAGGACTGATCTTGAAACTGACAGTGCATTAGACTTGCCCCATGAAGCATGCTTGAGTCAAATATTAATCTGGTTCCCTTTTTGATGTTTCATGCATTTTTATCGTTTGTGGCATTATTGGTAAGAAAAACCTGAGTGAGCATCACACATTTATGTAGCAGTAATAAAAGTACAATATATGCATGGTGTTCTATAGTATTGGTATCAGTATTTATTCAGGTACATACAGTTATTAAAATAATCCTTTGAGTTTAACTTTAATGTTATAACCACAAGCTTTTGAGGTTTTTGTTTCCCAAGTACTTAACATTACAACAAAACATGTTGTAAAATATTACCACAACAGAGTTAGTAATACTACTGATCTTTGATGCCAGTGCCAACTGCATGCTTGTAAATCCAATACATATGCATTCTGATCCCAGCGTAGCTACTGTACAAGGTCAATTGCTGACTCGAGTTTTCTTCCATTCATACTCCTTTGTAATAATCATACCAACTGCTCACATAAACGGCATGTGGTCTGTCCTGTTCATACATGTGCATATTTCTTGTTTTAACGTCTTTCCTTAGGGGTCTAGACTATTTGCACACCATTAGGATCCAACCTCCGTTAAACCAGTTGAAAATATCTCACATTTACTTCAGACTAAAACAGATTAATAAATTACAAATGTGTTTCTTCTGGTTGCTAATGATCTTTTAACACATTTACCATGATTTATATTATTTATTAGTTATTTTTATTTGTTTGCCATGAAAGTCTGACTGGGTAGAAAGCCCCTTTTCAGCAGAGATCAAAAGAAAAAAAATTCTGTTTTGCATTTTTTGTAAGAGAGTATTTATTTTATTTATTTTTAATTTACTTTTATTAACCGGGATGGTCCGACTGGACGAGGTCCATTTTCAGCGGAGGCCCGGGGAGAAAAGCTCCACTTAAATCCAAAACAATACATTACAGCAATAATAATATTATACAAAGTGTAGAAAAAGCATTTGTTATACTAGTAGTATCTAGTGAGAAATGAAAAACAGTACAGACAATTCAAATCAGCAATATTTACATATGTATATTCTGTTTTTAGTGAGAAACAGACAGAGATTATAACAAGTTACATGTTTGTCAAGGGATATCATTTGGAAGAACCATGCTTACTGGGGCATGCACAAAGAGAGAAAAGAGAAAGTGTAGAGGTAACAGATTTTAGGACTATGTGACACATGGACAGAGCCAAGAACTTATAAGATGGGCCTTAAGGGAGTTTTTGAATTGTGCGGTATTTGATGCAGAAGTCACGGATGTAGAGAGATTATAGCAAACATTTGGAATAATGAGCGAAAATAGAGCTTTGCCGGCTGTGTTGTTAGCTGAGGTAATGGAGAGGAGTGATTTGTTGGCAGAGCAGAGTGGACGATTTGGAATGTAGTTAGTCAGTAATTGCCTTAGAGCGGGAGTTTTGTCGGGTTGTTTTAGGTTGTTGTATGATATGACAAAACCCAGACTGTAAAAGTAGCCGACTCCAAATCCAACTCCAGGCAAGTGGAGTTCCTCGGGGTTCAGTCCTGGGGCCGCTCTTGTTTGGCATCTACTTCTCTGAAGTTTAGGCCAACACTAAGGGACTCTGGGTAACAAAGTTCGCAGATGACTGCAAACTGGGAGCCAATATTGAATCCCCAAATGATCTGGATATTCTACAAAAGGGCCTTACAGAAACAGATGCTTAGTGCCAGAGCCATGGGCTCAAGCTTAATGCCAAGAAATATACAGTTTTCCCCTTTGGGAAAAAACATGTACCCATGAATTACCACATAGGTGGCAGTACACTAAACACTGAAAGTGTTATGAGAGACTTAGGGACACAGGTGGAAAGTGGTCTCACCTTCGATAACCACATCGCCACAACAGTCAGAAAATCCTTCTATGTGGCACACCTCATCACTAAGGGCTTTTCATTCAGAAAAAAAAAGGAAGTCATTGTCCCACTGTACTCATCCCTCATTAGACCCATTATAGAGTACAATGTCCCATTTGGTATGTACCTCACAAGACATCTGCAACAACTGGAAAGGCCACAGAAATACCTCACTAAAAGATACACAGGCCTAAAGCAGATGCCCTATGCTGACTGTCTAAAAAAACTCTAGCTATACTCTGTCGCATATCATCTACTCAGAGGTGATCTCTGCTTAACATACAAGGCCATGTCAGACCCAGTGCTGTTGGACATGCTACACTTAAAGAAATCCCAATCTCTCAGAGCTACATGCTCCAGGAATCTAAACCTTGTCATCACAATGAATAAAACATGCTGGAGGGATAGGTTCCTGAACCAGAGACTCCCCATACTCTGGAATAGACTGCCCATACATGTCAAGCAGAGTGCCTCCTTGGTCCTCTTCAAAAGGAACCTTGACGATTGGATGGGAGATAGGAAATTCACCCCAGGGATCACGTCAGTCGCCCTGCTAGACAGGGGTCCAGGGAAGTAAATATTGTGGGAAGAAATATCCAGGGAATTGTTATGGCTAGGCTTGTATAGGCCCTAGAGCCAATAGCCTAGTACCAACCTATGAACCTATGACAAGTTGGTGATAGACAAGTAGCTGTGGGAGCTCAAGCCACTGAAGTTGCCTAAGAGATATGCAGTGATGGGCTCTGAACAGGGAATTATTAGCAAACTTGGCAATTTTGTTATAACAGGACTCAAGTTTGTCTAGGTCAGATTTCCTAACATAAGTGAGAATTGGGGCTGCATACATTAGTGTGGAAAGAAGGTAGATTTGAGCTAGGGTAACCTTAGCCTGATCTGATAGAAAGTTTTTTTATCTGTATAGGGACAACAGAAAATTTATATCATGCAGTGACCGTGGAGTTGAGATATATATTATGTATCACTGTGTGTATGTAAAATAGTATTAACAGAACAAATTTAGTACCTGACACAGTAAGAAAGATTTAAGAAAAACAAGCAGATTCAGTACATGACATAAATTGTGAGAAGAGTTACCTAAGCAGATATGTGATATTATGTTGGTATCACTATTACAAGTAGTTCCCTACACATGTACAAGTTGAAATTGCACGACTGTCAGTATCCCGCAGAAAAAAAAAGATGACTGGCATATCGCCAAATGCTTTTCCCCACAGGAAACATGGCTGGTGTGGTTTCTAATTGTGCACCTGAAATGATTCACATCTTTAGGGCGAGTTCTCCCTTCTTAGAGTTGGTGCAGTGACCGTGGAGCTGATATATATATATATATATATATATATATATATATATATATATATATATGTGTGTGTGTGTGTTTGAGGGAGTAGAGGACTTGCACCTTTCATCAGGGAGTACAGGGGGGCTTGGACCCCTGAAAAGAAACAAGAAAAAAGGAGTTTTTCAGCTTTTGGATTTCCGACTTTTTTTTTCCTGCTGTTGTTCTTTTGGAACGTCGACTTTCAGGAATTCAGCTTTTCATAGTAGAACAGTTACAAACATCATTTGCGTAGCACCTCAACTACTTTTATGTATGGTGTGAACACGGATATCTAGGTTTTTGGCATACAGATACACTGACACAAACATACACACACAAACTCTCTCCATCTCTTTGTATATGTGACATATTTCAAAACATCTGAAATAGGCAACTGAACAGTGTTTGTTAGTTTTACTATGTCACTTTTAGCCAATGGTAGTGAAGTGATATATGCTGCATTCTCTTCTTATCCACAAATATCTATAAAAGAAGTATATCTAGTACTAAAAACGTACTAGCTCCAGACAAAGGGCTTCTGTAGTTGAAGGTTTAAGAAAGCTGCATTGCTAAAATCTTTGATGGTCCAGTAAAAGGTATAAAGTTACCTCTAGTTTTTCTTTCTTTTTTGATGGACCCATACGGTATTATATGGCACAAAAATCATAGATCCTGTTGCAATGAAAATCAGCAGAGAATTGGGTAGGGTGCTGCAAACTAACCAGGGTAATAGGGTAATAGCACTATTAGTCTAGGGTTCAATCCTGACCACTGGTCACAGTCACTGTGCAGTCTGTATGTTTCCCCTTGACAGTGTCTTCATTCTCCAGATACTTCAGCGTCCTCCCACCTCACAAATACATGTATTGATTGGCTGCTCCAATATTTCCCATGTATATTTTATTTTTAATTGCTGCTTGCTGTCAGTTTCATGGTTGAAAATATACCATAGACCAGTTCACTTACCAAGTTAACAATAGAATAAATTAATTAAAAAATAAAGACAATAAACAGCTGTATTTGATGATGATTATGATGATAATAATAATAATACTAATAATAATAATAATAATAAAGCATGGCCAGTGTGTGCTTGTGTGTCTGTCAGTACACACATCAAATATATGATAATTCCATGACTTTCCTGAAATAAATTGATAGTATTGCTTTGTAAGTCACTTCAGTGACTAGCACCATGCATGTCTTATTGCTTAATGCAATTTTGTGGCTATCAGCCATGCTTGATTTGCTCCCATTACTGAATGAGGTACAAAGCAGGAGTACCCACTGAGTATGAGAAGCAGTGACTCCTTGAGGTTCACATATTTCTGAATGTGTCAAAGGGCATCATCAGTAAAGACGGACACAACAACTGTTCTTCAGATCCCTCAGAGATAAGAATAGTACAACAGGCAGTGTCCATACCATGTAAAACGATGGGTATGGGCTAAACACATTTTAATACTATTACCTTCTATGCATTATACCTCTGTATAATCTTTTGAGCATGTTTGCTATATATTCATCTTTTCTGGGTGCTTTAACAGCTGAGTACATGTCATTCGATATTCACGGAATTCTGATTGCAAGTTATGGCATATAGCCAGGACTGGCTAAATGACATCTGACCACCCCCAAGCCTCTTGGATAACAGAAGGAGTCCTGTGTAACATGCAGACTACATGACGTTCAAAACCAGATGCCACTTAGAAAGCAGTGCTGATGCTAGCTAATAAGGTGGCAGCTGTTCTCCAGGAGCACCAACTGGGGTGGGGGTAGGCTGTATGACCCGCCAGAACTGAACTATAAAATATATTCCTGAATTAGACTGCTTCAAAGTATAAAGAAATGTAGTTGTATTTTATTGTCTTGTTTGCCTGAGTATATTGAGAACAATAACTAGCAAGAGTATGTTTTATTGCTGTCATAATGCTAAAGCTGCTGAATTCTGTATATATAGATAGGTAGATAGATATATCTGAGGCAGTCATACAGAGAGAGGGAACACATAGATACTAGATAGTTAGATATAACAATGCACAGAAAGGCAAAGAAGTTTTTAGGGAGGTAGAAAAAAACAGAAGTACCCAGAGAAAAAAACATGCAGACATAGAAATAATATACAAACTTGATGCAGACTGTGACCAGGTGTCAGGAATGAACCCAGACCCTGGATCTGTGACACAGACATCTTAGCACTGAGCCACCATTTTGTCCAAACTGTAATTCACAGGTAGCATTTTTTTTTGAATTTCTGCATTTCCTACAGACTTGTGAAACTGACATGCATACATTCTACAAAAATGGTATTATAGGATGCTTATTTCTTGTGGGAGAACACAAAGACATACATTTGGGCAGCAGTAAATTAAAAGGCATTGTGGCCCTTTCTGACTACCATCTATCCTTAATTCATGTGTGAGATCACCCAGTTGACCACTATAGCTACACATACCTACACCATAGACCAACAATATCTAAACTACACAAGTTATTGATGTTTTATTTCTAATATATATTTTAAGACATGTAAATTACCCCTTAATTCCTTTCTTGAATTTTTCTTTCAGTATTGATGACTGCCAAGTACTCTATATTTATGTCATCTTTGTAGTAAAATAGGTATCAAGTTACAAATGTGTGTCATGATGATAGCTGTACCAGCCCTCCAACTAGAAGTCTGTCTATCTACCTCAGATTACAAGTCTCCTAGTTACGAAGAAAGCAAGCAAAATCTGAGGGTAATGCTACTCAATGCTAGAAGTCTAAACCTCAAAATGCATTCACTCGAGGCACTCCTTAAAATGGAGGACATAGACATCTGTTCAGTGACAGAGACCTGGTTCAAGGCTCCAGAGAGCACCCCTGCATTACCAGGCTATAATTCATACCACACTTTTCGGCCACCTAACCTGGACCGAAACACTAAAGGTGGAGGCGTGTCTATATTCATTAAGGATATCCACACCTCCAGGCTAGTTACTCAGCATAATGCATCCAAGATTATCCAAGTGCAACTAACTCTGGGCAAGACCGCAATCCAAATTGTAACTTGCTACAGACCCCCCACCATGCCCCAGGATTCCCACTCCTCATTTTTTGATACACTGGAAAATATTAGGGTACAACCCAACACCATCATAATGGGCGATTTCAACTACTTCACCATTAACTGGGAAAACTACTCATGTGCCTACTCTTTTGCTCAACGTTTTCTGGAATTCATAAATTCCAATGCCTTGGATCAACTTATCCACACCCCCACCAGGGGCAGCAATATCCTAGACATGGTCATTACCAACATGGGTGACCGGTGTTCCATACCAGAGGTCAATTCCTCGTTGGTCAGATCCAGCCACAAGCTAATCACCCTAGATATCCACATCCCGCCCCCAACCCCATTAGGGAAACCACCGTAAAAGCTGAATGGGAAATTTTGAACGATTTAATTATGAGACAAAATTTGTATATACAACTGGCTGACAAAGGGGGAGGGATTGTAGTTATGGATATGCATGATTATGTTGATGCCATGACTGCAATGCTGAATGATGCTTATACATATGTTGTTTGTGAATGCAATGAAGTTGATAGGGTGGTCAGGAATGTCCACTCGTATGTCTGTGTATATAAATATATATATATATATATATATATATATATTGCTATTAGAAGGGTTGATTGATAAGCAGTTGTATGAGTATTTTAATGGTGATCATCCTACCATACCCATGATTTATGGACTACCTAAGGTTCACAAAACATATACTAACCTCCTTATGAGACCTATAGTATCGGGGAATGGTTAGGTCACTGAACCCATGTCTATCTATGTTGACAAACAGCTACATCTCATTATTGATAAAGTTGAGACTGTACTTCATGATGCAGGTCATTTTTTGAAAAGATTGTTTGACTGGACTGTACAGAATCATGTTGATGAATATTTATTAGTTACAGTGAATGTGGTCTCATTGTTTATGGCCATTCCAAATGAGGAAGGCACTAAATTGGTTAGATGTCATCTGAATGAAAATTCTTTGTACACACATGAATGTATACATTTAATATGCTATTTGTTAGATATTATTCTGACCAATAACGTGTTTCTGTTTGATGACAGGTATTTTGTTCAAAATGTGGATGTAGCAATGGGCACTATGTGCACAAACACATATGCCAATATGGTAATGGCCCAGTGGGAGACTGAATTTATATTTAGTGAAAATACTGTTTATCTCCATTCTTTAATGCACTACTCCCATTTTGTTGATGATGATTTTTAATTTGGGTGGGTATGTTAGGAACTCTACAAGAGTTTGTGCAATATTTACATGGAATGACTACTTTTTTGAAATTGACATACAATTTTTCTTATGTGGGTGTGGATTTCCTAGATGTATATTTTAGAAAGGACAGTGATGTGATTAATACTACCATTTATAAGAAGGCATGCAAGAAGAACAATATGTTGCATGCACAAAGTATGCATCCTAAATATCTGAAAAGAAATGTAATGAGAGGTCAGTTCTTTAAACATGTGAGGTTGCACAATAAAGACAGTGATATGTATTTTTCCTTTGATACTTTCGCTAAGGATTTCTGCCAGAGAGGATATAGCGAATATAAGGTGCACCAGATACAGGATAAAGTGTTGATACATATACATGATAGAGCACAACCATTTGTTTTTAACTTTTTGGTGCTTGAAGATTTTATGCCTAATATTAGGGGTGGTGATGTGAGAACAAGTACTGAGAACTTGGAAACCAAATTGATTATTTTACTGCATGCAACTGCTGGTAAAGGCTTAAATGAAAATGTTCCTCTGAAACCTGCCCTGAGGTCATGTGATCTCAGGCACTAATTTTGAGTTGATTAAACAGAGCTGTTATGTTGCAGTATTTAGATCTGATGAAGCATCCTTTGGTGATGCGAAAGCTCTCATCTCTCCTGTTTTACTTTTAATTGTTATATGTTTTTATGTGTTTTTTCAACATTTAACATTAAAGTGTTTGAAGCTGTCTGCTTGAGCAGACTTATTTTTATTTTCTGGATTTATCTGTTTGGGGACCCCAACAACAGTGAGAGGACATGTCTAACCCTCAGTCCATACTGGTGATTGTTGCTACACCAGAGGGATCCAGGGTAAAAGATGACTGGCCTGAGGTACAACACATGGCCACAGAGAATCACCCACCTGGGATAGAGGCAAATTGCTAGCCTGCTGTAGTGATAAAAGCTGTTTGCTTAACTTTTTCTTTTTTTGTGGCTAGAAGAAGGACCAACCATCCCTTGTGCCGAGTAGGCCTTAGAGTGTGGCAATGGGACATCTCATCCAACCACTTTCTGATAGCAACACACATTCCAGGGAAGTCCAATGTGATAGCAGACAAATTGAGCAGATCCATTTTACTACCTCACGAGTGGTCTCTCAACATAAAAGTGACAGAAATTACTTTTAGTCAATGAGGCCACCTTCCTGTGATCTTTTTGCTTCTCCCCTAAACAACAAATGCAGCAGCTTCTTTATCCTCCCACCAGGGGAATCACCGAGGGATGCTCTATTCCACGACTGGCCGCCTGGTCTCCTTTATGCTTCTCCTCTAACTCCCTAATTCCATCATTTCTACAGAAAGCTGCCCAGTTGAAGAGTACAGTCATCCTCATTGCACCTTTCTGGTCTCAACAGATTTGGTTCCCCTTCCACTGGCCTCATCTTTACCCACCTTGGATTCTGGATCTGATTCCAGACCTCACATCTCACCCAGCAGGCATGATTCATCATCTGGATATCTCAAACCTCAAGTTAACAACGTGGTTTCTCCAATTCCATTAGTAGCCAGACAACCGATGGTGTCTTCCCCTGTTCATCATATACTTTTATATTCCCATAAGGCTTCTACAAAAAAACTTCACAGGAGTAAATGGAAAAGGTTTGTTTTTAGGCACACCAGAAATACATTGACCCCTTCTCAGCACCCATTAAAAGTGCTCTCGGGTTTTTGGTAACAATTTTTAATGAGAAAGCTAGCTGCTCAACAATTAATATTCAGTTAGCAGCAAGAAAATTCTTCCTTGACTTCATCTAAGCTTTATAAGGCTTTTTTGAGAGGCACCCTACCGCTGAGGCCTCCCTATAAGGACCATACTCCATCATGGGATTTAAATCTGGTACTGCAGGCCTTAATTCATTCCCCTTTTGAACCAGCAGCAAAATGTGATCTTAAATTTCTGACCTGGAAAACTATTTTTCTACTGGCAATCACCCCTACTAGAAGAATTTCAGAACTTCAAGCACTGCCCTCTAAACCTCCCTACTTGATTTTTCTTAAGGACAGAGTATCTTTCCATACTAATTCATCTTTCCTTCCTAAGGTGGTGTTGATATCCAATATTAACTAGTCCTTTAACCTGTGGGTCTTCTTTCCCAAATTTTCTAATAAAGATGACTATATGTTGCATTTATTAGATGTCCACAGAGAATTACATTTTTACTTACATAGAACAAAAGAAATTAGAAAGACAGATCAAATATCTGTTTCCTTTGCAGATTCTAAATTTGGCAAATCAGTTGCAAAGGTAACTCTAGCCAGATGGCTCACATATTGCATATCATTTATCTACAACAAATTGGGCCTATCCTTACCAAGACCTTTAAGAGCTCATTCAACTAGGTCCATGGCTACTTCTTCAGTGTTTCATTCTACAGCTTCCATGGATTAAATGTGTGCAGCTGCAACTTGGGCCAATTCTCAAACCTTTATTCATTAAAAACTAGATCTGGTTTTGAGTGAAAGAGCAACCTTTGACTCACCTGTGCTCAGGAATATCCTTCCTTAGAGTCCACCCAAGAATTTAGGTAGCTAGTGACTCTGCCCCAACAGTTGAGGATAAAATGAAAATTGACAGCTTTGGATAAAGAAGCTATGTACTTACCATAGCATTCCATCTGTGTTGCCCATTTTCATTCTTCCCCAACGTCCTACCCATCAACCCCCAAACTTTTTTTTAAAATTGATTTCTGGATGAATGAGAGTTTATAAGGACTCTGTTGTCCTTCATGTTGAGTTCCACATATGGCTTCTTCTGTTAAGAATGTTATAGCAGTACTTCCTACTTTATATCAAATAGCAAACAAGATCTGAGATATTTTAGGGGTTGGTGCATTATGGGTTCATAGGTTCATAGGTAGGTACTAGGCTATTGGCCCTAGGGCGTATACAAGCCTAGCCAAAAAGGTACCCTGGCTTTCGCCACCCAATAAAATTATTTTCCTGTGCCCCTGTCAAGCAGAACCACAGAAGTGATCCCCGGGGTGAATTTCCTATTACCCATCCAATCATCAAGATTTTTCTTGAAGAGTGCTAATGAGGAGCTCTGTTTGACATAGATAGGTAGTCACTTCCAGAGTATGGGAAGTCTCTGGGATAGGAATCTATCCCTCCAGCATGTTCTGTTTATTGTGGTGACAAGGTTTAGGTCCCTAGAGCATGTAGCTCGGAGGGATTGGGATTTCTTTAAGTGGAGCATGTCCAACAGCTCTGGGTTTGACATAGCTATGTATGTTAGGCAGAGATCGCCCCTGTGTAGGCAATATGCGATGGAGTAAAGCTGGAGTTTTTTGAGACGGTCTGCGTAATGCATCTGTTTGAGGCCAGTAATCCTCTTTGTGAGGTGTTTTTGCGGCCTTTCCAGTTGTTGTAGATATCTTATGAGGTACATACCAAAAGGGCCGTTGTACTCTATAATGGGTCTAATGAGTGATGAGTAGAGGGGAACAATGACCTCTTTTTTTCTGGATGAGAATCCTTTTGTGATGAGGTGTGCCACGTAGAAGGATTTCCTGACCACTGTGGCAATGTGATTATCAAAGGAGAGACTACTGTCCACCTGTGTCCCAAGGTCTCTTATCACATTTTTGGTGTTAAGTAGACTACTGCCTATGTAGTAGTTTATGGGTACAGAGTTTTTACCAAAGGGGATGACAATGCACTTTTTCGCATTGAGCTTGAGACCGTGTCTTTGACACCAGGCATCTGTCTCAGTGAAGCCCTTTTGTAGGATGTCCACATCGTTAGGAGTTTCGATTATGGCTCCTAGTTTGCAGTCATCTGTGAATTTAGTTAGCCAAAGACCTTCTGTGTAGCCTGCACTTCAGAGAAGTAGATACCAAACAGGAGAGGACCCAGGACTGAACCCTGTGGTACTCCACTTGTCACTGGTCTGATGTCGATTTGGAATCCGCTATTTTCACAGTGTGGGTTCTGTCCGTGAGCCAGTTGGCAACCCATCTTGTGACATAGGGATTTATACCTAGTTTAGTGAGCTTATCTATAATTCCACTACTCGGCACTGAACGTCTCAGTAGTTCAGACATTTACCAAATATTAGCCATCCTTCACAGTGTACACCACAGTATACATGTTTTTGAATTATGGACATAAATACTGCTTATCATATGCATACTTATGTGGTGTCTTATAGGTCAAAAGTAAGTATGCATATGGTCCATGGATGATGTTTTATAGGTTCATAGGTAGGTACTAGGCTGTAGGCCCTAGGACCTATACAAGCCTAGCCATAACGATTCCCTGGCTATTGCTTCCCACAAATATTTACTTTCCTAAACCCCTGTCTAGAAGGGCCACTGATGTGATCCCCAGGGTAAATTTCCTATCTCCCATCCAATTATCAAGGTTCTTCTTGAAGAGGGCCATTGAGGAGCTCTGCCTGACATGTATGGGCAGCCTATTCCAGAGTATGGGGAGTCTCTGGGTCAGGAACCTATCCCTCCAGCATGTTCTATTCATCGTGATGACAAGGTTAAGATCCCTCGAGCAGGTGGCTCGGAGGGATTGGGATTTCTTTAAGTGTAGCAATTCCAACCACTCTGGGTTTGACATGGCATTGTATGTTAGGCAGAGATCGCCTCTGAGTAGGCGATATGTGACAGAGTATAGCTGGAGTTATTTTAGATGGTCAGCATAAGACATCTACTTTAGGCCTGTGATTCTTTTTGTGAGGTATTTCTGCGGCCTTTCTAGTTGTTGCAAATGTCTTGTGAGGTACATACCAAATAGGGCATTGTATTCTATAATGGGTCTAATGAGGGATGAGTACAGAGGGACAATGACCTCTTTTGTTCTGGATGAAAAGCCCTTAGTGATGAGGTGTGCCAAGTAGAAGGATTTTCTACTTGTTGTGGCTATGTGGTTATCAAAGGTGAGACCATTGTCCACCTGTGTCCCTAGGTCTATTATCATACTTTCGGTGTTTAGTGTACTGCCACTTGTGTGGTAGTTGACAGGTACGTGGTTTTTCCCAAAGGGGAAAACTATACATTTTTTGGCATTTAGCTTGAGCCCATGGCTCTGGCACCAGGCATCTGTTTTGGTAAGACCCTTTTGTAGTATATCCACATCATTTGGGGATTCAATAATGGCTCCCAGCTTACAGTCATCTGTAAACTTTGTAAGCCAGAGTCCCTTAGTGTTGGCCTGTACTTCAGAGAATTAGATGCCAATCAAGAGTAGTCCCAGGACAGAACCATGCGGTACACCACTTGTCTGGAGCTGGATTTGGAGTCGGCTATTTTACAGTGTGAGTTCTGTCAGTACGCCAGTTTGCAACCCATTGAGTGATGTAGGGATTAATGCCCAGCTTAGTAACTTTATCTATGATTCTAGAGTGGGGGATAGTGTTGAAAGCCTTGGTGAGGTCCAAGTAGGCTGTGTGAACCACCTTACCCTCGTCCACGGCTCTGGAGACTGATTCATTTTGTGGATTGCATAGGGGGTTGGTAAGTGGTTTCTAGTGCATATCACCCCTAAGCAATTCCACAACATATTTATGAATAGGACTCACTGACTTAGGCAAATTTATCACTGATAGTCTGATGCAGCTTTTAGTTGTACAACTAATAGTCAACACACAGCAGAAAGTTCAGATTATTTTATTTCGCTGAAACAAGTCAGCTTTCACTTTTCGCCTGTGGTAATGTCAGAACTTCAAGCGGTATCAGTTCCTATATCTGGTTTTGGTTTCTGTGCTGCTATACTGCACAATCTATTCTGTCTGTGCTGTTATATTAGAGCAATACATTGTATCTCTAGCTGTCTTTGCACTTAATGGAATTAATCTTTTTTCAACTTTAAATAGTAAACCCTGAATACAAGGCAAATTCTCTTTGAAAGTATAATATGACTGCATCAGTGGATGCATATACATTTTGTCTAGTCAAACAGGCACTATGGCTTTTCTTTATAGTGGTATATCATCTGTTTCTTCTCTGGAAGCTGCCTCCAGCATCATTAGAATTTGTAACACAATTCTCTAGTCTTCCAGATCTTCCAACAAACCTTGCCTGGATTCATTCAGATAAGTACTGTCAAGCAAGTCACCAATACGTATGCAGTTTGTACAGTTTATTCAGCCCTTCTACATCATATTTCTGAAGTATCAGCAACATTTTTGTAATCTTGCAAGTGCTTTATGCAATAATTTTCTTAAAATACTTTGCAATAGTTTGTTATCAGTCTGTGCTGTAATGTACACTCCATATATATAATCATGGAGTTTCTGGCAGCCAAACACTACGGCTAGCATTCCTTCTTTAATCTGTACATGCCTGGTTTGTGCAGCTGCCAAAGCTCTTGATGTACAAATAGGCCTGCTCTATTGCAGCAGTACTGACTATAACCCTTTCCGGGGATTCCCTATATATTGTCAAGCTTAAATGAACAAGATGTCTTGTGAAGCTCAGCTCTGCAAAGCTGAACTCCATAAACACTGTAACACAGGAAACCACTGCCAGTGACATTTCTAAATGTGCATCAACAGTGAATCATTTCTTTTGGAAGATCTCTCCCTTCTTTATGTTAGGAGTTGGTGTGTGTGTGTGTGTGTGTGTGTGTGTGTGTGTGTGTGTGTGTGTGTGTGTGTGTGTGTGTGTGTGTGTGTGTGTGTGTGCATATATACATACATTTTAAATATATATATATATATATATATATATATATATATAACATATGTACATACATACACTCACACACCTCACACACACACACATATATATATATATATATATATATATATATATATATATATATATATATATATATATATATAGGTCTACTTCATATGACCTAAATTTCATTTGACTGAGACCAAAACATTGAAAGTTCAAAAGACTGAAAACTCATTTGACTGAAACGCATAACGCTGACACATTAAAGTAAAAGGTATATGCTCTTTTCCCCACTGTAGTGCGATCCTGGTGTTAGTATATATAGTTGGGGAGGGTGAAGCCCCCCACATAGTTTAGGTAAATATTGTTTTCTGCAAAGAGTTACTCATTGCAGTTATAAATATCCATGTGTATGGTTTAAAATGTATAAAGTATGTGAGGGGCTTCGCACCACACACCCCCAACTATATATACTAACTCCAGGATTGCACTACAGTGGGGAAAAGGGTATATGCCTTTTACTTTAATGTGTCAGTGTTATGAGTTTCAGTCAAATGAGTTTTCAGTCTTTTGAACTTTCAGTGTTTTGGTCTCAGTCAAATGAATTTCAGTCAAATGAAATTTAGGTCATATGAAGTATGCCTATATATATATATATATATATATATATATATATATATATATATGTGTGTGTGTACATATACATACATGAGTATTCTGACAAAGTTTCTTATTCTTTGAAACAAAAGCACTCAATAAATCTTTTTGTGGATTGGTTCCTGGTTCCTATTTTTAGTTTTTTTACCAGTCTGTGTGTCGTTTTTACGAATATCTGAAAGTACAAAAGCCATCGATATGGGAAATGCAAATCAGCGATTAAATGCAAGAGTGAGTCATATGTTATTTTATCTATACTGCCTTAGTAGGTAGCATACTATTGAAATCATAGGTCTTTTACCAGAAGAACAGTATAGATAGCAGCATGCTTATAGAAAAGGGAAGCAGAGCAACAGAGGGATAAAGCCCCAACATGTAGCTCTGGGAATTGACCCAACCTTAAAGATATGAATAGCCTCAAGTCCAGTTGCGGAAGACCTGATGATATGCAAGCATGGGGGATAAAATGATGCAGAACAAGTATCACAGGCAGACAGAATGCTAATGAACAAATTTTATCTGCATGCTACAAAATGCCAAATGTAACTGTGAAGCAAGTTGAACAGCTGATGGCCAAATGAACACACATCCTTTTAGTGCTCTTCTAACTTGTTAGACACCTGTGTGTAGGAGGTTGCTCTTGTAAATTGTGTTTACTCCTTCACCAAACAAAACATGGTGCAAAACATGTGAGAGAATATTTTATTTTAATGTAAATCAGCATTTAGTTTTACAAACCATGTCTAACAAAAACACCACTGCTTAGACTTAGCAAATAACTGAATACACCAGCAAGAGCAGTCAGTGGTTAATAAAAAGTGATAGAAGCCCATACTAAATGTAGTCAAAAAATATCATTCTAACACAACAGATCAGCCAAGTGAGCAAGCAACCAAGTAGGGGGCCAGCCGCAAAAACAATCACTGACTTAGTATTAGTCACTTTTTTATTTCAGCAACATCACTTAAAAAAGTAAAAACTCAACATAAAACTAACAGAATATCTGTTGTGGCTGAGAATGGTCTGTTGACCAATACACTTACTTGGTAATGAAATATATAGATAGATAGTAGACAGGCAGACAGACAGAGATGGGCTATAGATTAATGTAATTAAGGCAAAACATAGATGGATCAGTATCAAAATACCTTTAGTTGTTGCAAATTAATAAAATGCTATTGTTTCTTGTTATTTATGTTCCTTTTGGTTTGCACATTAATGCCTGGCTCATGGCTAAAAAATGGTCTGTTGACCAGTACATTTATACGGTTATCAAACTGAAAATAAATAAATAAAATAAAATGAATCCTCCACAGGACTAGGCAAAAAAAAAACAAATACATAAAGAAATAAAATAATCTGTTATCCTAATATGCAAAGTAACATACTTGATACACAACAGTGCTAGGCAACCATGCAGTATAAGAGTACATAATATTAAAAGAATCATGACATTCAGCTACTTGTCCCTCTGCAGACCCTAACAAGGGAATGCATGTGTAGTAACGGTAGTTGAAATCTAACAAAACAACAGAACAGTATCGGTATGGTGAAGCACAGAAAGTGTCAAGTTCTCTCTGTAATAAACCTTGAAAAAGTGTTTTGTCACATATGTGTGAGTTAACTTTTACACCACCTTATGAGGCATTTAACACGCTGATCAGTATTTTTAGTCATTGTTGAATGTCTTTTAGTGTCTTCTTCAAGCAGATATACTCCTCATGAAATTCGTTTTCCCTGCAGTGATGCCATTGAAGACTAGCTGTGATCTTTAACCTCAGTGACATAAAATCAGGTAAAACATGAAATGTGTCCATAGCCGTCAATTGATGCATACTGTGCATACACAGAGCTGCATCCATTTTACTCTATGGACCACTGCCTTACATGATGTCACCGATGAAAACTCTAAATTTATTTGGGCTGTGGTTTCAGTAAAAAGTTCACAAAGCCTTTTATTAGAAAAAAAATTACCCAAATAAATTAGGTTTCACTGTGACAAAGCACATTGAACCTCTTAACTCTACAGATGATGTGATGCAGTGTTAAACTATGTTACTGTACTTTAAAAGGGACTTGGAAATATCTGTCTGAAATGTATAACTGTTTATGGGTGTTCTATCACGTGGTTATTCAAAAACTAAATTTTGAATATTGACACCCTGTTCCTCCCCCACACTCTTTTTTTTTTAAGAAGTATGTGCACTTCCTGAAATGTCAGGCCACCAATGTGGAGCGACAAGGTAGCTTTCAGGTGCTACAGCCCTGCAGTTGAAAGGATAGATGTCTAAAGGAGGAGAATTTAGGGAAAGAAAGCACTGAAAATCTCTTCAGTGGACTGCATACTTGTTAAATTCAATTAAATCAGGCAAAGAAGTGGTCTAAGAAGGGAGCCACAGAATTTGAAGAGATTCACTCAAAGCACTCTGACACTCTCCTGAAGTTACAAAAGAAAAGGTGATATACAAAGCCTCAGGAAGTACATGATCCACTTCTTCCAAAGATGACACACAATTCTGATTTTTGCTCTGTTAAATTTCAAGCTGTGGGACCCGAGTCTCTCTAGTAGTTTAGTGTCTGATATCATTTTCTCTTGCTTGGTAGAATCTGACCAGAACGTCACCAATTATTTTTAAAACTCCTTCTAAGCCTTCAATCCTATCAGCTACTGCTCTTTGAAAGACTCCTGGAGACAATAAAATGCAAAATAGTAGTCTCAGCAATCTACATATGTCTGACAGTGCATAAGAGCTTAAATCATCCGTTTAGGGATGCCAAAATATGTAACTAGAACTGAAAATAGTTTCACATTAGACACAGTAGCAACTAATTCCTCTACCATCTGTAGAGGACAGTGTCCTTCCGTGGTATCCATTTCTTAAGATCTTGTGAGCCTGTACAAATTATGACTGTCTTGCTTCACCACAGCAAACCATGCTTCTAACCTATTCTTCAGGGTTAGTCTGTTTAACAATTATACCAAGTTGATCCATATGCTTAAGCTCTTGCACCATTTCTGTCAGAACTACAGGCACTCAAAATGTAGCAAGAAACACTGGAGCAGCTTCTGGTGACAATGAAGTTTCCTCTCTCTTCATGCTTCCTAGGCCATCCAACAACTGAGTACACTTTTGCATTTGCAGTGATGTTGGCAGAAGACATACAAGCTTTCTACTATTTATTTTTTCTGTACACCCTTTATATGAAGGAGCTTTAAATACTATTATTTTGTTCCAGTCCAGGGTTTTTCTGTTGAATTTCAATGTTTGTCCTGTGGTCTGCTTACATCTGCACTGACACATACTATGGCCAACTGATAAAATATTCTGGCTGCATCTGCAAACTGTCCCTTCTCACACTGATACATTCTCACTGCACTGCTCGAATTCTCCTTATCATGCCTATAGACACAAATGCATCTCTATCAAATCTGTTGGGTTGCTATAACTGAGATTGCAGAGCTACTCCATGAGAAAGTAGTTTATATGCTATATTTTATAAACACAATCCAATCAGATTTACCCCACAGGCTCTAGTGTCAAGCTTAAATACTATTGTCATTTATATACAGATCTGCAGACCAGAACTCATGTCACTCTTGCATTTTCAGGATTTGTTGCATACTTTAATATTTCACAAACTGTGTTTTAACTGCTTGTCATACCATGTCCACAAATGCATTCTATGACCACATTTCCACAGTACTTGCTGTGAAGGTGGGATGGCATGCATGCCCCTAAATGTGATGGTACAAATGCACCACTGCAAGCGATTGACACCCAGACAGCAAGATGCTACCCACTGATGTCACAATGACTGGCCCTGATGGACTCTGAATCCCACCACTGCCAACCAAGGGTGAAGTAATAGCGAAAAAGTGTGCATAAGTCTGTTTCAATAACTAGTCCAGAAAGTACAACTTGACTCAAAGAGCATAAAGTGAATATGCATTGCTCTTCTGGGTATGGGCTTCCAAATTCCACATCCAGACTGGACTTCACACAGGCCACTTACAAAGCTGAGACTCTGGCTAAGCACTCTCATGCCCCTTTTTTCACTGTTCTCTCTGTGAACCAATGTCTTCCAGTATCCCTTTATTCACTGCGTCTCACATAAAGTATTATTTTCATTCACACACACATGGACATATACACACGTACACACAAACACACACACACACACACACACACACACACACACACACACACACACACACACACACACAGACACACACACACACACACACACACACACACACACACACACACACACACACACACACACACAGACACACACAGACACAGACACACACACACACATACACAGACACAGACATACACACACACACACACACACACACACACACACACACACACACACATACACAGACACACACAAACACATACACACACACACACACACACACACACACACACACACACACACACACACACACACACACACAAACACACGTACACACAAACACACACACACACACACACACACGCGCACACACACATGTTCCGGAAAAGGCAGAATTCTCCAATCACAGGTTTCTGTCGGGCAAGGTAGCACTGCAACCACTCTAAGTTTTAGAGAAAGATACTTGTCAATTACCCTGATTGCTCTTAAATTAAGCCAGATGTGAAAGCATATCCATTAATATCTCTTTCTCTAGTATTATTTCTTTATTTTTATTTTTTTATATTACATTTGTTAACCGGGGGTGTCTGACTGAGCCGAAAAGGCCCTTTTTCAGCAGAGGCCCGGGGAGAAAAGCTCCAGTATTAGGCCTTAAGCAGTCTAATGGGAGATGTGTACCATACAGCTAGTTCCCCAACAGGATAAATAACAATTGCCCTCTTCTTAGATTAATCCATCCATAACCCCTTTTTCCCATTTTCTGCACATGGGGGTGAGGGTATCACTTCAACAGTGACAATTATCTAGAGCCAAAGTTTATACTGCTGAGTGGCTAGCCCTGCTGTGATAGCCCTTCCACACCACACACCGACTCACACCTATGGCCAATCTGGTGTGTCCAATCCATCTATTGCATGTCTTTGGAATGTGGGAGGAAATAGGACCACCCAGTGGAAACTCATGTGGACACAGTGAGGACATGCAGACTCTGGACAGAAGGTACCCCAGTTGAGAATAGAACCAGAGAATATCTTGCTGTGAGGCAGCAATACTAGTCACTGTGCCGCTCAAGATTAATAACTGTGTGTAAATTATCTTAAAAATAAATAGATGCTAGTCACAAAAACTTTAAGATTAATAAATTAACTTTGCCTAAATAATAAAGAAAACATATCAAATACAGAGAAAAATATATGTAGGTTGCCACACACAGAAATCAAATAATAGGCAATAATAATAGACAGGTTGCATACAGAAAAATAAATCTAAGTTCCCTGGCTATAACTTACTACAGAAATACTAATCCTAACTATAAGTTAAATACATTCATAAAATACATTTCACAGACAGGTGATCATACAGACAAGTCAAGGTAGCATATATCATCACTTTTCATAGCATATACAGTTACATCTAAGGTCTTTCACCCACACCACAATATCCATGACATCATCATACAGGTTCTGGAAAAACAAGTAGTAAAACCAGTTATTTACTCATCCCATGCTATCCTGGCTGATAGGTTCAGTGCTAACTTTACCCCCCTCTTACCCCCTAAAGGGCCCATATCTATACAGGAAGAATGCAGAGTCCCTGTAATCACAACTATGCAGGTAAAAGTTGCACTCTCTAAAGCCAAAAACACAGCATTCATGGGACCGGACAACATCCCAGGCTGTGTTTTACACAAACTTCAGAACAAACTGGCTCCCCACTTAAGCCTCATGTTCAATAACAGCCACGCATCAGGCTTTGTGCCCACTGAATGGCGCACAGCAACAGTTATCCCACTCCACAAAGGGGGAGCCACCACTGATCCCGGGAACTATCGACCTATTAGCCTGATGAGCCTGGTCTGCAAGGCCATGGAACGTATCATCATGGAACTCATAAAGAAAGACATTGGTAACCTCCAAACTCTGGATCCCACCTAGTTCGGGTTCATGAAAGGCAGATCATGCCTCCTGAACCTGATTGACTTCTTTGAGGCAGTCACCAAAGCTGTGGATAAGGGTAAGGTGGTTCACACAGCCTATCTTGACCTCGCCAAGGCTTTCGACACCATCCCCCATTCTGGAATTATAGCTAAACTCACTAAACTAGGTATAAATCCCTACGTCACAAGATGGGTTGCCAACTGGCTCACTGACAGAACTCACACTGTAAAAGTTGCAGACTCCAAATCTGACCTCAAAGCAGTGACAAGTGGAGTACTTTTGGAGTTTTAGAGAAAGATACTTGTCAATTACCCTGACTGCTCTTAAATTAAGCCAGATGTGAAAGCATATCCATTAATATCTCTTTCTCTAGTATTATTTCTTTATTTTTATTTTTTTATATTACTTTTGTTAACCGGGGGTGTCTGACTGAGCCGAAAAGGCCCTTTTTCAGCAGAGGCCCGGGGAGAAAAGCTTCAGTATTAGGCCTTAAGCAGTCTAATGGGAGATGTGTACCATACAGCTAGTTCCCCAACAGGATAAATAACAATTGCCCTCTTCTTAGATTAATCCATCCATAACCCCTTTTTCCCATTTTCTGCACATGGGGGTGAGGGTATCACTTCAACAGTGACAATTATCTAGAGCCAAAGTTTATACTGCTGAGTGGCTAGCCCTGCTGTGATAGCCCTTCCACACCACACACCGACTCACACCTATGGCCAATCTGGTGTCTCCAATCCATCTATTGCGTGTCTTTGGAATGTGGGAGGAAACCGGACCACCCAGTGGAAACTCATATGGACACAGTGAGGACATGCAGACTCTGGACAGAAGGTACCCCAGTTGAGAATAGAACCATGGAATCTCTTGCTGTGAGGCAGCAATACTAGCCACTGTGCCGCTCAAAATTAATAACTGTGTGTAAATTATCTTAAAAATAAATAGATGCTAGTCACAAAAACTTTAAGATTAATAAATTAACTTTGCCTAAATAATAAAGAAAACATATCAAATACAGAGAAAAATATATGTAGGTTGCCACACACACAGAAATCAAATAAAAGGCAATAATAATAGACAGGTTGCATACAGAAAAATAAATCTAAGTTCCCTGGCTATAACTTACTACAGAAATACTAATCCTAACTATAAGTTAAATACATTCATAAAATACATTTCACAGACAGGTGATCATACAGACAAGTCAAGGTAGCATATATCATCACTTTTCATAGCATATACAGTTACATATAAGGCCTTTCACCCACACCACAATATCCATGACATCATCATACAGGTTCTGGAAAAACAAGCAGTAAAACCAGTTATTTACTCATCCCATGCTATCCTGGCTGATAGGTTCAGTGCTAACTTTACCCCCCCTCTTACCCCCTAAAGGGCCCATATCTATACAGGAAGAATGCAGAGTCCCTGTAATCACAACTATGCAGGTAAAAGCTGCACTCTCTAAAGCCAAAAACACAGCATTCATGGGACCGGACAACATCCCAGGCTGTGTTTTACACGAACTTCAGAACAAACTGGCTCCCCACTTAAGCCTCATGCTCAATAACAGCCTCGCATCAGGCTTTGTGCCCACTGAATGGTGCACAACAACAGTTATCCCACTTCACAAAGGGGGAGCCACCACTGATCCCGGGAACTATCGACCAATTAGCCTGATGAGCCTGGTCTGCAAAGCCATGGAATGTATCATCATGGAACCCATAAACAAAGACATTGGTAACCTCCAAACTCTGGATCCCACCCAGTTCGGGTTCGTGAAAGGCAGATCATGCCTCCTGAACCTGATTGACTTCTTTGAGGCAGTCACCAAAGTCGTGTATGAGGGTAAGGTGGTTCACACAGCCTATCTTGACCTCGCCAAGGCTTTCGACACCATCCCCCATTCTGGAATTATAGCTAAACTCACTAAACTAGGTATAAATCCCTACATCACAAGATGGGTTGCCAACTGGCTCACTGACAGAACTCACACTGTAAAAGTTGCAGACTCCAAATCTGACCTCAAAGCAGTGACAAGTGGAGTACCACAGGGTTCCATCCTGGGACCTCTCCTGTTTGGTATCTACTTCTCTGAAGTACAGGCTAACACAGAAGGCCTCTGGCTAATGAAGTTCACAGATGACTGCAAACTAGGAGCCATAGTCAAGTCCCCAAATGATGTGGACATCCTACAGAAGGGCCTCACTGAGAGAGATGCCTGGTGTCAGAGCCATGGCCTCAAGCTCAATACCAAAAAGTGCAGTGTCATCCCCTTTGGTAAAAACTCTGTACCCATGAACTACCACATAGGCAGCAATCTACTTAACACCAAATGCATGATAAGAGACCTTGGGACCCAGGTAGACAGTAGTCTCTCCTTTGATAGTCACATCACCACAGTAGTTAGGAAGTCCTTCTACATGGCACACCTCATCATAAAAGTGTTCTCATCCAGGAAAAAAAGAGGTCCTTTTTCCCCTCTACTCGACACTCATTAGACCCATTATAGAGTACAATGCCCCTTTTGGAATGTACCTCACAAGACATCTGCAGCAGCTGGAAAGGCCACAGAAGTACCTCACAAAGAGGATTACTGGCCTCAAACAAATGCCCTACACTGACCGCCTCAAAAATCTGCAGCTTTACTCCATAGCATATCGCCTACTCCGAGGTGATCTCAGCCTAACATACAAAGTCATGTCAAACCCAGAGCTGTTGGACATGCTACACCTAAAGAAATCCCAATCCCTCCGAGCTACACGCTCTAGGGACCTAAACCTTGTCACCACAATAAAAAGGACACGCTGGAGGGATAGATTCCTGTCCCAGAGACTTCCTATACTCTGGAACAAGCTACCCATCTATGTCAAGCAAAGTTCTTCATTAGCACTCTTCAAGAAAAATTTTGATGAGTGGATGGGAAATAGGAAATACACCCCGGGGATCACTTCTGTGGCTCTGCTCAACAGTGGCACAGGAAAATAACTTTCTTGGGTGGCGTAAGCCATGGAACCTTGTTGGCTAGGCTTATGTAGGCCCTTGGGCCGATAGCCTAGTACCTACCTATGAACCTATAGTAACCACTGGAAGATTGCCAATACATATCTATGTCTACTACCTTCCCTTTAAGACTACCTGATATCTTAATGATATGCAAGTATTAAGACCATTAAAAGTTATAGCAATTACACCCCAGCATGAACACATGTCTTGGTCTTTCATCTTTCTTTGTTATATTGACTAGAGGTAAGCACGTAAAATATATTCCCTATTCTTTGATATTCAGAAAGATAAAAAGTTGCACATTCATTTAGCCATAAGAACAACACTGGTTGCAAATGAAGAAGAGAAAGAGAAAGAAACAAGCAGTACATTTTTAACTTGGCATTACTTCTGGATTCATAATTCTTTCCTTTTTAGCCTGGCATTATCCCTGGCTTTACATTGATAATCATTTCAATATTTGTATTTCCATCTGTCTCTAAAATATTAGCATTCTGTTTCTGCAGCTTTTTTCTCTTGCATAATAAACAACAGCTCATCATATCCTGCAGAACTGATTATTCACCTTACAGTGCCTATTATATGCCTACATCCATTGCAGATGTTAGATATGTTTATTCACTGTTCATTTGTTACAATAAAATTTCCTATTATTCTACTACCCCAGCAACAGCTGCCATGGACAAGGAGGAGTTCTTCTATCCCAGGCAGAGAATATCCTCCCAATTACTGCAAAAAATTACAACATGCTATTTCATCATAAACTACCCCGCTGAGTACACAACGGCCTCAATATTTCTAAAGCAAAGTGGCTTCCTGTTAAACTGAGATCTGGCCTCTTACTTGCAGCACAGTTCTACAAAGTAGTACATTTTGAAACACTCTCCCCTCTTATCATGTAAAATAACTGTAAAAAATATCCACCTACAACCTGAGGAGTTACTTTCAGTCAATTTCAGCACTCTTAACTCCCACAATTAAACTGCATAAAACCAAACACTCCTTATTTTGATAGCATTAGTCATGGTGGTTTGTTGCAGTGTTTATAAGTTACTGATAGGCAGCACCTCCCACCTTTTGACAATCTTTCTCCATCCACCTAAAGGAAATCTCCTCTTATCCCATCTTCCCATCGTCAGATTTCAACTAAAAAAATACCTTCTCAAAGAACCCAATGGCTCCTGCCTCCAGAAAGGTCACAGTGCCTAATTATCTATCCAGTACTGCTTCTCTCTCCCCTTCACTAACTTCCTAGCTCCTCAATTGTACCAGAATAACAATGTATTATTTTCTATTGTCATGCCTCTGTTTTATGTAAATGTTTACAATTTTCACTCTTTTTTAACTATTCATTAACTGTAATGGTGTCACTCATGCTGTGCCTGAAATGGCCATTTTTTATTAACATCTTTATTAGACATGACATTTTTGACAGTTGAGACAGGTACACATACAATAACAGAAAAGAAAAGAAAACATAACATAACATCTCCATTGATTTTATGTCAGACAAGAGTTTCTTGGTCCACCAAATCTGTCTATTTCACTATGTAATTGATTAGGTACAGGACTTACTTAACTAAGAGCTTATTTTCCCACATATGCCAAAGAATTTATGTATGTCATGTCTATTCTTGACAAAGATCCTATCTGCCTGAGCTAACTGTACCTTAGGTGCATGTCAAGGTTTACTAAAATGTAGGACTTTTAGTAAAATACTAAAAACAACACTCAATAGCAAAGAATATAACAAATTATAGCATTAGAAAAAAATCAAAATATGCCACAAAATAACAAGTTATTTTAGAATCAAAGTTACATATATCTGAAACCCCCGTTCAAATAACTGGTCATTTCCCATACAATCTGCTTGTGAACCCATATAGATGCCCAGTGAATTTCTAATGACAGTAACTATGATCTTTGGAATAGCGGATCTGGAAGTGCTAATTGGGGAAATACATATACATATATATATATATATATATATATATATATATATATATATATATATATATATATATATATCATGTCCCTGGCAGTATTCCACTTACTTCAGGTTACAGTGATAACAGAATGAGTATATGTAAGTAGCAAGGATGGGGCTGCAGACCCCCATGTCAGAGGGTTGCATGATGGTTTAGCTAACAAACTTCACTGCTTACTGATAGAATTGCACTTTATTTTTGGAATGGTCAGTTCTTGCAGACTTGGGTCTTATACTTCTAGAGGGGAATCCTCACTTTATAAAGAACATGTACATAGTGAGAAACCTAAATTCTCACAAGGTATTCCATGTACTGTCTTAATCTCATTCTTTATACAGTCCATCACCAATGTTCTGTTCTGTAACATCTTCCATACCAAGAATCTATAATGTGTCTCTGGGTGAGTGGCTATAATTCTTTAACAATGAAACAATACAGGAAACATGTTGCCAGGGCTCTGGCTGCTCATTACAGCTTTCCAAAATACAGGAAAGCTCCACAATATATTTATACACCATTTGGGCCTTCGCAGGAAATTTGTAGTGACTCAAACACCATATAAAATGTACCCTCTACCACTATTGTCTAATTTTTTAACACTTCTGCAGTAAAGCATTCTACTTAGTCAAGCTAAGAGCATTCCAACCACAAGCATAAACCCAAGTACAGTCATAATTAAAAATTCTCCTTAGAGTAGACAATATCAGTCTCTTCCAAAGTACTAAATAATCCGGATCTATATTAGTTCACCGAAAGTTTATTTCAATGAACACCTAAGCATCGGCCCGTATTCAACGAAAATCGCTTCCATGATTCGCTGAATTTACCAAGGGCAAGGAAATACTTACCTGCAGTACAACAGACCAACATCTCACTAAACCAACTCCACCCAAGTGGGGGCTTCATCCCAACACCCCCCACTGTGGGGGGCTGTGCCCCCTACACCCCCCTAATTATATATACCAACTCCAAGATCGCACTACAGTGGGAAAAAGGGCAAAGTTATGTAGTTGGCCAACTCATTCTTTGCCCTTGGTAAATTCAGTGAATCGCTGAAGCGATTTTCACTGAATATGGGTTGATGATTAGGTGTTTGCTGAAATAAACTTTCGGTGAACTAATATTGACCCAATAATCCTCATCCTACCAAATAGTTTCCCAACATGTCTGTCACAATTTCTTTTCTAAAATTTCAAGCCCAGTGCTTGCAAAGTGAAACTTCAATAGCATATGACCTGCTTCCACAAAACTACAGCCTGACATTTTGCCCAGTTTACGCACAAGCCAAAAATACCAAGTTCCAATGTAATCTGTTTAAACAGACTATGCACTTAAATCTAAAATTATCAAGACCACAGCTTTAATAAATAAACTTATAATACTCCCCTTTCACAAAACAATGTTCTCTATCAATCCTTTGTCTTTCAAGTGGATCCAACTATGGAGACAAAGGCAAACACTAGGAAGCTGTCCCTAAACCATGTCTGCTCCATTTGACTGCTAATGAAATTTACTTTATCTGCAGTGGGAAAAAATGCATATCTATAAAAATCTCCATGTTGTTTCAGCTCTACGCCTTCAAAACTAATCGCTAGCAAAATGAGTCTGTATTTGTATTCAGGTTTATAGAACATTTTTTGTTCATTTTTGTTTGTGCTTTCTAATGATTATTAACAATGTTTACCATTTGTTATTTTGACATTACAATAAAGTATATTTCTTATTTAAAAAATTATGTAATACCTCATAGTCCAAAAATGGCAAACAGCTGTACAACAAAAATTAAAGTGAAAACACACATATTTGCAATTAGTTGAACTCAAAAATTCTGCTTTGATATTAATAAGATCAACAAAACTGCATCTGATTAAACAATGTGCCCCCATTTCAACTTCTTTGTCATCACACTCAAAAAGACATATAACAGTGAACTCAGTAAGCATTCCTGTTTTACTCATTTCTTCATCTGAACCAAATCTATAAACCATCTACTAAACACAAGAGGCTCTTTTGAATTGTAATAAATTCATGTGATTCAGGTAACAAAGATATTCCCGGTCAGTATTTTATAAACACTGCAACAAACCACAATGACTAATGCTGAGAACATTTTTTTTCAAATGTCCAAAGACAAAAGCACCCCTGACCCCAGACAAAACACTGCCATCACCCATCAGACTGTCTAATCATATTCAGTGATAATCTACGCTTTAGCAGCTCGTCCTTTATGTCCCATTTCAGTGTGCTTAACTCAACCTGGCTATATTTTTCAATATCATTTAACTATCATTTGCCATCACTAGAGCTCTTCAGTTTAAGAAATCCATTTTATCTCCTTTTTCAATAGATACCAAATATTATTTTCAATAGATTCCATATTTCTGCCATCTATATCTTCTACTTTCACCATAAGTCATTTCTATATGGCAAATATAAATAATTTCAGGGAAAGATTTATTTTCCAAATAAACACACACTACTATCAGTAGGCATGCCTTATCAAAACACATTTCTTATAATGGATCGAACTGTCTGTAAAAACTGTACTGTTTTCTCCTCATTTCTGCTAGAAAAGTGAAGGCAACCTCCTTCTCTCCTTCCCCAAAATATTTTTTGTGTATTTAATTGACCTTTCACATTTTCCTCAGCAAGTCAAAACCATTCATTTTCAACCTAATGAAGTCATACCTCAGACCTGTCTTCAAGCAGCTTCAGATTTCATTTAGTCATACTAAAATTTTTTTATAAAGAATTTACACTGCTCTCTTCAAATCACCCCAGACTCTTGTGATTGTTGCTGTAGGGAAAACATTCCATAATCGTTATAGTCTTGGAAGTTGTTTAGTAATGTAAATCACTAATTTCAGAACAATATACCGGTTCAACCAACAATTATACATGTGTGTCATCCCTAAGTGATTCACCTACAAAGCCATAACATTATCCTATACTGTTCTATCCAAACATTACCATGAACCTTGAAAATTTTACCACCTATCCACATAATGACTAAACTGGCCATCGTGAGCCATACAGCTCTATGGAACGAAAACTCTTTCATAAATATTATTTCCTGATTCAATACCACACATGATATTCAAAATTAAAATGAATACTAATAAGAAGACAACAATATCAAAGAAGGCAGAAAGGAGCAGGATAACCAGTTAAAAAGAAAGGTGATCCAGAGTAAAGAAGGCCTAAGCAGTTCAACCAAGAAAGGAGGTACACGTTTTACAGCTATGTAAAGGAGGAAAAAGGACAAAAGAAGGTATAGTAAAACTTCAGGAAATTCATAAGGAATTGGCAAAAAAGAATGCTAAAAAAGGAATAGTAAATTACTCTTTCTTCATATTTGTTTATAAGAAGGGAAATTCAAAAGATCTAGTAGTCAGTATAAGTGGACAATAAAATGTGGCTGCTCTTAGTCCTTCCACGAAGGAAATGGTCACAAAAGAATTTCAAAAGCTACAGTGCAGTGTGACCTGATTGGATTCTTCTAGAGTTTCTACAAAACTGAGAGAAGTAGGAATAGTTCAAACTAAGCCTTTCAACAAATCATTGGAAGAGCTTCTAAGGATTCTGAAAATGAGGTGGGAGGTTGTGATTCCCTTTTATAAGACTAGAGGCAAGACAGACATTCAAACTAACCTAAATGGTTGATAACGGCTTTGAGTAAAATCATGGAGTGACTGCTGAAGGAGAGAAGTTTCAGCATATCTAGAAACTGTGGAGAAATGGAGCTTAGGTAGTGTGGCTTCATATGAAGATGGTCATGCCATTTAAATTTTATAGAGTTTTGTGACTGGATCACACAGGTACTAACTTGGGAAGGTTGATGTGGTCTAGTTAAGTTGAACATTAAATTGCACATTAAATAGGTCCAAATGTTCACCTGGCAATCAAGCTTATGATCTACTGTACTTTAACAACTATGACTACCATAACAGCTCCCATAGCTTTTTCTTCAGGGGCTCAGTTTCAGATTTCTCTGGTTTTATTAACTTGAACATGGATGCCTGATATTTTTTTTGTTTTTCTTTATTCACTGCATGCCACAGTGATATTTGTAGGACTGTATTTTAGTTTATTACTGTTACTATAAAATCACCTCATTTTATAAAAAACAGTAAGTACTTTTTTATTCTTATTCTTTCTTTTTGATGCTCTTCCATTAAGCTACAGTGACCTCAGCATGAAAATAATAAAATAAGGAAGGTGTGGGGGAGAAGACCCCAGATGGGAAATAAGTCCAGTGAGGTGAGATTGTCACCTTATGAAAACATCTGTTTTTGTGTGTGTGATATATAATCATTGAAGAAAATTAATGACTTTTGTGACTGTTGTTGTAAGGAAAACATTCCATAACCTTCACAGCCTTAGAAGTTGTTTAGTAATGCATGATTCATTTATTTTAGTATTAGGTTCCCAGATCTGGTGTTAGCTCTCCAGCAGTATATTCTAGGCAATATTTTTCAAGCAAAACCAGATCACACCTTTCTTTTCCAGGTGACAAAAGTCACCTCTAAATAACCTGTATGGAACAGAATACAATGACAATCTCTTAATTATTTCTGAATACTTCAATTTATGAAACACAATGACTTATTTACTAAGGAACTGCTCTACCATTTCAAGCTGTCTCCAGTGGCTGAATCAAAGGCTGCAGAAAAAGCATTGTATTCAGTATATACCAGCTCAAGTGATGCTTAAAGTTGTACAATGCTCTTCCTTGAATAATTAGACATGCTGTCTAGAATTAGATGAGCTAAGGGATGTTTTTATTTTCAGATTTTGGTGGATAAGTACTGATCACACACAGCTTATGATTTGACCATTTATTAAGTAACCTTTTTTTTAATGTTTTGTCGACAGAGTTAGGTCCCACTAGGCCTATGGACATTTTCTTGTAAGACCCAGAGTGGTATTCATTCTGACTAAGGAAATATGGACAGCATATCACAGAAATTCCCTTAGTGTTTTCCAGTTAACAGAGACAGGAGATGCTGAGGTGCACTTGGTGCTGTCTGTCATTTGAATGCTGACAATCAGATTGCTATTACTGAGTTTCGGGCTGTGGCTTATAGGATTCTCAATTAAGGGATTCAGTTTTAGAAGATAAGCCTTAAGAGGAACTTTTATAAACCATGGCCATAGAGATGAGAAGTTAATTCTTCACAATAGGGGGCTGTTTCAGTGGTAGTGAAAAAGAATATGCAATTATATTCTGTTCAGGTTGCTAGCATCAGACTGAGTGAGAGCTCAATGATATCACGTATGGACACTGTGAAAGGAGAACAGACAGATATATTGCAACAGTCACTCAGGAGGCACTTACTTTGCTTAGCTTCTTATGTGCACAGGCAATTGAACCCGACAGACATTTTTTGAGTAGAAGTTCTGAGCTACTAGGGATGCCTGCAGTATAAATGCAGGTAATTATTCAGCTGGGTAATAAGTGCTCCTTTGAGATCTATTTTGGAACTGAATCTGCTTTCTTTTTGATCACAAAAGATTTAAACAGTGGGAAGCTAATGTGTCCTGGTGTAACTATTAGGTACAGTTTTTTGGGATTTCCCATGCAGCAAATACTTACTTTGCAACTCTGTACTAATGATATTGATAAAATCGTGCTCGGGCATACCCTTGTTTTATTATGTTCAAAGTGGATTCCATTACTAAGCTGAAAGATACTAATAGTTTTTGGATAGGGTGTAGGGTTAGACAGTGCTGGATGATTTAAAAAGAGACCATGAACAGCTGATTCATTTAGTCTAATATAATAATGGTTAATGATTGCAGAGGAACTGCATTTCACAATATCAGTCAAGACAGTGATATTGTGTGGTGTGCTGGCTACTAAGTCAAATATTGTTCTAAATGTAAATTGTTTTTTTGTGGTAAGAGGAGTCATTCCGGGTCAAACTATATCACTGAATGCAAGAAATACAAGAATGGACATTTTTGGATTGATTGTTCTGAGGGGATGTGGTAGAAAATACTGTTCCTACTGAAAGTGATTCTCAGTTTGTTATTGAAAGGGGTGTTAGAGAAAAGGAAACATTTACAGTAAATACAGTTATGAGTTAGACAAGACACATATATGTGTTTTGAAATAAACAGAATTATTGTTTTGTTTATTATTATTATTTTTTTAGAGGAAGGTTGCACTGAGCATGGAAACTCCTTCTGCAAATTACTTGTCAGAAGAAAATATAATATATGCCCATTATCAAAACATGACTGACAGGGACATACACAAAAAATGGATAGAGTGATAGGTTTACTGTTATGGACACTGTGGGGAGGTGCTGTGTGTTATGCAATGAGATGCTAGCAATGTCATTGATGAAATATTGAACAACTTTCCTTCACTAATATTGGACAGTAATATTTATGTGATAGTCATCATTTTGACACACATAATTATTTGTTATAGGCATAGCTAAACTGCTCATGGATACTTCTAGTCTTCTTTTTTTTTTACTGAAAGAGGGGCAGATTTTTTGATACAATTGAAAGTGCATCGATATGGGTCAGATGCCATTTTTTCATGAATTGTTCATATGATTAATTTACTGAAGTACCCATTACTCTTTTTGATAAGTGCCATGGGATTGTTTCCATCCGCCAACTTAGGCAGTTGAGACCTTTTTGTAATGTCTCCTCCACTAGACAGCACACTCAGGATAACAGCACCTCTTCATACTACAATGCCATGTCAGTATCTGAAAAAATGAATACAAATATACGATGTAGAAGCAGAACCCACAGTCTTTTGACCATCCAGCATCAAAGGTGAATGTACTACCTGTTGATCCATTGGCACAATCAAGGTATATTTTGCAGAGGATACCACTGCTGTGGAGCAAACTCCTCATCCACATGAAACAAAGTTCACCCCTGTCCATTTTCAAGTGCAACTTACATCTATTGATGGGAAACAGAAAATTTACCCCAGGGCTGTCCGGGAAACAGAAAATTTACCCTAGGGCTGTCTCATATACTACTAATTGATAGATACAGCTCCTAAATGCTTTATTGCATGCATGGGTCCCCTCAAATTATCTATGGTATGATCCCAGTTATTCTCCTTAGGGGTAATATATAATTATCAACCATGGGATTGGTAAGATCAATCTATAACCAAATGGGATAGGTTAATTTAAGCACAAAAAGGGAAATTGGCTAGGTTTAAAATGGCCTGCAAGGGCAGCTAGCCTAGTATTACCTATGAACGTACAAACCTATATTTTATGATGGTGCATCTTGACTCCAGATAGCAAAACATACATATTGGTTTCCTATTAACACAATGATAGCTCACATTTATAATTTAATCCAATGAAATGAAAGAAGACAAAGTTTTAGATCAATATATTGATATTTTTTCCAAAGTTCCAAATTACACTTCCCCACTCTTGTTAGTAATTTGTTTTACCCTGGTTATACATACACCTACTTGTTGTCATCTGTTTGAGTTTGTTCATTTTAAGACCTAAGTTGTGCATGAAAATGGACAGCGATGAAGAGGTTTAGATCCCTAGACCTAGTATTTCTGATGCCATTTGACTTGCGGAAATGCAGTAAATCCATCAAGTTGAATATATTAAGTTGAAGTTATAAGAAGAATAACTGGAAACTATTAAAGTTATGATTTTCTATTTAATTAGCATATACTGATCTGAAAGTTATGGTAATGCTTAATATCTTTCTTAAAGCATTGTAACGCAGCCAGACCCAGTTTCATATAGGCCCATTTCAATTTTAAACCATGATTACTGTATAAAGTGTTCATTTCTATACTAGCTAACAGAATAGCAAAGGTGTTGCCAAAATTGATAGATATGGATCAATGTGGTTTTGTGAAAGGGAGGCAAATATTTGACAACATTAATAGAACACTGATGGTCAAGAGGGAAGCGACATATACAAAAATACAGCTGTTGTTACTGGTCAAAATACAGCTGTTGTTACTGGTCTTGATGTAGAGAAAGCATTTGACAAAGTTTAGATTGTTATGAGTAGAGCAACAGAAGAATTTGTATTTCTTGATACAATAATAAGGTTACTTTGGAGGATATATGAAGGATCAAAGGCAAGAATTAAAGTGAGAGTGTTCCTCTCTGATACGCTGTGTTTGAACAGGGGAACCAGGCAAGGATGTTCTATTTCTCCTTTGTTACTTGCTTTGTATTAAGAGCTACTAGCAAAGTAAACAAGGGACTCAGAACTTCAAGGATATAATTGGTATGGTAATCAAAAAGTTGGCTTTATTTGCAGATGATATTGTTCTGTACTTGATAAATCCAGAAAAGAATATTTCTGTATTGTGGATCATTTTGACAGTTTAATCTCGTTTTGGATATAAAATTAATGAAGATAAAGCAAAGGCTACATCTGCAAATTATGTACGTACACATTAATTGGTTCAGCAATACCCATACTTATGGATACATGATAAGATGAAGTAAGTATTCAAAGCAACTTCTGCTATAGCAGGTAAGGATATGTGGGAAGATACTAAACAAAAGATAATACAAAAACTGAGAAACTGGAAGCTCTTGCTTATGGATATGGATAGTAAGATGTAAGCAGTGAAACTATTTTTCATCCGTTTAGTTTTATATACAGGTCAGGCATATTTTATCAACTAGAGGAGACGTTGTGGACAATAATTAATTAATAAAGAGTTGAATTAATTTATCTGGGAGGGGAAGAGGGCTAAGGTTAAGTGGGATAAGTTGATCCTTCTGATAGAACAAGGTGACTTAGGATTGCCTGATTTGAAGGGATATTTTAGAGCTGTGCAGTTAAGGCTCATATACATAACACAAGCAGATAGCTATAATTCAAAGTGGAAAGGGATGATAATGAAACAGTTCATGAAAAATGGAGACAGTGGAATTTTGGTTGTAGATCCTCGAGGAGAACAACAACAACCATACAGAATATTATATTCATAAAGATTAAAGATGCAGAAAATATTCTAAGAACCAAGTCAACATGGGAATGGAAAAAGGAAATCTTGCCAGTAGGGATGACTACAAGTAGGTATACAGAAAATAGGCAAAAGGGGGCTGGAATTTACATGAGAAAACTGGCAAAGGAACCAAGGTATTGGGAGCAAATAATTAGAGATAATAGAGTGGGATGAGGCCAAGAAGATGTTTGGGCTGCAGATTAGACACCGCCTTCCCTATCAGGGATTGAAATCAAAGTATAGGCAAACAGAAAGTGATAGGGAAGTCCTAAGTGAAAGACCTGCTGTAGTAAGAGCTTTTAGTTGAATATAGAAGAGAAGCTGCTGTGAAAAGGGTGGCATATAAAATATTGCATGGTAACTATAACAATCAATTAGAATATGTTAGAAAAGATTGGGAAGAGAGAACGGAAAAGCAATTTACAAGTGAACAATGGGAGGACATATGTATGGCTTATATGTATGTGACAAAGTCCAGAGGATTTGGGATTTTTGCTTGGAAGTATCTGCATAGGTATTTTTATACCCCAAGTAGTCTTCAAAGACTTTTTCCTTGGGTAGGTAGTGAATGTTGGAGGTATGACAGGAAAGAAAGGGGAAACTGGTAACATGTTTTTTGGGAATGCAATGAGCTGAAAGATTTTTAAAAAATCCTTACAAAATACTTTGTCAGAAATATTGAGGGACCACATGACTGTAACTAAAGAAATTATTCCTTTCAGCTGGGATACAGGATCCGAAACTGCCTAGACACAGTAAAGCATTATTAAATTTAACTCTATTGGCTGCCAAAAAACAATTACTAGAAGACAGAAATAAAATTCTAAACTAACTGTATTTGAAGTATTAAATGTTGTAAATGAGATAAAAGGATTAGAAATGGGATCTTTAGAAAAGAGAAGGAGCAAATTCCATACAGATAAAAGGAATTTCTGGGAACAACACAACCAAAATAATGTTCAAGAAGAGGACTGATGTTTAAGGGAAGGCAGAAATTGAGCAATGTATGTAATTTTTGATTAAATGAGAGTTGTAAAGAAAGAAAACATATATGTAAAAGTACAATGTAATTAAATGAAAAAAATGTTAGCATGGTTTTATTTTATTTTCTGTTAATATATATGTGCCTATGTCTTGAATGACAATTTAATAAAGGTTGTAGAATAGCGTGTGTGTGTGTTTGTGTTGTAGCTTAGCATTTCAAGGACAGCACATGCATATAAATAGCAAGCACGTACTTGCTTCAGTGCCATTTTGAGAGTGTAACCAGAGAGTGAGCATGTATGAGCGTGATAGCTGGTTTGTGTTTTATAAGTTTATCTAAGTTAAAGTTATTAAACCTCAATCCTGATATGTCTGTACATAATAAAGCAGCTTGAACAGAACCCACAGAAGTTCATCTGTTTTATTCATTTCAACCTCTGATTTTTGCAGCTTTATCATCTCATCTGAATATCTGTTTAAAGCTTCTTCCATTTGTTCCGGCCTTTTGTTGTTTGTGCTGAAGTACTCTATCAGTGTTTTGTTTATTTTAACCAGGTCTATATACAGTTGTCCTATATCATCCTGTAGGGCATGTCTGAAGGTTGCATTACTTTTTGCTGAACACCTGCAGAGCTCTCCCTAGTCAGTTTCTTCCTCACTTTTTGTAGCTGATTTTTTCCAGGTTTTCTGTATTTCTTTATTGCTGGCATCCAGACAGTGTACCCACCAGACAGTCACTGAAATTCACCCATAAACACAAGTCTACTGGCATTCTCTGCTAAGTTTCTGCTTTCACACTGGGAGAGTTTGAAACAAGCTGTTACTCAGTGTGCAGCATCTTGGAACTCCTGTTGGTCTGTTTTATCCTGACCAGATGAGCGACGTAGTGTCAGAACTGGGATTCCAGAGGATACTTTTCAAAGCTACAAGGTGCAGAGTTAACAGTGAAGGTGAACTAAGAGAACTGATTATAAAAAAGGCCCAGAAATGAACCAAAGGTAATAAAAACTTGCACAAATGAGTTATTTATTAAAAAGATAAAACGGATCATTACAAGGGCACAGAATGTGTTATTAAGCAAGCGAGAGGCACAAAAAGTTTGTTAATCAAACAATGTTTAAAATTAAGATATCTGATAAAACAATTATCAGAAAAGCACATAAGAGGGTTGGAATTACCTCAGAATTGCAGAACTAGCATGTGTAGAGTAAGATAAGCACAAGAAAAGTATAATGGATATGAAAAAAGATTAAACAAACAAAATGAATATAATAAATGGAAAAAAGGGCACATTACGCATAAATAAAGCAAGGCGACTGCATGTTTATTTGACAAAGTACTGTGTTTTGACATAAACTATTGTTTTGCATTGATTGAAGCTATTCAGGGCATAACTAGAGTTATTTGAAGTATCTCAAAGTGTGTAAAAATGCTTACAGTGTGTGCTTATTACTGTGTATTTATTCCGAACCGTTTATTTGTGTGCAGAGTGCAACTATTTCATAAAGTGCAGTCAAAATGCAGCCATTTCTAAAAGTTTCTTGTGCTGGGTGTGTCTATTCACAGAGTGCCACCATTACAGAGTGTTTCTTGCACTGTAAAGAGCTATTTAGCAAAGTACAGACATTCTGGGAAACTTTCAGTGTGCTGTGTACTGTTTATTCGCAAAGTGCAGTTACTTTGAAATGTTTTTTACTCTGAGCTTCTTCTGCCCAGTTTATTCGTACAGTGCAGTTATTTTGAAATGTTTCCTACACTGATAAGAGGTGATTTCTTACAGTACAGTGCTTTCAAGAGTATACTTGTGCTTAGGAGACATTTCAGAAAGTTCAATTATTCAGAGGCTTGTTGTGCTATTGGGCATAGTTACAAATACTGGCATAATTTGTTGGCATATATACAAGTGTGCATGTTCGTGTAGTTACCAGTGAACGTGGGTTGCAATGGCAGACGAATTTTGAAAACCATTACCACTTGTATTTGATCAGAATATTGCAGAGAATTGGAGAATATTTGAGCAAGAGTATGATATTTTTATACAAGCAGCTTATTCTGACAAAGATGCACACACTAGGACATTCATTTTGCTAAATCTAGCTGCATCAGAGGCCACTGAAAGGGGGCGTTCATTTGTGTATGCACAAGCATATATGAAGGAGAAGGGGAAAACCATCATATTGCCATACACTCGGAATCAAGGGAGGACCCCAAGTGTTTGAAATGCAAATTTGCAAATTCGGGGTAATGTTTAACCCCCAGACAAATATTACATTAGATAGGTATTTGTTTTACACAAGAGATCAAAAGCAAGGAGAAACTTTTGCAACTTGTATTACTGACCTGAGAAACAAAGCTAAAACATGCAGGTATGGTGACTTAAAGAATGAGTTAATAAAGGACAGGCTTGTGTATGGTATTGCTGCAATGAGAAAGATTTTGCTTCATGACAGTGATTTAATGCTGAGCAACGCTACTGAGATTTGTCAAATCCATGAAGTTACAGAAAGGCACACAAGTGTTTTTGCAAGTGATAACAACATGGTTTCAGCAGGGTCCAGAGCAAATGTAGGCTGCAAGCAACACATGGCTATCAGAAGCAGCACATAGCAGTTGTAACCCCTGTGGGTGTGGCAGGTAAATCCTATAGTTTTCCAGCAAGTTCTAAGACTAGTTTGATGAAAAGGACATGCTCAATGAAGTACAAGGGTGAGTCAGCAAAACCCAAATCAAGCTTTATTGTTAACCTTCACAATTGTGGTGCCAGTCATGAGTCTAAAAGAGAAAAGTGCTTAGCATTTGGCCAGCAATGCCACAAGTGTAAAAAATGGAACTATTTTCAAAAGTTTTGCAAATCAAGTACACTTCACACAGTTATAAAGAAGGGTCACTTAAAAAAGCAAGTTGATCATATACAGAGCTGCAACTCTGCTTTCTACGTAGATGGTGTATCAGTAATTGGGGAAAAAGATTATGCAGTAAATTTGCTAGCAAAGAATGAAGTGTTTTGTGTTGTCCAGTTCAATGGTAAATCCACTGACCTCAAAGTAGACACTGGTTCAAAGTGTAATGTTATGTCAGCAGATACATTTGCTAAGGTGAGAGCTGGTGAGTAACTTAATGTGGCCAGTTGTGCAAAACTTATTTCTTATGGAGGTGAAGAAATTCAAACCGAAGGCTCAGTAGTGCTTTCATGTTATTTGGTTAGGAACTGCTACAGCTTACTACTCTATGTAGTCCGAAGACCTGTGCAATCATTGTTGGGTCTCAGAGACAGTTTGAGAATGAATCTGCTTTCCTTTACCGAAGAAGTTCATCACATAAGCACCAGTGGCGGCTGGTGACTTCAAATCATAGGGGGGCTGCAGGAGACAGCTGGATGGGTGTGGCCAACAAGATGGGGTGTGGCCAACAAGACGGGGTGGCTATGGTGCAATGGGATCAATGCTTCACATACTTATTTACATGAAATAAATGCTCAGTCAGTATCTATTCACTGATCTGTGAAAAGATAATTCATAATAGGTGCCACCTACAAGACACATCAGTGAATGAAAAAAAAAATGCAAACTAACTATCCTACCACCTATTAATGCAATCAGTACCCCTTTGTTTGAGGCTGTTCTTCAGTGATCTCCGCTAGGAATATATAACCGTTAACTGCATTTTCTACATATACTAATATATCAGAGAGTTGGGCAGTAACAGTCCATACCGGTGTTTCTCAAACTTTTCTGATCGTGGCCCACTTGAATAAAGCATATAACTCAGTGGCCAACAAGCCTCTTCCATAAACCACATGACATCACATATCCAGGTATACACAAGCACCAAAATGAAACATTTCCCAAACACTGACACAGTAATGAATAATTTTCCCCAGTAACCCGTTCATTAGTTTGTATTGTGTATGCACAAGCACTGAAATGACACAAATTATTTTGCCCAGTGGTTGCTTGCTTCAGCTGTCTGACCATGTATGCACAAGCACTTCCCTGATACACGAATGAATTTCCCCAAGCAAAATCTTCATTACTATGTCCAGGTATACACAAGCACCAAAATTAAACACTTCACAAATACTAATGAATAATTTTCCCAAGTAACCCTTCATTAGTTTGTACTCTGTATGCACAAGCACTAAAATGACACAATAAATTATTTTGCACAGTTTTCACTTCAGCAGTCTGACCATGTAAGCACAAGCACTTCCCTGATACACAAATTCCCTACGCAAAATCTTCATTACTATCACAAGCACTGAAATGAAACATTTCCCTAAAAGAAAAAAAGACCCCTTCAGTAAAATCATTTTCCTCAGCTCAACAAGTTATGTAGCAGACACACAATCTGTACCTCTCTTCTTTAATTATGTAACCACACGCATATGCACGTATTACATATGAGCACTGAGATGCGAAAGTTGTCTGAACCAGCAGAAATGGAAATATTGTTGAAGTGGGGGCGATCCAAGATCTGACAGTTGTGTCAAGTAAAAGGAAAGTTGCGACTTGGTTGTGTTGAAGCTTATCACAGAACCAGAAACAACAAAAGTTCAACAGGTAAATTAAAAGTAGCCATGTGTCACTGTCTAACATTACTTAACATTAGCTTTAGTGGGTCAAAGTTCAAGTACCACTTAAGATTAATGAAAAAGAAAGGACTTAAGGCAGCTGCATGTCTTAACATAATGGCAGAATTACTTTTAAGTCAGAATAACAAGAGGGAGCAACACTTGCATCTGCAAAGATCTGCAAAGACTGATGAATGTGTATAGCTCAGAAATATCAACCAGCAGGTGAACATATATAGCACCGATACATCAACCAGTACAGACTCACCATGGTATCAAATAGAGCACAACAAAATCATAAAAAAATCATCACAGACACTAAAGAGAATAGTCTGAAATATAACACTGAAAAATCTTAGCGTGAAAACAAAATGCAGCATAAAGTATAAATTGTAAGTGTGAGACCAGTAAACATACCAGGTTACAAATGGAGCTGCTAAGGTAACATTACATTTGTAAGAAAATGAGTCAGAAATGTTGACTGCGACTAGACAAAGTAGCGCTTACTTTCTTGTGTTTGTTCGGGTGAATATTATACGCATTGCTTTATGCTTCACAATGTTAAACTCAAAATCAACACCCAAACAATAAAGCAAGTTGCAAGTCTCACGCACTAATGTGCTAAAGGGGTCGTCCACTTCACAGAATTAAAGAATGCATGATGCTGCACAAACCAACATGTCAATAATTCATATTATTAGTTATCACTCTCCTCTCATTCCTTAAAACATGCACATCTCATTTTTTTAGTTTCACCTAACTCACTGTGCATACAGTTTGCTATTAATGTGTATGTGGAGAACAAATCATCTGCTTCATATATTTACATTGAACTTACCATAAATATAAAATCAAAACCACCCAGCATTCTATATTTAATGGATAAATAATGTTAACAACAATTAAAATAGAACATTTTCAACTTTGCAGCTCTGTTCAAACACATCTACAAATATACAGGCATGCTGGTGGGACCAGATAGGTTTAAGCCCGTACTCCAATTATCAATGCACTGAACGATAATTAACTTTCAAATTCACAGCTCCTGCCAATATCTACAACAATATCTTAAAACAAACAAACTGACAAAAAGATCATGGCCTATAAAATATCTACATTATCTTTTCTGAGCACAGTTTCATTAATACTGCTCATGCATTACTTTGCTATCCTGTTATTATAAATGTGCCAAGGATGCCTGGTGTTGCTAATTTTCATCCATGATTTTTCTTGACTACCTTAGCTTTTCCTATGTCCAACCCACTTGTCAGCTGAAAAACATCAGCTCTACGTAGCACAACATTTGATGTCCATTTTCCTATTGCTGCTATTTTTGCAAGCATCATCATAATAAACGTAGTTGCTTTTTCGGTTTCAGTAGCTTGAATTAGCCCAGCAAAATCAGAGTGCATGGTAACATCACTTCATGTTACAATATCCCCTGTAAAGGGATCCTAAAACATAAAAAAGGGTATATCTCCAAGTTTGTGTTAACCTCAGTTTCTGTTTTTAGGACCTTAATGTTGGGAAATAATTTTATTTTCAATAGTTAGCTGCACTGCCTGTTAATACAGCTCTCAGCAGATCAACACCAAGTAAATGCAGAAGAGCTAAGTTTATAATCTGCGTTTACTTAATGCCTACAAAAATAGTCTTAGGCTTCTCATTCTTCTCAAATAATCTGGCTTTATCTTAGATAAGCACTTCCATCTAAAGTCTTCATCAGGTCTCTTAGATCAAATTTGAAACATTCATAATGGCCAAAAGCAAACAATGTTTCCAGCTCTGCAAAACCTCCTCCTGACACCCACGGCATCTACTATCTGGTTTAGTGAACATCTGATAATCTATGCGATGGATAAAAACATCTGTGGACAGTCTTACATACAAGCATTTTTAAATCTCTTTGAATTTGCTTCATACTAGGGCAACTGACAAACCCACATACATAGAAGAATCCAATCTCAGTCTCCTACTATCCATTCCTTTCATTACAGGAACCTCTCCTCTCACCTCTTGTATTATAAAAATCATCCTCAATGAATTCCTTCTGAAAAGATCAGCAATTCCTATCTGCATAGCTGTACTTTACAATTCCCTTGAATACTATCTTGAGTGTTCCATATAATGCATTTTTGTGCAAGACCTGCGTCTCAGTGCCCTAAACACCTACCACTAATGTTGCTCCTGAAATATTTTCAGAACTTCCTCCATTTTCTCAGCTCATCAGCATGAAATTAACTATATCCAATGGGCGAAAACAAACTCAACCAAGGCAATTAGCTCTAGTTCACAGAAAAGTGACCTTTTGGCAGCAGTAGCTGCTTACTCATGCAAGGCCAGTCTTTGCTCCTCCCTTGATATTTATCATATTAACTATTGGCATTTACTCTTGATTGATGCTTGTTTTAAAGGTTAGCTTTTTCCAGCTATCTCACTAAGTATCCATCATCGACAAAGATAAATTCTTCCAGTGGCCAGGCTTAAAGACAGCATCAGTCTATAAACCATGCTAACCATCACTTCTTTGTATTGGATCCGATTAAGTAAAATGAAATAAATAGTAACTCACCTGTTGATTCCAGAACAGAAGCCTGATGAAAGAAGCAGGGTTCAAGCAGCAATAATAAATCCACCAGTTCGATTGCCTCGCTCTCTACTTTAAATAATTTGTCTGACTTGTTGTGCCAAAAAAATCAAAAAAAAAAAAGTTTCACAGTAAACAAAAGTTTTAGGGAAAAAAGGTCACAATACCAGGGCAGGTCCAACGCCGAAAACTGACTGACTGATTGTCGCTCTTTTCCCAGGACATAAAGCCCGGGAAGAGAGCGACAACCAATCATCAGCATTTGCCCAGCAAGCATGTCATGACGTGCCTGCGGACGTCGCAGTCCGAGCCCCTTCTATGTCTATGCGGTTTGTGTCTCAACCGCATAGACTTCTGGGGAGTTCTGGGCATAACAATGATGCCTTCTTTGCTCCTCCTGGCTGCAATCAAAACATTGCAGCAAGAATTAAAAAAAATAAAACGATGTTGCGATAGAAGCACGCATTCGAGTCGTGGACTCGAAATTTAAAGTGTATTAAAAACAGATTTCATTTTTTTTTTTTTTCTACATAAAAAAAAATAAACTAAGTACTCAGCTGTCTAGCTGAGGGGGCTGCAGTCCGGCAGCCTGATGCCACGAGCCGCCCCTGATAAGCACATGTCCCAGTTCTAATTTTACTGAAACTGTTTCCTTAGAGCATGCTAATGTTTTTGATGACAAGTTAGGCAAACTTGCAGTTGTGTATTCTATGAAATTAGACCCAGAGGTCAGTCATGTGGTTAGACCAGCAAGACAAATTCTGATAGCTATGCAGGATAAAGTCAAAGCTGAGTTGGATAAAATGGTGCAGCAAGGTGTAATTTGCCCAGTTACAGAACCAACTGAATGGGTGTCGTCCATGGTAGCAGCCCACAAAAAAGGCTCAGATGAAATCAGAATATGTATTGACCCAAGAGATTTGAACAAAGCATTAAACAGACCTTGTCATCCAATGCGTACAGTCATGGAAGTCGCAGCCCTAATACTGAATGCCACTATTTTTTCTGTCTTGGATGCAAAATGTTCATTTTGGCAAGTGCTGCAAATCTTCACTACTGACTACTTTGAGTACCCCATTTGGAAGATATAGATTCCTCAGGATGCCCTTTGGAATAAATTCTGCAAGTGAGGTCTTTCAGCATGCAATGGAGCAATTTTTTTCGGGTTATCCCTGTGCCATAATAGTGGATGATTTATTTTTTGGAGGCAATGGTGAAACAGAGCATGACAGAAACCTTAAGAAAATTCTAGACAGAGCATGTGAAATGAACTTGAAGTTCAATCCTCTGAAGTAGAAATTCAGACTACCAGAAGTTACATATGTAGGTAATTTATTTACTAGCAGTGTCTTGCAAACAGACCCAGCCAAGCAAGCAGCCATTCTAGAAATGCCAGCACCGGATAATGTTCAAGCTCTACAACGTTTTCTTGATATGGTCAACTATTTAGGCAAGTTTATACCAGACTTCAGTGAGCTGACAGCGCTTTGGAGAGAGCTGGCATGTAAAAATGTTACATGGTCTTAGTTGGAAAAGCACCAGAGAGCATTTGAAGACCTTAAGCAGAAAATTGCCAGCCCACCTATATTAAGATACTATGATGTCAATAAACGAGTAACTCTTTCCTGTGATGTTTCAAAATTTGGTCTAGGCACAGTTATTCTTCAAGAAGGCAGACCAGTAGCCTATGCATCTAAAACTCTTACCCAAACTGAAATGCAATATGCTCAAATTGAGAAAGAACTTTTGGCAATAGTATATGCATGTTCAAAGTTTCATGATTATATTTATGGTCGAGATAATCAGATTGAAACTGATCACCAACCTCTAGTCACTATTTTAAAGAAACCTATGCATTTAACTCCAGCAAAATGACAAAGAATGATGCTTAAATTGCAAAACTACAATTTCAAAATGGTCTATACCAAAGGAAAACTTCATTATCTGGCTGATACCTTATCCAGATCAGCCAGAAATGCAATGGAATAACTTAATACAGAGAGTTTTGACTTTGATGTCATGGAAGTGCATAATTTTTCTATCACAAGACTTAATGAGCTGAGAGATCATACAAAGACTGACCCAATTTTGCAAAAGCTCAATCACTACATTAATGTTGTATGGCTGTTCAAGCAATCTAGTGTACCACCTGAAGCGCAAACTTATTTTTCTTACAGAGATGAGATGTTGACAGAAGATGGCATTATTTTCAAAGGTCCTAAAATTGTTATTCCTGCTTCTTTACAACATGAATGTATTCAGATTTTGCATTGTGGTCACCCAGGTTCCAAATCTATCAAAAGAAGGGGGAGAGGACTAGTATTTTGGCCTTCTCTAGCAAAAGATGTCAAAAAAGTACTTTCTTCTTGTTCAGTATGCAATAGTACGAAACTGCATTTGCAGAAAGAACCATTTCAGGTAAGTCAAGTTCCTGAACTACCTTAGTCAATAGTAGCCACTGACATATTCGAGTGGAACAATCAGCATTACTTAGTGCTGGTAGACTCTTATATGAACTGGTTTGAGATCGATTTACTACCTAACCTAATATTCATTGCTGTTATCACCAAGTTGAGATGTCATTTATCAGTCCATTGTAGTCCACACAAAGTTATTTCTGACATTGGTAGTCAATTTACCAGTCAGTTGTTTCAGAAATTTGCAAAAAAGTGGGACTTTGTATAGGTTACTAGTAGTCCAGAATACCCACAGTCAAATGGACTAGCTGAACGTGCAGTACAAAGTGCAAAGCAATTACTAGAGAAGTCAAAGTGTGATAATACTGATGTCTTTTTGAATTTACTCAATCTCAAAAACATACCCCATTATGATATTCTTGGCTCGCCTGCTCAGAGGCGTCTGTCTAGGCAAACCAGTACAATATTGCCTATCAGTTCCAGTTTGTTAAGGCCTAAAGCTAAGAACAACAGAACAATCAAAGCCCAACTATTCAGAAAGCATTCTTTCCAGCAATTTAGCTATGATAAATCAAGCAGATTTCTTCATCCATTGAAAGAAGGATAGAAAGTGAGGATATAAAAGGTGAAAGGTTTTGACCGGATTGGTCAAGTAACAAGTATATGTGCTGAGCCAAGATCCTACTTTGTAGAATCCGAGGGTGTGGAGTACAGGAGAAATTGCAGACATCTTCTTCCTGTATCAGAATTGATATTGCAGCAGTGTTCTTGTGATACAGACTCTAGATCTTAGAGCAATTCAGACAATGTTCCTGTTGCAGAACATGTCTTAACTTCTACTTCGATTACTGCTGATGTTCTTGATGTCCCCAAAGTTGAACATTCACCAGAGACAGACCCAGTTGCTAGACCTAGTTCTAATTTCTATGTCACACGATTTGGTCGTATTTCCAGACCTAGTGTGAAATACACAGTAACTTGGACATAATTGTCTATGGGCCAGATTTAATAAAGCCTACACTAAGTGTACACTGTTCTGAGTGAACAGACAACACAGACATAACACACACCTTCTTCCTCCTAATTTTAGTTTTCCTACTGATATTCTTGCAGCTTTAAATAGACAGGGATTCATAAAGGTTACCACAAAGTGTAGACTACATGTACACAGTGTAATCTGTCTGAGTGACTAGAAAGCACAAAAAATGTGATAAGAATTTTATTGAAAACATATTGTGTCCGCTTAGTTTACACTTAGTGTAGGCTTTATTGAATCCAGATATGTATTTAGTTCGGGTCTATATTAGAACATCGAATTTTCAGAACTTCGAATGTTCTAATATCGACCCCTAATAAGCGAAAGCTGAAAATAGCGAAGTTTCAGGAAACCAAATTCTTTCCTAGGGAAAGAATTCGGTTGTCTGTTCCTGTTGTTTTGCTATTTTCAGCTCTGCGGTGGAAAGTTACGGGTCGGGTTCAGGTAAGTGTGCAATTGTGTGGACGTGAGGGTTAGGGCGGGTTAGGTGAGTTAGGGCTAGGGCACAGGTCAGGTAAGTGTGTGAATGTGTGGACGTGAGGATTAGGGTGGGGTAGATGAGTTAGGGTTAGGGCACAGGTGAGATGTGTGTGCGATAGTGACGGACCTTAGGGTTAGGGTTTGGGTTAAGGTAAGTGGGTAGATAGTGGTGTAGGTTTAGATGTAAGATTTTAGGTGTATGTGTGTGGATTGCTGCTTGTTTGGTGTGTTTGTGTTGTGTGTATGTGTTTTGGAACAACGAATATTTTCCCTAGGAAAAAATTTGCTGTTCTGAATTTTCAATGTTATCAGTTTTCAGTTACTAGGGGTTGATATTAGAACAGTCGAAGTTCTGCAACTTCGATGTTCTAATATAGACCCTTTAGTTCTATATAATAGCCTGACAAAGAATTATTTCATATTAATTGCATGTCAATTGATATCATCAATAATGCATGACTATTTCTCAGAGAAAGAGGATGTAGAATAATGTGTGTGCTGTACCTTTAAGAAGTGTTTTAAGGATAGCACGTGCATATAAATAGCAAGCACGTGCTTGCTTCAGTGCCATTATGAGAGTGCAGCCAGAGAGTGAGCATGCATGAGTGTGATAGCTAGTTTGTTTATAAGTTTATCTAAGTTAAAGTTATTAAGCCTCAGTCCTGATGTGTTTATACATAATAAAGCTGCTTGAACAGAACCCACAGAAGTTCGTCTGTTTTATCCTGACCAGATGAGCAACAAAGGTGTTTTTAAAAAAATTGTAATTCAGTCATCTTTTAAAACAAACTTCATGAATGTGATAGTTGTCATTTTTCAGATCCAGATTAGAATGCTTTTCCCACATGGAAAGGAGGTTTCACTCTTACTTTGCACAGCATGTGAACATTTTAATTCCTGTATTCATAAAATGACATTATAAAATACATGCTGACATTCCGAGGGGAAGGTACTATAAACTACTAATATTATGAATCTGTGCTAATCATATGGACACACGTGCATAGTATGAACCAGGGCCAGACTTGATAATTATGAGGTGCAGTTTGAATCATTTTGATGAGGCCCTTAAGCTGATCCCTAAACTACAACCCCAACCTTTCTCTACCCACTATCTACCTGCACTTAAAATTATTTCATATTAGGTATCATAAATATATACTAATACTGTGCATTAAAACCAAAATAATATTTTTATTTATGAGCTTATATTTTGTTAAAAAAACATTAAAACAGTAGTAGACTGTCAACCTATCTTGGCATGTGTCTTTTTTGAGTTGTTGCAAACAGCCCATGCTATTTGGAAGTAAGCTCATATGAAACATGAAAACTCATACAAATCTCAGACTCAATGCAGTCTCCAGATTTTGCCTCCTATGCCCAATGTCCTCAAATGCCAGGAGGTGCAGGACAAATAAATCATTTGTGATGGGCATGATGGTCATGGGGAGATTGTGATTGCAAAAAAAAGAGCATGTACATTTTGTAAACTCTGTGACACAGTATTATCTAATATTAATCCTTTCTTCATTCGTGGCATGGGAATAATCTCCTGCACCTAATCTTAATTGATGTAGTCCCATGCCTATTTAAAATTCATACCTAATCACACTACGTTTGTTTCTTTAAAAATATATTAAACTCTTGAACTTCCTTAATCCGGTCAAAAAAAACAAAACAAAAACAATAACAAGAGAAAGAGTAATCACATCAGGGCTTTCCATAAAAACAACTGTAGTCACACACAACCCATTATAATCACTTCTGGAAGTATATTTGTATCTATTTAATTACTTGTTAAACTTGATAAGTGGACTATTGCTTCCAGATCTTTTCAAGATGTATTACAGGCCACAAGGGCAACAAAGGTAACCATTTAAAATCTCAGTATGCACACTGCAAGCCACAAAATGAGGAGACCAAATGGCCAAAAATCCAGACATATATACCCTGTCCAAGATTACTCTTTCTAAGAATATTCTCTTTTTCTGTGAGGTATGGTACTTTCACAGTGGTATAATAAGCTCTGGAGTGTGGAGGTCTGCCCCCCCCCCCCCCCGCAAAACAGTTTAAAGCAGGATTAAAACAATGTTCAATATTCACGCTTCTCCTTTATTTTCACTGGGGGGAGAGTGTTTTGACATCTTGGGACTTTGCAATCCAAGCCTCAAGATTTTAATAGGGAGCCCAACACTACACACACGGATAATTTAGTGTAGTTAGTAATCATCATGCTTTGGCAGGTAGGAGAAAATCAGAATGTCTTAAGAAGATCTATGTGGATATAAGGTGGGCGCGCAAAACCCACAAAATTTGTTAAGCTTTCTAGAATACACTCCCCACCGTCAAATGCTTCCACAGTGTAGCCAAATCATTTTCTAGTTTTATGCTTCTGCTATCACCAAGCCCCCCAACCCTCTTGGATGTGGCACTGTAAAACTATGATGTGCATGTAGTACATTTATGAGTCACATGGTTTATATTACTGTTTTTCCTCTTTCAGCAAAGTGTAAGTATTTGCTATCCACCTCTACCTCCTACCATTCAATACATATGCAAACACCTCATGTTTCACTTCTCTAGGATTATTTTCCTCCTGTCTATAATTGAATTTGTAACACTCTGTTACAAGTCTTAGTGATCAGAAGTTTCCTCATAAGTTATCACAGCTATTCGTTTTTTTGATACTTTTGCTTTCATACTGTCTAAGAATGACTATTCCACAGTTATCTTTCATAATTATACTCATTAGCAATCATACACCCCATTTCAGCAAGAGAAGAAAAAAAAACACACCACCTCTCTCAGACTTCAGAATACCTGGTCTGATTATATACTGCTGCATAACTGAAGCAATGCACAAAAGCAGGTGGTTAATCCAATGTCAGTTTTGGGTTGAAAGCCCTGTTGACTGTGCAGCGACAGCAACTGACTCCTTACACAGTCATATAAGTGGTGTGAAACTGCAATTATAAATAATAATAATAATACTTGACTAGCCAAAGAAAAGTGCATTATGTGAAATGCAGTCTCCTCCACTATTGAGGCATGTAACTACTACAGGAGCAAGACTACAAGATGAAATATGCCTTGCACTTTGTTATAGTGTCTCTCAGGCACATTTTGTGTCTTTATAATGCATAATATCCAGGTCATAGCCTACAGGGGGGGGGGGCTGTTGGGCCAGATATGTTCAATAAGCATAAAGCAACCCTGGTTTCAGCAGTTTACCTTTGCCCAAACATGCAATAAAATAATTAATTCTGGACTATCATGAATGTAGTAGATTTGATAGTTTTCAGATCAAGGCCAAAATGCATTGCGTGTTCCCCAAAATTACATTTTTGCTCCTGCTTTGCAAAGTTACATTTTGTACCATGTAGAAATATTTGTACTGCAGGTATACAAGGATGTATCATAAAAAACCTGCAGAGAAAATATTGAAAACCATGAACGGTGATGTACTACACTTCAACTATATTGACAAACAACTTTATTTTTGTCGGTTTTCACAATTTTCAGCCAAGCCACATTTTTATTTATTTTTTGGATCACTATCATTGACTTGCTGCATACAGGAATTATCTGCTTATCAGGACCCACCAGCTGATATTGCTCCTTTACCTCCTTAGAATGGACGCTGGGGGCAGCAGGCTTATTAACAGTATCAGGGTTTTGAGATATTTTTATTTGATTCCTGACTTTTCACCAACCCCTGAAACCTTCCTTATTGTGGCATGCCGCAAACAATACAATGGGGCTCATCACTGACAGAATTCCATGATTCTAGAAGACTGTTTCAGCTTTGTTTGACTATCCCTCATGTATCCAGGGTGTCCAACAAACATTACCAAAGGGGACTGCCCTTGGAGACACTCCATCTCCTTCAAAGTAGACATAGCCTGTCATTCTTCCCCCATGCCCAGCCAGCCATCAGTGTACTAATCAAATCTGGGTTGGCAGATGTGCTGGCGGATTTCCTTTTGTGGGTCAAGGAGCAGCATATTTTAAACTTTCCATTTAGCCATTTCTTATGCCATCCGATCAATGAGAACACCTCCATTTCTTAGATATACATTAAAATGCATATTTCTGCACTACAGAATAAGACTGTGTCCCTACTTTACAGAGTTAAAATATTAACTGCTTGCTTTTTTGAAGTTCCATAATGAACAATAATGTTTAAATTATGAGATAAAATTATTTTAGATTACTATTGCTGTATGCTAGCATTCTAACCGATGAATTAATATTTTTTTACAGTACCAATCTGTAATATTTTCACTAAAGTCTACCATATATACAGCACATTTATTTACAGTTATCCAATGCCTGTGACAGCTGTTGTTTTTCAGATCAGGAGAAACTATTTTTTTACCTGCCACACAGTTTTGCATTGCATTTGTTATGCAAAATCACTGTCTAGTCTACAAAGACATTTCTGACAGTTCTCACAGACATGCACAAAACATTACTGCCAATGATAAAGGATAATCACAAAACAAAAACTTGCATAATTTGAACCACAGCTACTGAAAAGGCTAAGTTATAAACTTGCATTTATGCTTATCAATACAGTTTCTGTAACTAAAGCTGACTTGTAACTGTAGATGTACATTCAAAGCACCACATTCATGTAGTTTATCTTCATTTACAAATGCTGAAAACATCTTATTTTGCATGCTGTTCAGTGACAATCTCTAGATGCATAAGGAGGGTATATTTCCTCACTGCCTCTGGTATCGTAATAATTGTTTGCTAATCACATAATTAAACTACTGCTGATGCAGTCTACTTACAGTGTAAGTCAATGTTCACCACTGACAAGTCTTTTTCTATGTCCTGCAGTTATTAGGGTCATACAAGCCAACATCTCTAAAAGGGGACATTTTATTTCTCATATACTTCCCTGCCAAAGAACATAATTGTCTACAATATTCTGCATAAATATTCTTAAGAAGGTACCATTTTCTGGTTTGGCTATACAAGCTCTTAGCTTAATTACACCTCTTCCAAAACAGCGTATATGATAGTTTAGGAGTCATCCACATAGCTGTGAACAGTCAAAACAATCTGACCTTCAGATGTTATACAATATTCCTTTTTAGCTTACATCCTTAAGGTTGATGCTGTTGTCATGTATATCTGCTCACCGTGTTTTTAAAACGTTGGATAAGTGAGTGATGCTGACAGTTAATATCAGTGCAAACATAGAAAAGGTGACCATATGATAACTGATCCTGAAATATCAGCCATTAAGACTAGACACTTTAAAATTTCCTCAGAAGCTCTGGATCAGATGTTGTGAGTTCCCAGGTAGGTTCATAAATCACTGCAGTGCAAATGAGGGTGTATATGTTCTCCATATGAAAAGGCTGCGAGTTACCCTGGCTGTCATACCCTCCAAATGTTAGCTCTTTAGATACTGTAAGGACACAGAAACAGGTCATAGCCAAGTTTTTCTTCATTCCTCTAAAAGAAGGAAACTGTAATTTTCTTAAAATGTGCCATTTATTACAGGCACAGCAGAGGGTAGTCTGAGATATATCTACACACAAATCCCATTCTTATAAGAACTTCTTGAAAAATGTGAAAAGAATCTTGAAGGTATAAACACACAGCAGGTAAAAAAGATACCAGTTTGTGACAAAGTAATGAATGAACTGCCAGCTAGGTTCCTGCAGGCTGTAATTCATTAGTATTTTCATATTTTATTTATAGGGTTGCTAACTCAATCAGCAACGCAGCAAGAGTAGGGAGGCATGCTGTAGTATCAGAGAATAAGAAAGAAAAGAAAAAACATTTTAACTGGCATGACTTTGGCAAAATGACGATTGTGAATGCTTTGCATACAAAACCAGATGATGATGAATTGAAATAAAGAACAGCATACCGAAAGAAAGCAAAATGGTGGGAGTGCAGCATTTTGAATGTTGTCCGGAAGAGATTTTTAGTTACTTTTTTGAAGATTATGACAAACATGAAGAATCCAAGCAGCACTAAAATGCTGAAGAAGTATATGTGAAGGCCTGGGTGGAGTTCATATTTAGTTGAAGTATATGTGAAGGCCTGGGTAGAGTTCATGTTTAGTTGAAGTATATGTGAAGGCCTGGGTAGAGTTCATATTTAGTTGAAGTATATGTGAAGGCCTGGGTGGAGTTCATATTTAGTTGAAGTATATGTGAAGGCCTGGGTGGAGTTCATATTTAGTTGAAGTATATGTGAAGGCCTGGGTGTAGTTCATATTTAGTTGAGGTATATGTGAAGGTCTGGGTGGAGTTCATATTTAGTTGAAGTATATGTGAAGACCTGGGTAGAGTTCATATTTAGTTCAAGTATATGTGAAGACCTGGGTAGAGTTCATATTTAGTTGAAGTATATGTGAAGGCCTGGGTAGAGTTCATATTTAGTTGAAGTATATGTGAAGGCCTGGGTAGAGTTCATATTTAGTTGAAGTATATGTGATGGCTTGGGTGGAGTTCATATTTAGTTGAAGAAGTACTTTTGAGGGCCTGAGTGGAGTTCATATTTAGGTGAATGTTGTTTTGAAAAATTGACATTTTGCAAACTATTGTTTCAGTGAATCCAAATTGTCATTCTGGCAACTCCAGACTTTGCTGTATAAGCCCACTGACCAAAACACTTCTGCAAACTAGGAGTATCCAGAAAGAGAGTTTAAAACCACCTGGTTACTTTAAGAAAAATATTTATTGTAATGCACTGCACTCAGCATCTCCTTCACCTAGTGTGTTTTTTTTCTATTTTACTTTTCATAGGTTCATAGGTTCATAGGTAGGTACTAGGCTATCGGCCCTGGGGCCTATACAAGCCTAGCCAAAAAGGTACCCTGGCTTTTGCCACCCAAGAAAATTATTTTCCTGCGCCACTGTCGAGCAGAGCCACAGAGGTGATCCCCAGGGTGAATTTCCTATTTCCCATCCAATCATCAAGATTTTTCTTGAAGAGTGCTAATGAGGAGTTTTGTTTGATATAGATAGGTAGTTTATTCTAGAGTATGGGAAGTATCTGGGACAGGAATCTATCCCTCTAGCATGTTCTGTTTATTGTGGTGACAAGGTTTAGGTCCCTAGAGCATGTAGCTCGGAGGGATTGGAATTTCTTTAAGTGGAGCATGCCCAACAGCTCTGGGTTTGACATAGCTTTGTATGTTAGGCAGAGATCACCTCTGAGTAAGCGGTATGTGATGGAGTAAAACTGGAGTTTTCTGAGAAGGTCTGCGTAGGGCATCTGTTTGAGGCCGGGAATCTTCTTTGTCAGGTATTTCTGTGGCCTTTCCAGTTGTTGTAGATGTCTTGTGAGGTACATACCAAAAGGGGCATTGTACTCTATAATGGGTCTAATGAATGATGAGTAGAGGGGAACAATGATCTCTTTTTTTCTGGATGAGAAACCTTTTGTGATGAGGTGTGCCACATAGAAAGATTTCCTGACTACTGTGGTGATGTGATTATCAAAGGAGAGACTACTGTCCACCTGTGTCCCAAGGTCTCATCACACTTTCGGTGTTAAGTATACTACCGCCTATGTTGTAGTTCATGGGTACAGAGTTTTTACCAAAGGGGATGACAATGCACTTTTTGACATTGAGCTTGAGGCCATGGCTTTGACACCAGGCATCTGTCTCACTGAGGCCCTTTTGTAGGATGTCCACATCATTAGGAGTTTCGATTATGGCTCCTAGTTTGCAGTCATCTGCGAACTTCATTAGCCAAAGACCTTCTGTGTTAGCCTGTACTTCACAGAAGTAGATACCAAACAGGAGAGGACCCAGGACTGAACCCTGTGGTACTCCACTTGTCACTGGTCTGAAGTCAGATTTGGAGTCTGCTACTTTCACAGTGTGGGTTCTGTCAGTGAGCCAGATGGTAACCCATCTTGTGACATAGGGATTTATACCTAGTTTAGTGAATTTATCTATAATTCCAGAGTGGGGGATGGTGTCGAAAGCCTTGGCAAGATCTAGATAGGCTGTGTGAACCACCTTACCCTTGTCTACGGCTTTCGTGACTGCTTCAAAGAAGTCTATCAGGTTTAGGAGACATGATCTGCCTTTTACAAACCCGAAGTGGGTGGGGTCCAGAGTTTGGAGATTACCAATGTCTTTGTTTATAAGTTCCATGATGATACGTTCCATGGCCTTGCAGACCAGGCTCATCAGGCTAATGGGGCGGTAGTTCCCGGGGTCAATGGTGGCTCCCCCCTTGTGGAGTGGGATAACCATTGCTGTTCGCCATTCAGCAGGCACAAAGCTTGAGGTGAGGCTATGACTGAACATGGTACTTAGGTGGAGTGCCAGTTCATTCTGTAGTTCGTGTAGAAAGCAGCCTGGGATGTTGTGTGGTCCCATGGATGCTGTGTTCTTGGCTTTTGATAGTGTGTTTTTTACCTGTGCAGCCGTGATTACATGAACTTTGCATTCTTCCGGTATAGAGATGGGCTCTTTAGGGGGTGAGAGGGGGGTAAAGTTAGCACTGAGCCTATCTGCCAGGATGTTGGCAATATCAGTTGGGTCTGTATATTTAGTGCCATTGTGCTGTAACTCAGAGCAGATCTGAGTGTTTCCATTGAGATTCCTGACATAGCTATAGAATGCTTTGTGGTTGTCTTTAGAATCAGTGGCAATTTTGTTTTTGTAACTAGCTTTGGAGGATTTTATCAGGGATCACAGCTTCTTACTGAGGCTGACCAGGGAGCTCCTCCACTCGTGGGATGTTACTCTCTTTTGCAACAGTTTCTTCCTTCTGTTGTACAGTTTGTTTATGGCAGGGGACCACCAGATTGGCTTCCTTTTTTTGGAGGATAGCTTCTTGGTTCTGTTTGGGATAGCACGATCCATGCACTCATGTAAGTGCTTATAAAGTGCAATTGTGTAGGATTCAGTAGTCATAACTGTATTGTCCATCTGCATGGGTGTCATGAAGTTCACCACTTCTGTCTTAAGAAGCATGAAGTTGGCTTTGGAGAAATTTTTTACCATAGTTTCCATAAGGGGGGGTGGGGGCAGGATGTGGATATCTAGGGTAATTAGCTTATGGTTGGATCGGACCAATGAGGCGTTGACTTCAGGTGTGGAACACCGGTCACTCATGTTGGTAATGACTAGATCTAGGATATTGTTGCCCCTGGTGGGGTTGTGGATAAGCTGATCCAGGGCATTGGAGTTTATGAATTCCAGAAAGCGTTGAGTGAAGGAGTTGGTACATGAGTAGTTTTCCCAGTTAATGGTGGGGTAGTTGAAATCGCCCATTATTAGGGTGTTTGGTTGAACCCTAATATTTTCCAATACATCAAGAAAAGAGGAGTGGGAATCCTGGGGCATGATGGGTGATCTGTAGCAAGCTACAATTTGGATTGCAGTTTTGCCCAGAGTTAGTTGCACTTGGATAACCTCGGCTGCATTATGCTGAGCAACTAGCCTGGAGATGTGGATATCCATAATGAATATGGACACACCTCCACCTTTGGTGTTCCAGTCCAGGTTACATGGCCGAAAAGTGTGGTATGAGTTATAGCCTGGTAGTGCAGGGGTGCTCTCTGGAGCCTTGAACCAGGTCTCAGTCACTGCACAGATGTCGATGTTCTCCATTTTAAGGAGTGCCTCGAGTGAGTACATTTTGAGATTTAGACTTCTAGCATTGAGCAGCATCACCCTCAGTTTTTGCTTGCTTGTTGCTGTTATGGTGGTGAATTTGTCATTTGAACCTTGCCTAAAAAAGACACTATAGGGGCGGCAAGAACCTTAGCCAGTATCCAGAATCTCAGGGGTGACAGGTGCAGGCCATCTCTGGCAAAGCATTGTGGTCTGTTGACCATGTCATCCCAGGCAGACAGATACTGGATCCCTTTAGAATGGCACCAGAAGCTTAGCCAATTGTTGAAGTCAATCATTTTGTCCTTGTACTGCGGCATCATTCTGGGTGATGGCAGAATGCTTCTCAGGGCTAGGGCATACCTGCCTGGGCTACAATATCGGAGAGCTCTTCCATGTCTCTTTTCATGTAGTCCAGGGAGGTACGTCTCAGGTCGTTCACACCAACATGGACAATGACAGAGTCATATTTGTACTTGTTGTGGAGTGACCTGAGTGTGTGGGTTATGTGGCAGATCCTGGCACCTGACAGGCAGCTGACAGTAACCTTCTCCTTGTTTAGCCTGGTGAGTGGGACATCAGTGTGCCTGACTATAGAGTCACCTATGACTAGTGTGTTGGGTAAGTTGTTTTGCCTTATTGGCTGTGGTTGAGTGGCACTCTGAGTCTGCGGGCTATGTGTCATTTGGGTTGTGTGGGGTGTGGAGGTTGCTTGCATTTCTGCTTTGGAGGTCTCTGTTGCTTGAGCAGATTATTATTGAGAGTATCTGCAAATATTTTTGTGTTTCTATGTGTGGATTTTGGTGGTGTAGATTTAGTGAGACTATGTGATGAGTGTGATGTGGTGCAAGTGTTTACCTTCTCCTCTTGACTGTCAAGTTCAGTCTTGATTGGAGAGAGCTTTACCTCCAGTTTGGCTAGATAAGTGCACCTCTCACAGGTTGTAGTGTTGGCTGGTAGGAGGAGAGGGTTGTCTGTGTACATGAGGCAATTTCTACATTGCCCCAAGATGCCCAGATTCATCAGACAGACAGGAGAGAACACTGGCAGCTGACCCTTGGACATGCCTGAATAAAAAACTAATTTCCTCTAGATAAGTGAGGAAAGTGAGTACAAGAGCTGTTTTTCTCTAAGCAAGTGAGGAAAGTAAGTACCAAAACTGTTTTCTTCTAGGTAATGAGGAAGGTTGAGTGCTATAGTAATTAGTAGGTTATTTAGTGCTTACAAGTTCTGAGCAAGTGCTGATCACGAATAAGCAAATTCAAGTGCTAAAACTAAGAATCTGTATCTGGACTAAAGTTTAAACTAGTTACAGCAATGGGGGGAAACAAGTGCAAATGCAGGCTTTTAAATCAGAAAGTTGAGAGAGATGGAAAAACTGCCCAAACGGCCAATAACTACAATTTTTGGGCCAGAACCACTCCTTATGTGGTAGATAGGTTACCTAGTGCTTACCACTCCCACTGATAAGCTAGAAGGCTTCCCTCCAACACAGAAAGCTTGGGGGGGGGGCTTAGAAGCTTACATACAGTCCTGGATACAGCAAATCTGAATCTGGACTACACTAGTTGAAGGAAAGGTGTGTGTGTGTGTGTGTGTGTGTGTGTGTGTGTGTGTGTGTGTGTGTGTGTGTGTGTGTGTGTGTGTGTGTGTAGATATATATGTGTGTGTGTAGATATATATATATATATATATATATATATATATATATATATATATATATATATATATATATAAGTAGCTAAAACAGCAGTAAAAACAATTCAAATGCAGTGCAAGCTAGCACACTTGAGTATGTAGCAATGTTAGACCAAACAGTTTAAAAATGCAATTAAATTAAAAATGACTAAAAACAATGCAGAAAGAGTCTGTTAAGTAGAATGAGGTAAAGAGATTGGACTAGGGAGAGTGTCCCAGATCAAATCTATAGTGGGGGAGGGCAACTGCAAAAGCCTCCAAATTTAAACAACAACACAGGAATAGGGAGGGTTGGTATGGGAAAACCAACACCTTCAGCAGAGATCTGAAAAACTATACAGTGAAGCAAAAATAACAGTGCACAACTCTGAAGTCAGCCAGCAATGATATAAAATTAGTCAAACAACAATTACCAGTACACAACTCTGAAGTGCCAGAAAAATATCCTCAGCTCTGTATATCTCCAGATAGTTTGAAGAGCACTCTGTCAGGACACAGGAAGGCTCCAGCAATGATATGCAGACTTTTTACTAAGAGGGTCTAATTTTATGCAAGTAATCCTTGAGATGGTCAGATAACACACAGGATGTAAAACCAGTTATACCAACTTAAGACACACAGAAATAGGGGGGGGAAACACCTTCAGCAGAGATCTGAAAAACTATACAGTGAAGCAAAAATAACAGTGCACAACTCTGAAGTCAGCCAGCAATGATATAAAATTAGTCAAACAACAGTTACCAGTACACAACTCTGAAGTGCCAGAAAAATATACTCAGCTCAGTATATCTCCAGATAGTTTGAAGAGCACTCTGCCAGGACACAGGAAGGCTCCAGCAAGCTTTTCATTACTTAAATCACCAAGTTGTGGGCTAATGCCCTCAGGTATTCATGCATAGTATAGTTATCTAGCTAGTTATCTAGCAGTTGGCTTAGAGGATTATGGAGCTGTTAACAAGCTATTTCCTGTAATCCAACAGTGCAACCTCCACTGCCTAACTCTGTGACTCATAGGTTCATAGGTTCATAGGTTCATACTAGGCTATCTGCCCAAGGGCATTTATAAGCCTAGCCCATAGTTATGGCTGTTTTCACCCTTTGAATTGAATTGAAACTATGCCTATCATTTTTCTGCCTCTGTCTCAAGCAGTACACTGAGTGTATAAGAAGAGGTATATCTGCCCATCCCATGGTCAAGATTCCTCTTTTCAGGGCCAGCCCAGCGTTTGCTCCCTCCACTCATGTGCCGGGATTTCACATGTACCAGAGTCTCTGTCTCTGAATAGGGAGTCTCTCTGTCTCTTCTATTTATAACCGTGTCAGTTTTAAGTCTCCCGCCCTTTGTGGTTCTGGATCTCTAGATTTTTGAGGTGTGATATTATTCATCATTTCTTGATTGAACAGCCTTATATTGGGTCAGGCACAGGTCACCTCTCTGAGCAATGGCAAAGAGATAAATAACTGAGTGGAGCTCAGTCAGCAGCATAAGACATATTTTGAGACCCCTTTATCCTTTGGTGAGAAACTTGGGGCCTTTCAAGCCATCAGGTGAGTCTGTGTCTGACCAGCAAGCAAGATGCGTGTAATCATAGGTCAATTGAGTGATGAGTACATACAGGCCTCCCTCTAGATGTGATCCCTTGATGATCAGGTGAATATACTGGGCGTCAGGTGGGCGATCCCCGCTTTCATTAACATAGTGTCAAGAGAAGACTAAACAACTTTCCCTGTTTACTGTCAATTGACTTTCAGACTGCCAACTTATGTCAATCCACCTCTATATAGTAACCTTGTTTTTTTTGTTTGTTTTGTATTCTTCATTTTTTTGGGCTTAATTTTCAGCCATGGCTTCAGGCACCAGTTATGCACCTGGCCTTCTGGCTTCTATTATCTGTCTGTGATGTGTGTTGTGTCGACCATGTTTTTCATCTGCTGTCTACTGCAAACTTTTGTCAGCCATGTGCCTCCTGCATGTTTGCTTGTACTGCTTGTACTTCAGAAAAGTAGATGCGGTTACAGGACTCTTGTGAAATGGGACACCAGACACATGGTGACAGTGACAGAGACTGATAGCTCCCAGCAACTCCTGACCCTTGCAGTTCTGTCAGGCTCCAGAGTCTTTACATTGTGTGATTATGTCGCTTATGATGAACAAGTTGATGATTTTTATTATGATACCGTCGAGTTTTATTGTTAGGTTCCATTTGTGCTGATGCGGTATCATGTCGATGCTGTGTGTTTAGACAGGCATGGCCTTGACAGAGCCTTCGAAAAAGTCTCAAAAAAGTCACAAGAGCAGGATCCTTTATTGACAAGACCCAATGTCTTCCTTTCCACAAACACCAAGTTATGCCATGGTTCTATGGTAATAAGTGATCCTGATCCATTCCATTATGAATTTCCCAATGCTTTTCAAGCTGGCTTTGCAGATGGGGCTTGGAGGGCGGGGCCTGGCACTTTTGGCACACAACTGAGGTAAGCTGCGCCACTCTGTCCCGTGCGTGGGTTGAGCTGAGGCTAAGATTAAAAGCACAGCCGTGATGTGAACTGTGTCCTTGTGTTGGATCCTATTCAGAGCTTAATTCTCATGGAGTGGATGCTGTGTTTTTGGGTTCTGTGAGCAAATCACTAACCAGACACTGCTCCCAAACTGCGTCTGTAAAAGGTCTATGGAGATTAGTGCTCGCCACAGAAAACAAATAAAATAAACATTTCTTAGGGTATAGAAGTGTTCCATGCCTGTGCAGCAGTTGCATTCATGGAACCAAACATGCGACCAGTCTGACGCTCATACTTTTGACAAGCAGTCCTCTGAGGCAGTTATGCTACTCTTCAGTGTGATTTTAGATGACAGGGAAGCAAGTCATGAAGATATTTTAATACTCTAATGAGAAAATTAATACATTAGAGATCAGTGACTGGTCCTTGACCTCCACCTCCCATACTTTCTTGGATTCCCAAGAACACAGTTTCATTAAAAAAAAAAGTCTTTGGAGATTTGCCAAATCAAGGCATTGAATGTTGGATGATGTAAAAATCTTTTGTTACTTGACTTTTGGGCATTTCACTGAGGGCTCCTCTTCTAAAATAAAAAAAAACAGAAACGTACTTTTCTGTGGTATGCTAGAGTGAGCCTCTGTGATTGCACTTTATGCAACAGAATGTGTGACAGATGAGTAGTATTTCAGTATTATCTCTTATCTGAAAATTAAAGAAAAACCTAAAACACAAACTATTTTTTATGCAGGACATCAAGCCACCTTGTACCCTGCGATGTGTGGGAAAGCCCACCCAAATCCCCACCAAAATTCTACATACCAACTTCATAGTCATAACATTAGAAAAAAAGGGAAAAACCCTGAAAAGTGCACTGCCAGTCAGTATCAAATGACACCCCCATGCTTTTTATAATCCACAACACTGTATAAAGGATCCCTTTATGCAGAGGTAAAGATGATGCATAAATATCCTTCATTGACACCACTGCGTCCACTAAATCCATGTGAGTGGCATTGAATGATGTTGTATTTCAGTGTATGGCTATGAGTTTATTCCTATCTTCTGCATTATGTCGTGGAGTTTGTAAGTTCTCTCTATATCTGAACTGGAATGTTCTAGTTTCATCCCAAAGACATTATGCTTAGGTTGTTCATCTCCTCTAATAAACTGTTGTTTATGCAGTTGTGAACTTTTGTCCCTGATCTCCCTTGCAAATGCACTTTGTCTCAGTAATACCAAATTTGTGTTTGCCTTTAAGCCACGTAAGTGAACTGATCTTTGCCATGGCATTTTTGGCCATGACCCAGGTGACACAGGTAAGAGTAAATCTAAGTCAACCAACAGATGTGTTTCTGGGAAGTGGAAAGAAACAAAAGTGCCCAAAGAAAACCCAGGCAGAAACAGCAAGAACATAAAAATTTTACAGAGGCAGTAGTCATAGATCTGAAGTAAACCCTTGGTACTCGGACCATAATAAATAAACTTTAACCAGTGAAATACTGTTCTACTCTTTAAAAAAAGCCAAATAAATATGTAAAAATACAGAGAACTCGACCACCATTTTTCACAAAAAGGTTGCAGTCACTATGACAGCAATCACTAACTGAAACTGTTGCACTCCAGCAAATGTTATACTTGACCAAAGTTGACCCAATTAAGTAACACTTGTGTCCTTTTGGGCTAGTTCTAAACCAGCGTTATGATGCTGTTGTGGATACATTTTAAACTTGAAAATGAAATTTTCTTTCTGAGTAGAGTCAAGAACACCCTCACTAACACTCTTCAAGAGAAACCTTGACAAGTGGATGGGAAACAGAAAATTTACCCCAGGGATCACTGCAGTGGCTCTGCTGGACAGTGGCGCAGGGAACTAATGGCTCTGCTGGACAGATGCAAAGGAAGCTAAACTAAGGGGGTGGCGAAAGCCAACACATTCTGGCTAAGCTTATAAATGCCCTTAAGAAGATAGCCTAGTACTTACCTATGAACCTATTGCAGTTGTTTCATTCTAATATTTTTGTTGCTAGAAATGTTTCTGAAGCACTTACTGTATGTGCATTATTTTGTTCTTTAAATAAATCAGTTTGTTCAGCCAGGTGTTAGGCTTACTAGATTTGTAGTACATAGCCATTGTGGGAGGAATTTTTTTTTTGTTTGTTGCAGATTTTTCATGTCTGAAAACTTCTGATATGCTGCAGATCTGTTTTGCGACTGGTCCTATTGTTTTATTTCATTTTAATTACTATTTATAGCACAGCCTAATGTTTCTTTTGTCATTTGTGGCTAGTTCTAAACCAGCATTTGTAATGCTGCTGTGGATTTGTTTTAAACCTGAAAGTTAATTTTTTTCTGGGTACCTCTATATGAGGAAAGTAAAGGACTATATTGCACTTGTTCTATTATTTCTGTTGCTAGAACACTTTTTGATGCACTTGCTGTAAGTGCATTATTTTGCTCTTTAACTATATCAGCTTGTTCAACTAGGTATTGGGCATACTAGATTTGTAGTACATAACCTTTGTGAGAGGAAGATTCTTTTGCTACAGATTTTTAGCGTTGGAATACCTCTGGCTTGTTGCAGATCTGTTTTGCTGATTGGTCCTATTCTTGCTTTCTTTAATTACTGTTTATAGCACAGTCTAGTGCTTCTTTTGTCCTCTGTGGTTAACTGTAAACCAGCATTTATAATGCTGCTGCAGATACATTTTAAACCTGACATATACACATACATGTGTATATCTACATCTGTATCTATCATTATATACATTTATAGACATACACACACACACATATATATATATATATATATATATATATATATATATATATATATATATAGATAGATATAGATATGTGTGTGTGTGTGTGTGTGTGTATACAGCGGATATAAAAAGTGTACACATCCTGTTAAAACACCAGGTTTTTGTGATACAAAAAAATGAGACCACAATAAATCATTTCAAAACTTTTCCCACCTTTAATGTGACCTATAACCTGTACAATTCAATAGAAAAACAAATATGTTAGGGGAAAAAATATAAAAAAATAAAAAAACGTACAATAAGCAGTTGCATAAGTGTGCACACCCTTAAACTAATACTTTATTAAAGCACCTTTTGATATAATTACAGCTTCAGTCTTCTTGGGTAGGAGTCTATCAGTGTGGCACATCTTGACTTGGCAATATTTGCCCACTCTTCCTTGCAAAAGTACTCCAAATCTGTCAGATTGAGAGGGCATCTCTTGTGCACAGCTCTCTTCAGGTCACCCCACAAATTTTCTATCGACCTTAGGTCTGGGCTCTGGCTGAGCCATTCCAAAACTTTAATTTTCTGCTGGTGAAGCCATTCTTTTGTTGATTTGGATGTATTCTTGTTGTCATTGTCATGTTGAAAGATGAAATTCCTCTTCATCTTCAGCTTTCTAGCAGATGCCTGAAGGTTTTGGGCTAAAGTGACTGCTATTTGGAACTATTCATAATTCCCTCCACCTTGACTAAAGCCCCAGTTCTAGCTGAAGAAAAGCAACCCCAAAGCATGATACTGCCACCACCATGCTTCCTCGTGGGGATGGTGTTCTTTTGGTGATGCGAAGTGTTGTTTTTGCACCAAACTTACCTTTTGGAATTGTGGCCAAAAAGTTCAACCTTGGTCTCATCAGACCATAACACATTTTCCCACATGCTTTTGGGAGACTTGATGTATTGTTTTGCAAATTTTAGCTGGGTTTGGATGTTTTTCTGTGTAAGAAAAGGCTTCCGTCTTGCAACCCTACCCCATAGTCCAGACATATGGAGAATACGGGAGATTGTTGGCACTTGTAGTACACAACCAGTACTTGCCAGAAATTCCTGCAGCTCCTTCAGTGTTGTTGTAGGACTCTTGGCAGCCTCCCTGACCATTTTTTTTTCTTTTCTTTTCGTCTGTTTTGGAAGGACGTCCAGTTCTTTGCAATGTCACTGTTGTCCCATATTTTCTCCACTTTTTATGACTGTCTTCACTGTGTTCCATGGTATATCCAATGCTGTGGATATTTTCCTGTACCCTTCTCCTGTCTGATACCTTTCAACAATGAGATCCCTTTGATGCTTTGTAAGCTCTCTGCAAACCATGGCTTTTGCTGTAGCAGACAACTGAGTAAATGTTAGGAAAATCATACTAGGACAGCTGAACTTTATTTGGGGTTAATCAGAGTCTCTTTAATTGATGGCAGGTGTGTACCCAAGAAGACCGAATGCTGTAATTAAATCAAAAGGTGCTTCAACAAAGTATTAGTTTAAGCGTGTGCACACTTATGCAACCAGCTTATACAATGTTTTTTATTTTTTATAATTTTTCCCCTAACGGATTTGTTTGTTTTTCAATTGAACTGTATAGGTTATAGGTCACATTAAGGGTGGGAAAAGTTTTGAAATGATTTATTGTGGTCTCATTTTTTTATATCACAAAAACCTAGCATTTTAACAGGGGTGTGTACACTTTTTATATTCACTGTATATATAAAATCACTTCATCATGTAGGTTATCTATGAAGATGTAAATGCCAGGATCCCAAGGACAATTCTTTAAGTATTACTGCTCGAAAATAGAAATTGGGAAGGATTTGACAACAATATCAGAAAACATAATTGGAGGTATGCCCTCCCTGCACCCATGATCTAGAGGCTATGCATACCATAACCATTTTACATCATCATTAGCAATTATTATAACTCTGGGAGTGCACAATGCTGGACATTGGTGATGCACTTTGTTGACTGGATTGCCATTTCTAAGTCAAATTTTTGATGGGCAATCTCTGTGTGAAAAAAAAATAGTAGCAGGAATGTGAGGGGTATACAGAAGGTTAGTCATCTATGAAAGACCCTATTTATAAGCAGTTATACAGTATACTGCTTCTGAACATCTGCAGCACTGGGGACCTGTGCTGCTATGGAGTTCATAGTTTTTGTCTAATCCATCTGCAGTTCAAAAGGAACATGTAATAATCTGAACAACTTTTGTATTAATTAGTCATAAATGTAAAAAATAAAGAAGTAAAGAAAGAAAGAAAGAAAATCCTTGTTAATATAGTTTTTTAGTAAAGAGTGTGCCTCAGAAAAAGGAAACATCACATAATACACTAAGCAAACAACACATATAATTAAACCATATACAGCTGTGCTGTACAAAAATGTTCCAAACAACCTTGTTAATTAAATAGAGCAGTAGTATCACAAAGTTATATTGGCTCAAATGCAACCAAATTGAAGAAAAGATTGTTAAAAGATGTATTCTAAAGTGCATAAATATTGGGTTTGCAGTAAGGAATTACCAGGAGTAAATTAGATAAATGTTATTACATTTCATGGGTTCATAGGTGTGTATTAGGCTAATGGCCCTGGAGCCTTTACAAGCCTAGCCCACAGAAGTACCCTGGCATCGTGCTGCCTGATGTTAGTTCCCAGTGACTCTATCAAGTAGAGCCACTTCAGTGATCCCCGGGGTGAACTTTCCATTTCCCATCCACTCATCAAGATTTCTCTTGAAGAGGGCCAGTGAGGTGCTCAGCTTGACATGTATGGGAAGTCTATTCCAGAGCATGGGCAGTCTCTGGGTTATCAGCCTGTCCCTTCAGCATGTTCTGTTGATTGTGGTAATGAGGTTGAGGTCTCTGGAGCATGTGGTGCAGAGGGATTGGGATTTTTTTAGATGTAGCATTTCTAACAGAGCTGGGTCAGACATGGCTTTGTAAGTCAAGTAGAGATTGTCTCTTAGTAGACGATATGAGACAGAGAATAGCTGGAGTTTTTTGAGTCTGTCCATGTAGGACATGTATTTAAGGCCTAGAATCATCTTCATGAGGTACTTTTGTGGCCTTTCCAGCTGTTGCATGTGTCTAGTGAGGTACATGCCAAATGGGGCATTATACTCGATGACTGGCCTAATGAGGGAAGAGTAGAGAGAGGTGATGACCTCTTTCTTCCTGGATGCAAAACCCTTGGTAATAAGATGTGCCACATAGAAGGACTTTCTGACCACAGTGGCAGTGTGGAGGTCAAAGGAGAGGTTGCTGTCAGCCTGTGTCCCCAGATCTCTTATAACGCCTTCGGTGTTCAGTGGGTTCCCATTGATGGGGTAATTAGTGGGAATTGAGTTTTTCCCAAAGGGGATGATGGCACATTTTTTGGCATTAAGCTTAAGGCCATGGTTTTGACACCGGTCATTGGTCTCAGTGAGGTCTTTCTGTAGGATGTCTACATCACTTGGGGAGTTAATAATGGCTCCCAGCTTGCAATTATCTGTGAACTTGATCAGCCAGAGTCCCTCTGTGTTGGCCTGGACTTCTGAGAAGTAGATGCCAAACAGGAGAGGACCCAGGACTGATCCCTATGGGACTCCACTCATGACTGGTCACCAGTCTGACTTGGAGTCCGCTACTGTCACACTGTGGGTTCTATCTGTGAGCCATTTTGCAACCCACCTAGTGATATAGGGGTTGATGCCTAGTTTGGTGAGTTTATCAATAATTCCTGAGTGGGGAATGGTATCAAAGGCATGGCCAGATCAAGATAGGCTGTATGAATTGCCTTTTCCTCATCCACAGCTCTGGTGACCGACTCAAAGAAGTCAACCAGGTTAAGCAGGCTTGATCTACCTTTCACTAAACTAAATTATGTGGGATCTAGAATTTGGAGATTCCCTATATCCTTGTTAATTAGGTGCAGTAACTCAGAGCAAACCTGTGTATTGTTGTGGAGATTCTTGATATAACTGTAGAATGCTTTGTGGTTGATTTTAGTGTCTGCCACAATTCTGCCTTCATGGCTGGCTTTAGAGATTTTAATGAGGGATTCCAACTTTTTGTTGAGGCTAATAAGGGAGTTTTTCCAGTCTTGAGACTTCACCTTTTTCTGCAACAGTTTCTTCCTTCTGTTGTAGAGCTTATTAATGGGAGGGGACCACCAGATTAGCTTATTTTTTTGCAGGAGAGTGTCTTGGTTCTGTTGGGTATGGCTAGATCCATGCATTTATGTATGTGTTCGTACAGTGCATAGGTGTATGATTCGGCAGTCATGCATCTATTTTCCATTGACAAGAGTGCCGTGAAGTTAGCCATAACTGTTTTTAGGAGCCCAAAGTCAGCCTTGGAGAAGTTTTTCATGGTGGTTACCTTTGTGGGGGTGTGGGTGAGATGTGGATTGTCATGGTGATTAGTTTGTGGCCGTATCTAACCAGGGAGGAGTGTAGAGCAACAGTTGCCCATGTTAGTAATAACCAGGTCAGAGATGTTGCTTCCTCTAGTGGGGGTAAGAATAAGCTGGTCCAGGGCACTGGAATTGATAAATTCCAGGAAGCTTTGGGCCAATGTATTGGTGCATGAGTAGTTTTCCCAGTTGATGGAGGGGTAGTTGAAGTCACCTAGTATGAGAGTGTTGGGGTGGACCCTAATAGTTTCCAGGGTGCTTAGGAATGTGGAGTGAGAGTTTTGGGACATGGTGGGGACCCATAGCAGGCTATGACCTGAATCGCCGTGTTACCCAATGTTAGTTGTACCTGCAGTATCTCAGATGCGTTATGCTCGGCTACTAGTCTGGAGGTGTGCATATCCTTTATGAATATGGAGACACCACCACCTTTGGAGCTTTGGTCCATGTTCTGGGGCTGAAAGGTGTGGAATGAGTTATAGCCTGGTAGTGCAGGGATGCTTTCTGCTGCTTTAAACCAGGTCTTCGTTACAGCACAAATGTCGATGTTCTCCATTTTGAGGAGTGCTTTGAGCAAGTGTATCTTGAGATTTAGACTTTTAGCAGCATGACCCTTAGATTGCACTTATTTATAGCTTTTATGGTGGTAATTTTGTCTTTGGAACATCACCTAAAAAAGGCACTATAGGGGTGGCAAGAGCCTTAGCCAGTATCTGGAAACCCAGGGGTGACAGATGCAAGCCATCTCTGGCAAAATATCGAGGTGTGTCAATCATGTCATTTACCCTTGAAATCTTGTCTTTAGGTTATAAAGATCTTAAATGGAAAAAATTACCATGCCCACCACAACTCTCTTTTGAAATGCCAGGACTCTCAATGCCGAGTCCATAAATGCCAGAAAAAAAATTAGTAAAAATATAGACAAGGAGAGAATATCAAACATTTCTTTTCTCCCTTAAACTTGTTTTTTTTTCAGGAGGCAAGACCTCCTTTATCTCCCAATATAGGGGGTAAGTCTCCCCCAAACTTATATATAGGAACTCTGAGATCAACAATCCTCAGGGGAAAGGAAATGTTCTTAGAAATGGTAGTCTTTAAAATAGTACATGAAAGTCTGGGTTTTGGTCATTGAGTCTCCGCAACTTTCTACAATTTAAATGGTTACCACTCACCACCACTGCTATGGGACTTATATTAGCAAACTGTAATCAACCTTTTTCCAGATAATGTTCCACTTCAAGAATAATGAAACATGCTCTTTAGGAAGATACTTTCTTTAAGACGAAATACATTTGCACAAGATTATAACAGGTAGAGAAAAGAAGCATATTGATTCTGTAGTACTCATCAAAGAAAGTTCTCAGAAAATCAAAGTGGGAGGAAGAATACTGAACTAAAGTACGTAGAGAGAATGGGTCGCACATATACTGTGTACATGAAAATCCAGTGCTTAACACCTGACATCTGCATTAAGAAAAGCACTAAAACGACAGGGTTAAGGTAAGTAGTATCAGGTACAGTGCTGTGGCATCTAGGATGAGTTCCAACAGTCTGAATTTAAGGGTGCAGAGGCATTGACTAGATTTGAATACTGACTGGAAGCATAAGTAAAATATTCATGTATAGAAGTTGCACCAAAACAGAAACAGGAAAAACAAAAGCACAGAGTTGACAGAGAACCTGACAGGAAGGGGGATGCACACAACTTTTCAAGTGTTCTGCAGAAGACATCACCACTGGTGTTCACACCTGTTAGGAGTGTAAATGCAGTTCGAGGATATACCACTTCTGTCTGGTTCATGACATACTTGCATACATTTTTTGTCAGTTTGTAAATCTGAAAATCACTGGCAATTTAGAAGATCATGCTTGACCTACAGAGGATTACAATCAGTCATTACTGTAAACTAAGATATGTTTCAGGGGTAAGACAATTCCTTTACATTTTTGCTGTGATCAGAATGGCAGCTTTAATGTGCTTTGTTAAAGATTTACAAATTCATCAGTGGTTAATTCAATATCTTATGCTGCATACGTAAACAAGTTTACCAGTTAATAAAGTCAAATGGGAGGATGAGTTTATACCAGCAACACATTTTCTTAACTTTAGAGAGTGCTGGCTGTTAAGGGTTTTAGGCAGGACACAGGCAATAAAAGGGACATGATTATTAAATCCACTGACTGAAAGACAATATAGTGCTGTTGATCTTATAGAAATGAGTGGTGAGAAGAAAGACTAGAAGTGAAGGGATACCAGTCTTGGGTATTAGAATCAGTAGGGAGACAAGTGTTTGTGAAAAATGGAAAGTGACTAAGTTATCCTAGATAAGAATATATCTGAGAGGTTGGTAGATATATGTCATAGTTACCAGGATAAAATTACTTCTAAGTGAAGAAAGTGGTGGCTGGAAAGAAAATAGATAATTGTATCTGGGAAGCTCTGAATCTTGTCACAAGGAGCGAGTATACAGTGCAGGCGTTGAAAGCTTTGCTTGAGTGGTAGTATACTATTATGATTAGTAAGGAATAAAATCAAGATGGGGGTATTTACTGTAAGATTAGTATACCCTAGATAAGTGCGCTGGAAAAAGGAAACACTCACCAATTAATAATGACTCAAATAACTAGGAGACCAATTAGATTACACGCTATTTTTTTACATTTAGGAAAAATACTTTAGATATAATTATTAGCCCGATGAAATAAAAGTTAGAAATTGGAGGGAAAGATTATAAATAAGAAAATTAACAGTAGAGTTCATGTTTATTTATTAGTTTGCTTTATTTGTTAATTGAGTTAGTGGGTTAACCAGTAAAAACACATTTCACCCATTACTCACACTAACAGAGAGTACATAAGTTAAAATATTAAATGTTTATATTTCCATACAATAATCCAGATGACAGACAAGTCCTCACATAACAACAGATGATACAGAGTTAAAAAACAGATAGACTGGATGTGCATACAGCTGCTGCAGGCAGTTAACATGAACACACTATTTTTATACTGCACAGTGAAGTGGAAGGCATTTCAGGTAATGCAACCACATAGTTATTTATAGATTACCGAATCATTCATACAAGAGCACTTGGCGTTGCTCAGAAGTCATGTCTCAGTCCTGTTCCTGAGAGTATAATGATCAGCTGTTTCTCCAACATTAGCAGGAAGGCTGTTCCAGTTTATACATGGTTAAGCAAACAACTACCCCAGTTTGAATGACAGAAGGGACATTGAGGTTTCTAAATCTAAGGGACACAGGCAGAATGGTAATATTAATCCTATACCTGGGAGTGTAGAGGAGTAACTGTGCTACACAGCCCTTTCTTTTAGGAGAAACCCAAATTACCTTTGCAAAGGAGATGCAGTGATGTACCCTAGTAGTGGCTAGAGTGCCTAGCATATTTTATTTTTAGGCTGTGTAGACGTGCTGCATTTCACGAAGAAACAATGTAGACACCCATTAGTCCAAATTCCAGCTCTAGGCAGAAGATTGCTACCCCTAAAGCTTCTCTGATAAGAATATATAACTTTTCCTTCCAACTACTCAGAAACTCTAACATCATTCACTCCACTCAACTACCCCATCACTCTTACTTTGACAACACACAGCTGTAATTATCACACGGATACCTCACAATCTATATGAGATTATCTTGATTTATCGTAAATAATGCATATTACAATTGTATATACTATTTACATTTTTGTTAGCAGATAATGATATTTTAAAATGTGTACTTTCATTGCACTTTTACTATCTCTAACTAAATGTAATGGTGACTTTCTTTGTATTCATGGGATAAGACTGAAATTGGTCACTTCTGGTCACTACTCTACCCTGAAAAACAATTTTAAATAACTAAAATAAGCATAGCAACTGTTTAAGTTTATAGCATACATAGAGCTTCTTATTTAGCTTATAGTAAGCTTCTACATTCAGTACATAAAAAGAAATGGAATGGTGAGAACACATATTAAAATATTTAAAGCAAGTTTAATGTCCAGTGCCATACCCACATGAGGTATGGCAGACCATTCATGGGTGAACTCTTTAGTTTCTCTGGGATGCCAAAGACCACAGTGTGTTTTTATTGAAGTTTACTAGCAGATACACCAACAGCCATCTGCATATATTACTTATGTTAGTTTGAATGCCAAGTTTCATTTGCCTGGGGCAGGGTTCCATCTTATACTATAGGTAGTTATTAGGCTTGTAGTCCAGGGGACCACTGAGATGTCTAATCCAATTTCACAGTTGTCCCAAAACACTGTCTAGTTAGGTGACTGGCTGAAGGTCACACAACAGGTAAATGAGGATTGAAGGAGTCAAAATCTTACCACAGGAACTACAACTTACAGCCATAATCCTCAATGCCAACTGTCAGACTTCTAGATCATTTGCTTTAAGTGAGGCAATTAATGTACAATAAATACAGCAATAAGTCTAGTATGGAATTGTGGGGATCCTTACCATTATGGCTCCATAACAAAATAGAGTGTGCCTATTTTGACTCCATAGGATGTTCTTCATTCTCATTGCTGCAGAAGCCTACGGGCTGTATCCTGCCAAGGATACAGCAACCAGCCAATTTCAAAAAGCATTCATCCCCTCCCACAGTGTTACTCTGGCTGTTTATAGTCTAAGCCTTTTTAACAAGGAGATATATAAACAGCCAGAGTAAATAAAAATCTTCAGTACTTCATTGCTGCCTCATGTAGATGCAGGTCTGAAGTTTCTCAAGAGCAAGAGTCAGCCAGAGGTTTCCTGTCAAGTCAGAGAACACCCTTTTGAGGAACCCCAGTCAAACAGAGTTTACTCAAGTGCTCCAACACGTTAGAAAGAGCTGTCATAGAGCATATTCCTGCAGAACAAATAGGAAAGGGCTTTTACTTCAGACTGTTTCTGGCTCCAAAGAAAGAGCATTCTTGGAGACCAGATTTCAATCTATCTTTCTCAATCTTTTTGTAAGGATTCTAAAATTCAAGATGTTAACCCTTGAAACAATCATTCAAACAGTACTAGGACTGCTACCAGATCAGAGTGTTATGGATGCTTACCATCACATTCCCATAGTTAGCAACTTCAAGAGATTAAAAAAAAAACGGCTTCAGAAAGCAACCAGCAGTTTTAAAGTGCATAAAGCGCTTTTCGTTTAATAAAATCAAACTTCTTCAGCAAACATTCAAGGTACAAGTTTCAGTTAAATAAAACACCAGGAAGTGTTTGAGCCTGTCAGCTCACATGCTGTGATGACATCAGAAACAATAGTTAACCCTTTCTGTTCTACACACTATGAAAAAATACTGTTTAAAATTAAAACAATGCTGGCAACTATGAACAAGGAAGATTGAAGCTATGGTTTAAAAATAAAGTATGCTGATGGGTATACTTTAAATAACAAAAACAAATAAATATATGAAATAATAAGGTTACCTATAAAGAATTGCTATTACACTGCTGAAATTCTACACTACAAACTTTTTGTACATTTCATACTCGTTCATAGCTAATCGCCTAGTCCAGAAAAATAAACTCAGCTAGCAGTTTGAGAAATACATTTAGGCACCATTAACAGTGACTAAAATTACCATGCAAGAAATTAACTTGATGTTGGGTACATAATTTTAACTAGCTATGATGACCATATTACTAAATCTATAGCATTCATTCTATGCTATGCCATTCACTTAATTCCACAATATGGCTTTCATTATATAAAATAATATAAAAAGTACAGAATCTAACTATGACCTTTAAGGAGAATTAAGGGTGAATATCCTGGTATCACATTTACCTAAATGGTTGTACAGCCCTAAAGACATAACAAACAAACAAAAAAGGAATGAAAGAGGAAAAGAAAAAAGAAAGGGGAGCTCATCCTGGAGTCAGAACCACATTACATAATACAAACTACAGTAATTAATAAATAAATAAATAAAATTAATGCAGGAGGCAAAGAACAGGCCACAGCATCAGGGTACACTATATACACATGGGTATGATGAGCACTTAGTTAGACATTTGATTTGGAAACTGATGCCAGGAGAGCCTGTCATAGATCCCAGTTAGCATAAAATAAATCTTTCTTACCCTTCTTTTGTGCTATCATATTTTCTGCCCTTCACAGCTTTTCAATAATCATGTCCAGTTTTCCATCCATGGCATTAAGTGTCTCTGAAACAATCCCCCCCCCCTTGCCTTTAGCACAAACTCGGTATTAGTTAACATAGGCTGCTCCCATCTAAATCAAGAAATTTGAACTTTTGTCAGACACTCCCTTCAGAGCTGTACTCCTATGCAATGATACTTCTCAAGCTCCATAAGACTCCCTTCCATCCTCAAATAACTGCTGTTAGAAGCAAGAGACAGTCATTGCTAACCTCAAGTAAAGATGGGTGGCAGCAATATAAACACACTATTGGAGCTATGCACAAGTAACCAACAAGATAAGATGCTTGTGCTTAGCTTCCAAGCTGGCCAGAGACAGCAAGTTACAGAGGTGAAACTACAACACCAATCCACAGGTCATGCTGCTCTGCTACATGATGCTGCACCTTTAAATTTCCAAGCAGGCTAAACAAATTATGTGCACTTTCACAGTAAGTCTGCTGCAGTAGCTGCCCTATACAGCAATTTTGATATGTAGATTATCAGCTTTGTTGCATCATAAATATAAAATCCTTACCTGGACTTAAACTCAACTGTACCAAAGGGCCTACCCCAGGTTTAACCATAATATCTGGTTGCTATAGGTGACAGATTGCTCAGGAAGAGTTGACTTAGTGCAGCTCAGCATGCTGATGAATAGTACATGAAAGCTTCATCTGGCACCTCTGTCTGAATGTATATTTTTAATTGGTAACCATAAGCAGGGCACCTTGGTGAGAGCCGACTTTCTTAATTCAATTCAAGCTCCATAGGTAAGAACAGCTTAGTTATGTGTAGATTCTAATTTTTCACAAATATCACCTTCAGTACTGTACTTATTCACAAGGAAACCTGTGCTAAACGTAACAGCAACTCAACATAAAATTAATATAAAATCTAAAACTAGTGTTTTGCACATTTTTCTTCTCTTTTATACTCTTCTACCAAAAAAAAAAGTAAAATCAAATTAAACTCAAGTCTGCAGCCCTAAACAGTACATCTCAACACATGTGGTCGGTCCATAAATTAGTTATTTGGACTAGGATTTCTAATGTACAAGTTGACAAACCTAGCCTTATGCAGAAAAGTTAATAATATGTTAATAGTCACAGCATGAAATTATGGGAAAGAGTAGTGGAAGCAAGGTTAAAAAGGGAGGTGATGATTAGTGATCAGCAGTATGGTTTCATGCCAGGAAAAGAGTACTACATATGCAATGTTTGCTCTGAGAGTGTTGATGAAGTACAGAGAAGGTCAGAAGGAGTTGCGTTGTGTCTTTGTGGACTTAGAGAAAGCATATGACAGGGTGCCTAGAGAGGAGTTGTGGTATTGTATGAGGAAGCCGGGAGTGGCAGGGAAGTATGTAAGAGTGGTACAGGATATGTACAAGGGTAGTGTGACAGCGGTGAAATCTGCAGTGGGAGTGATAGATGCATTTAAGGTGGAGGTGGGATTACATCAAGGATCAGCTCTGAGCCCTTTCTTATTTGCACTGGTGATGGACAGGTTGACAGACGAAATCAGACAGGAGTCCCCATGGACTATGATGTTTGCAGATGACATTGTGATATGTAGTGAGAGTAGGGAACAGGTTGAGAAGACCCTGGAGAGGTGGAGATATGCTCTAGAGAGGCAAAGAATGAAGGTCAGCCGGACTAAGATGGAATATATGTGTGTGAATGAAAGGGAGGATTAAGGAATACTGAGGATGCAGGGAGTAGAGATGGCGAAGGTGGATGAGTTTAAATACTTGGGATCAACAGTTCAGAGTAATGGCGAGTGTGGAAGAGAGGTGAAGAAGAGAGTACAGGCAGGGTGGAGTGGGTGGAGAAGAGTGTCAGGAGTAATTTGTGACAGATGCGTACCAGTAAGAGTGAAAGGGAAGGTCTACAAAAGGGTAGTGAGACTAGCTATGTTATATGGGTTGGAGACAGTGGCACTGACAAAAAGGCAGGAGTCAAAGCTGGATGTGGCAGACTTAAAGATGTTAAGATTTGCACTGGGTGTGATGAGGGTAGACAGGATTAGGAATAAGTATATTAGAGGGTCAGCCCAGGTTGGACAGTTTGGAGACAAAGCCAGAGAGGCGAGATTGCATTGGTTTGGACATGTGCTGAGGAGGGATGCTGGGTATATTGGGAAAAGGATCCTAAGGATGAAGCTGCCAGGTAAGAGGAAAAGAGGAAAGCCTAAGATAAGGTTTATGGATGTGGTTAGAGAGGACATGCAGGTGGTTGGTGTGACAGAGCAAGATGCAGAGGACAGGTTGAAATGGGAACAGGTGATCAGCTGTGGCGACCCCTAACCCGGAAAAGCCGAAAGAAGAAGCAACAGCATAGAATTAGGAGACTTATCAAATACCCATTTCATAAAAAGATAAATGAAAGAAAGGGGGGCAAGTTTTTACTCAAATTATTCTAGGTTTTATATCCTTGTTAATATAGTTTTTTTAGTAAAGAGTGTGCCTCAGAAAAAGGAAACATCAAATAATACACTAAGCAAACAACACAAACACAAACAACTAAACCATGGCTTTGTTAAGGGCAGATCATGCCTCCTAAACCTGGTGGACTTCTTTGAGATGGTTACTAAGGCATTAGATTAGGGAAAGGAGGTCCAGACAGCCTACCTAGACCTCGGCAAAGGTTTTCAACACCATTCCCCATTCTAGTATTATAGACAAGCTCACCAGCTTGAACATAAACCCCTACGTCATGAGATGGTTTGCCAACTGGCTCATGGATAGAACCCACATGGTGAGAGTTGTAGGCTCTACGTCCGACTCTAAACTGGTTACAAGTGGCATCCCCCAGGCCGCAGTCCTAGGACCCCTCCTGTTCGGTATATACTTCTCAGAGGTACAGACAAGCGTAGGAGGACTATGGCTGACCAAGTTCACAGACGACTGCAAACTAGGGGCCATAATTGATTCTCCGGCTGATACAGACAACCTGCAGATGGGTCTCACTGAGACGGATACCTTGTGTCAAAATCATGGCCTCAAGCTAAATGCCAAAAAGTGCATAGTCATCCCCTTTGGAAAAAACAAAGTACCTGCAAACTACCACATAGGTGGTAGTCCCCTAAATACAGAAAATGTAATAAGGGATCTGGGGACCCAAGTAGATAGTAATCTCACCTTTGATGATCATATTAACAAGGTGGTTAGAAAATCCTTCTATGTGGCCCACCTAATCACAAAAGGGTTTACATCTAGAACAAAAGAGGTTATTGTGCCTCTACTCATCACTCATTAGACCCATCATGGAATACAACGCCCCATTTGGGATGTACCTTACAAGACACCTGCAACAGCTGGAAAGGCCACAAAAGTACCTCACCAAGAGGATTACTGGCCTCAAACAGATGCCCTATGCAGCCCGACTCAAGAAACTCCAGCTGTACTCGGTTGCATACCACTTACTCAGAGGTGATCTCTGCCTGACATACAAGGCCATGTCCAACCCAGAATTGATGGACATGCTCCACCTAAAAAAAAACAAATCCCAGAGAGCCATACACTCTAGAGATATAAACCTCACCACAACGATAAATAGAACATGCTGGAAGGATAGATTCCTATCCCAGAGACTCCCCATGCTTTGAAACAGGATTCCAATATACATCAGGCACAGCCCCTCATTAACACTCTTCAAGAGACACCTTGACGGGTGGATGGGAAACAGAACATTTACCCCAGGGATCACTACAGTGGCTCTGCTGGACAGTGGCACAGGGAACTAATGGCTCTGCTGGACAGTGGTGCAGGAAACTAATGGCTCTGCTGGACAGAGGCACAGGGAACTAATCTAAGGGGGTGGCAAAAGCCAACACATTCTGGCTAGGCTTATAAATGCCCTTGGGCAGATAGCCTAGTACTTACCTATGAACCTATGAACCTATATACAACTGTGCTGCACAAAAATGTTCCAAACAACCTTGTTAATTAAATACAGCAGTAGTACCACAAATTTATACTGGCTCAAATGCAACCAAATTGAAAAAAGTACTGCTAAAAGATGTATTCTAAAGTGCATAAATATTGGGTTTGCAGTAAGGAATTACCAGGAGTAAATTAGATCAATTTAATTACATTTCATAGGTTCATAGGTGTGTACTAGGCTAATGGCCCTGGAGCCTTTACAAGCCTAGCCCATAGGATTACCCTGGCATCGTGCCACCTGACCTTAGTTCCCAGTGCCCCTGTCAAGTAGAGCTATTGGAGTGATCCCCAGGGTGAATTTTCTATTTCCCATCCACTCACCAAGATTTCTCTTGAAGAGGGCCAGTGAGGTGCTCTGTTTGACATGTATGGGAAGTCTATTCCATAGCATGGGCAGTCTCTGGGTTATGAACCTGTCCCTCCAGCACGTTCTGTTGATTGTGGTAATGAGGCTGATGTCTCTGGAGCATGTGGTGTGTAGGGATTGGGATTTCTTTAGATATAGCATTTCTAACAGAGCTGGGTCAGTCATGGCTTTGTAAGTCAAGCAGAGATCGCCTCTAAGTAGGCGATATGAGACAGAGAACAGTTGGAGGTTTTTTGAGTCTGTCCATATAGGACAAGTGTTTAAGGCCTAGGATCCTCTTTGTGAGGTACTTTTGTGTCCGCTCCAGTTGTTGCAGGTGTCTAGTGAGGTGCATGCCAAATAGGGCATTGTACTCAATGACTGGCCTAATGAGGGAAGTGTAAAGGGAGACGATGACCTCTTTCTTCCTGGATGCAAAACCCTTAGTAATGAGATGTGCCACACAGAAGGACTTTCTGACCACAGTGGCAATGTGGTAGTCAAAAGAGAGGTTGCTGTCAACCTGTGTTCCCAGCTCTCTTATAACACATTCTGTGTTCAGTGGACTACTATCAATGTGGTAATTCATGGGAAATGGGTTTTTCACAAAGGGGATTGATGACACATTTTTTGGCATTGAGCTTAAGGCCATGGTTCTGACACCAGTCGTTGGTCTCAGTGAGGCCTTTCTGTAGGATGTCAACATCACTTGGGGAGTTAATAATAGCTCCCAACTTGCAATTGTCTGTGAACTTTCTCAGCCGGTGTCCCTTCATGTTGGCCTGGACTTCAGAGAAGTAGATACCAAACAGGAGAGGACCCAGGACCGAACCCTGTGGGATTCCACTTGTGACTGGTTGGCAGTCTGACTTGGAGTCAGCTACTTTCACGCTGTGGGTTCTATCTGTGATCCATTTTGCAACCCACCGAATAATATAGGGGTTGATGCCTATCTCACTGAGTTTTTCTATGATTCCTGAGTGGGGAATGGTATCAAAGGCCTTGGCCAGATCAAGATATGCTGTATGAACCACCTTGCCTTCATTCACAGCTCTGGTGACTGACTCAAAGAAGTCGACCAGGTTGAGCAGCCATGCTCTACCCTTCACAAAACTAAACTGTGTGGGATCCAGAGTTTGGAGATTCTCTATATCCTTGCTTATTAGGTCCATGATGATGCTTTCCATAGCTTTGCATAACAGACTCATCAGGCTAATGGGGAGATAGTTCCCAGGGTCTGCACTCACTCCTCCTTTGTGGAGAGGGATGACTGTAGCAGTGTGCCATTCAGTAGGGACAATGCCTGAGGTGAGGCTGTGATTGAACAAGGCACACAGGTGAGGTGCCAGTTCACTCTGTAGTTAATGTAGAACACAGCCAGAGATATTGTTAGGTCCCATAGAAGCTGTATTCTTGGCCTTGGACAGTGCTGTTTTAACCTGTGCAGCTGTAATACTGGGTGCCTGGCAATCTACTGGTATTGCGATTGGTCCTTTGGGGGGGAGGTAAAGTTGGCACTGAATCTGCCAGCCAGTATACTGGCAATATCTGTTGGCTCAGTATAGGAGGTACCATTGTGCAGTAGCTCAGAGCAAATCTGGGTATTGCCGTGGAGATTCTTTACATATCTATAGAATACCTTGTGGTGGTCTTTACTATCTGCTACAATTCTGTTTTCATAGCTAGCTTTAGAGGATTTGATGAGGGATCTCAACTTTTTGTTGAAGCAGATAAGGGAGTTTTTCCAGTCTCAGGACTTCACCTTATTCCACATCAGTTTTCTCCTGCTGTTGTAGAGTTTGTTTATGGCAGGGGACCATCAGATTGGTTTCCTTTTTTGGAGGAGAGCGTCTTGGTTCTATCTGGTATGGCGAGATCCATGCATTTTTGTATGTGTTCGTACAGTGCATTGGTGTATGATTCAGCGGTCATGCAACTATTCTCCATTTGCATGGGTGCCGTGAAGTTAACCACCTCTGTTTTTAGGAGCCCAAAGTTAGCACTGGAAAAGTTTTTTATGGCGGTTACCTTTGTGGGGGGAGGGATGTGGATTTCCAAGGTGATTAGTTTGTGGCCAGATCTAACCAGGGAGGAGTTGACTACTGGTGTAGAGCAACAGTCGCCCATGTTAGTATTAACCAAATATGCTTTCATTCAGACTGTCAGTTTGGCATTACTAAATACATTATCTCTGCCTTTAGCATATAGAGGATTCACAAACTGCAGTTCAACTGTACTTAGAAGCATTTCAGATTTCAGCTACTTGTTTGCTTTCACAACATTAACATTATTTTGCAGTGCCTTTTTAAAACATATTCAGGAGAAGTGGTTATTGCTTTCACATTATCTAAAATTTTGACTGTCAGTTCTTCATTTGTAGTTTTCATGGTTATAATCACAGCAGTTACACCAGGTGAGGTTTTTGCCTCCTCGTTTCTTGCCAGTTACCATCTTGCTTGCCACATGTATTTTAGCTCTTTTATTTAATTAATTAATTTATTTATTTATGTTTGCTGACTGGGAAATTCCAACTGTGGTTTCTCCTATTTTCAACAGAGGCCTGGAGAGAAAAGCTCCACAAATAAAAAGAAATACATTATGCAACAGAAAAAAATTAACATTGTACATACTGTATATAGTTAAAATTGTTTAATTTGATTATCAGTTTACATTTAAAATTTTATTATTTCATTATTAATCAGAAAAATAAAAATTTGTGTAAGAAAAAATAACAATATACATAATGCAGTGAATTATATAATATCACATTACATAGCATAGGATAATGTAAAGTACCTTCCATACACATTTCTTTTACTGAAACATGAGGTAGTTGATTCCAGAGTGATCTGACATTTAGGACTAGCTAACTTATCTTCTAGTATGATTCTAGTAGGATACTATATATGTAGAGGGTGGGACAGACAGAAGGAAAAAACATGTATAAAAGAAATAGATGTATCAGTGGTTGTCTGGAAGCAAAATTCTTTTTGACAGAAAAAGTGGGTTGTAGGGTATGGAGTGGAAAGTATTTAAAAGCATGACAGAAAGTAGTTAGAGGCCTGTTCTGGGTGTTAGTATATTTATTTAGTTATGTATTTATTTACTGATTGACATTTGTTGACCGAGAAAGTCCACTGGGTCAGAAACCCATTTTTAGTGGAAGCCTGGGGAGAAAAGCTCCATTTACAGTAAAACATATAAAAGATAGATACAATTTACATGATTTAACAGTATGATTTTTATACAATTTCAGTAGTAGTAATAAGCAAAAATAAGTAAAAATATACAGTCAGGTTAAATATGGCCAATGGATAATCACTTAGTGACATTCTGTTAATCTTTATTCTCTGACAGGACAGAGGCTAAAAACAAAGGTATTTATATTAATATAAAATCATTGTGAAATAATGAAAATTAGCTGGTTAAGGTTGTTAGTTAAGAATGAAGTCCAGTTGTACAATTATATTAGTATAAAAGAAAGAATCTGTGTGCAAGTTAAAGTAAATGAAGCTAGAAGTAATATAGTACAGTAAGGAGGAGGGGTGTGTCTGAGTTATGGTGGTTCAGTCTGGAGTACTGCAAGAATACAACAAGTTGTTTAGTAGGTGTTTGACACCTTAAAGATATTTATCATGTCTATCTGTCTTACCTCAGGGGAGATTTGGTTCCAGGTTTTTCCAACCTGGTTGAAGTATAATGAATTACCTGTGTTATTATTAGATCTTATGATGGATAGTAGAACTTTGTTGTTGGACCACAGAACTTGATTAGGTGTACAAGGCTATAGTATTACTTTTAGAGCTGGGCAATTTTCAAGGAAGTGTAATAGTTTATGGGGTGTGGTAAGTTAAGTGTAGAAGAGATAGCAAGTTCTAGCCAGATAAAGCTTTTTAGAGCTGTGCAGTGGTGGGTTTTAGGGAGGTTATTCGTTGAAATTATGTGATTTTGTTGTAGGCAATCTCTACTTTCTTTTTAATGGTTGTGCTAAGGTTTGTAAACACAGTAGAGACAAAGAGTAGACAGGGGAGTAGGTATGTTTGTACTACAGTTTTCATGGAGTGATTAGTAAGGATTTTTTTTTGGCTCTGTAAATGTACCTTAGTTTCCAAAGTCTGTCTTTTTGATGGCTAGCAGTAGCTATTGGCCATACCTGAGGCATTCATCGAGCAATACTCCAAGCAGTTTGGCTTGTTTTATGCATTCTATTTTAATTTTATTGGTAGATAGGATCTAGAATGACTGTTTTTGATCAGAGTAGTTTTAGGGGTGCAATGCATCCATTCTTTTTTCTTAGCATTTAGGAGAATGTCTGAGTTATCTAGCCAGGATTCAATGGCTAGAAAGGCCTTTGGGTGTTGTCTCATAGGCAGGTTAGTGTTTGGGTTGAGCAGATGAGTGCAGCATCATATTGTAGATTATTTATAAAGATATTAAAGAGTAGAGGGCCTAGAATTGATCGCTGATGGATACTGACTCTTAGTAGGAGAAATTCAGAGCAGTCTTGATGCCATTTCATGTCTTGTTTGTTATTGAATAAGTAGTTGTGGGACCAGATAATGATGGGGTATAGAGGCCTAGAGAGGCTAGCTCCTGGAGGAGTTTTTGATGTGTTACTGTATTGAATGCTTTTGATAGGTCCAGAGACTAACTTTCCTTTGTTTCTGAGTTTATTAACTGTATTTGTGAAGGGCAGTAGTGGTGCTATGGTTAGGTCAAAAGGCATGGTGGCTGGTAAGGTCTATAGAATTTCTGCCCTTCTGGAGAGGTACATTTTATGAAAATGTCCTGACATTCAGGATGTGGTTCTCTTGTATGAATCTATTAATCATTATAGAGATAGGGAGTGCTACAGCCTATGCTGCCTTTTAGGAACTCACCTGGTAATTTATCAGCAGACAATGTGGTTGGTTTCAGTTTTAGTAGATATTTGCTTTTTTTTTATTGTTGAGATGGGGACCCTATCAAGTTTAAAGAGTATCTTGTTGGTGTTATGGGGTTGTGAATTAGTGAGGAGTTTTGCTTGGTTATTGCTAAGGCAGAGTTTACAATGTATGTGTTGAACTGAGTTATTGTGTTATCTGGGTAGCTAATTGTAGTAGTTGTTGGGGTGGGGCTAGAATTTTGTCCAGGGTTTAGCAGTAACTCTAAGGACTGCCAGAAAAGTTTGGGATTATTTTGGTGGGACTTTTATAGGTCATTAAAATATGCTTTACTGTCACCAAGTATCTATTTTTGAGATGCCTATAATTTGTTGTTTGGGTTCTATTTTTTGTATAATTTTTATAGGTGCGATCACTTTTTGTCAGTAGCTGCTTTGTAGTCTTTGTTATCCAGGGTGCCGGGATAGATTTAACTTTTATTTCTGAGTGAGACTTGCTTGTTTAGTATGGTAAGGAAGATGCAGTTAAAGTGAGTAACTGCTTCATCTAGTGGTCAGGTTTTTGGGCAGCTCTATTATATTGCTTTAGGGTTGTTGTAGAGTTTGGGGTTGAAATTACACAAGTTTCAGATCTGTTTGTATGTTTAGTCACTGTCTAACAGCACAGGTGGATAGATGGTCACCAATACTATCTGATAGTATTCCACTGTCACTGACGTTATGAGGCATGTTTGTAAGAATCCAATCCAGTGTGGTTTCTTTACAGTTTTTGAGTCCTGGTAGCAATATTTATAATTTGCGAGAACACAAATAAATTTGCGTCAGGTGCAGTACTGGTTGTATGTTTCTAATCAATGTTGTTGCCGCCCAAGATTATAGTCTATTTATGTTATATATTCACTGTAGAGATTCTTCAATTGTAGCTAGATATTTTCTTGGGAGATGTAAAGTCTTATTAGGTCGATGGATTTTTTGTTATTGAGTTTGAGGTTAGTAATAAGAATTTTGATGTTTTGAAATTTTGTGGTATTTTGAATGTATTGGGTTAGTTCTAGGGCGGTTTGTTACTGTAATTCTGCTTATTGGTAGTCTGTTTGTTTGGATTATGTTATATCTCAGGTGGGGTATTTCATTATTAATTATTTCTGGCTTTAGCCAGATTTCAGCTGCAATAACAATGTTGGAGTTATAATGTGAGAGGGATGTGTGGAGGTTTTGCTGCATATGCTTTAGAAGAAATATATGTTTAGAAAAAATATATTTTGGTCTGATTTGTGGTTTGGAAAAGGAGTTGCATTGTTGTGAGATGGATGGTTGGTTTTAGTTGAGTATTACTATATAGGCCAGGGTTGGGGTGGGTGTCACCACTTTGGAAAAGTTTTGTTGTAGTATGCAAATATGAGTAAAAATATTTAGGCTTTTATAGTATATGTAGGTGGGTGGATTGTGATGCCTTACTGGATTTTGTGTGTTTAAAAGTGTGTCTTTAATCATGAATGATGAAAGAGTTTGAGATATATCATTAAAAAATGTGATGTTGTGATGGATTGATGTGTTTAAGGGTATGTGGGATTCTAAGGTTGTGATGTGTGTGAATAGGATAAGAATAGTTATGGCGATTGCATAAGAAAGTTGTGTTTTAGAATGGTGTAAGAGACATACTAGGTACTTCATACTAATGGAAACACTTGATGGTGTGAAGTAGGATATGGGAACATGTGACTAAGTCATTTTTGAATGAGAATGTAGTAGTAGTTGCTGGTGGATCATTCTAGTACTGTATTTGTTAGCTATGAGGTATGTTTGCGAGGACATGCCATAGCTAGTAAGTTGTGAGGGTTTATATCAGAACATCGAAGGCTGATAATTCCAAAGCTTACAACTTCGAACGTCAAACCTCGAAAGCTGACAACATCGAACCGCAGACCAGAGATTGCCATAGAGTGCGGGAAGGGAAGAATTCCCTTTACTGCACTATAGTGCAATCTCGGAGTTGGTATATTTAAGTAGTGGAGGTGTGGGGGTGCAGGGGGACTTGCCCCCCTGCATAGAGTGTTTTTTTTTGGATAGTTAGTATTCTTTTTTGTCCATTCGATGTTGTCAGCTTTCAAGGTTTGCAGTTCGAAGTTGTGAGCTTCGGACTTGTAAGCTTTTGATCATCTGATAGACCCAGTTGTGATGTGGGGGGGTGAAGAAGGATTTGGTGTATGCCTAGATTTGGTAGGAGAATGTATTTGTGGCATGAATTTTGAAAATGTAGATAGCAGTAAAAGGTTTGGAAATTTATGGAGAGATAGAAAGTAGGAACGTAGGTTACTTTTATGGGTGGTTGGGGTTTTACTGAGGATGATTGGCTAAAAAGGTATGGTGGGCTGTACTAAATAAGTAAAAAAAAAGATGCAGTTGGGGTGGTTGGGAATTGGGGTAGGGTACATGAACAAAGTGGAGTTTGAGTGTAGTGAAAATGGAATAGAGTAGGCTGAAATCCACAGAGGGAAAAGTTGCAGCTCCAAAAACTATTAGAAATCTGCAGATTAATGCAGGTAAGGAGAAGAACAATGTGCAGCATTTGAGGTTGTATTTATACAGAGAAAAGCTGGGTTTAAAATTGCTATGAGTGTATGCTTGATGTTATTTGTTTTGAAATCTAAAAAGATCTGATGAAAGTTTATATTTATAAGTGAATGTGGGCTATGTTAAGAAGAGAGAAAACTTTGGTCAGTCTGTCATTAATCCCTATGTTAGTCATGTACAGATTATATTGGGGACATGCACAAGTTGACTATACTGTGAATGGTTTTAATAAAATATCTTGGAGGGTGGAAAGTATTAATGTATGGGATTGGAGTCCTCTAGTAGTGTGCATGTTACAAAACAAGCTGAGTTAAGCACTGCATGAGACCATTTTTATTGGCTTTCACAAGCATATAAATATAGTGAGCATACTTTTTATGCAGTACTTGGGGGGTGGGGTCTTGACTGCTGTTACTTATTTTAGCCAGCAATGTTATATTGTCAATTAGCTTCAGGATGAGTGGGAGTTCTAATGGTACTTTGTAGTCAATTAAAAAAATGGGGTAAATGATGGAAGATAAAATAGATAGTTTAATATACTTAAGAACTTCAAAACTTCCAGTTGAGGAAGTACCAACCTGAGGCCATGGATTCTTTTTAAAATACAGCTTTATTTCTTCAACATGCATTCGTTAGACTATACATAATTGAACTTCATCAAACCATTCTAATGAAGTTCGATTACGTATAGTCTAACGAACGAAAGCTCTCAATGGAAAATAAATGGACTGATCACACTTGTAAGTTTTGCTGATTGCTAAATTACTTCTTAAGAAAAGAACTGCTTGATTTGACTGCACTCCTCTGCTTGCTGCATGTTGAAGAAATAAAGCTGTATTTTAAAGGGAATCCACGGCCTCAGGTTGGTACTTCCTCAACTGGAAGTTTTGAAGTTCTTAAGTGTCTGCAGTATTCTTCCTACCTACAGTTATGTATCAGTTTAATATACTGTTATCACAATTTTTATGTAATCCACACTTGCATATGGGTGAATTTTTCATACTCAGTGGAACAGTCATATAACATTGGCAATGGGACTTCTGCATATCCACAAGTCAAGTTCCATTCGCGTAACCCGCACATGCGACCTCAACTTGATCTCTGACATCAACAGTACTTGTTGGCAGGACAGATTTATGTCCCAGAGATTCCCCCTTTTGTGGAATAGACTCCATCTCCATGTCAAGCAGAGTACCTCATTAACCCTTTTTAAGGACAACCTGGATAACTGGATGGGGAACAGAAAATACACCCCTGGGATTCCACCTGTGTCCCTGCTGGACAGTGGCATCAGGTGCTGACTTGTTGGAACATGGGCTAAATTCTTGGCTAGACTTGTAAAGGCCTCAGAGCCAATAGTCTAGTAACTTCCTATGATCCTAAAAGTACCACTATTCCACTGAAAAGCTTTTGGCAGTTGTATGGAATACCTATGAAAGGAATTCAGGGAGAGAGGAAAGGTAAGTGGGACTGGAGGGTGGCTTGGCTTTTTATTTTCGCATATAGATGTGGACTACATGAAAGGAATGGTGTGGTTCATAGGTAGGTACTAGGCTATTGGCCCTAGGGCCTATGTAAGCCTAGCCAACAAGGTTCCCTGGCTTTCACCACCCATGGATGCTATTTGCCTGTGCCCCTGTCTAGCAGGGCCACCGATGTGATTCCTGGGGTGAATTTCCTATTACCCATCCACTCATCAAGATTCTTCTTGAAGAGTGCTAGTGACGAACTCTGCTTGACATAGATAGGTAGTTTTGTTCCAGAGTATGGGAAATCTCTGTGACAGGAAGAGATCCCTCCAGCATGTTCTGGTTAATTGTGGTGATGAGGTTTAGATCTCTAAAGCAAGTGGCTCTGAGGGATTAGGATTTCTTTAGGTGTAGCATGTACAGCAGCTCAGGGTTTGACTTAGCTTTGTAGGTTAGGCAGAGATCACCTTGGAGTAGGCGATATTCTATGGAGTAAAGCCGAAGTTTTTTGAGGTGGTCAGCGTAGGGTAACTGTTTGAGTCCCATAATCCTCTTTGTGAGGTATTTTTGTGGCCTTTCTAGCTGCTGCAGATAACTTGTAAGGTACATTCCAAATGGGGCGTTGTACTCTATAATGGGTCTGATCAGAGCCGAGTAGAGAGGGACAATGACTTCTTTTTTCCTGGATGAGAACCCTTTCATAATGAGGTATGTCATGTAGAAGGATTTCCTGACTACTGTGGTGATGTGATTATCAAAGGAGAGGCTACAGTCCACTAGATTCCCGAGGTGGGCTGCAGCCTATGTGGTAGTCCATGGGTACAGGGTTTTTACCAAAGGGGGTGACAATGCATTTTTTGGCATTGAGCTTGAGGTGATGGCTCTGACACCCGGCATCAGTCTCAGTGAAGCCCTTTTGCAGGATGTCCACGTCATTTGGGGACTCAACTATGGCACCCAATTTGCAGTCATCTGCGAACTTTGCCAGCCAGAGGCCTTCTGTGTTGGCCTGTACTTCAGAGAAGTAGATACCAAACAGGAGGGGACCCAAGACTGAACCCTGTGGTACTCCACGTGTCACAGGTTTGGAGTCAGATTTAAAGTCCGCAATTTTTACAAACTCAATCAAGTGGGAGTTTGATGAATTTGCCCTTGATAATAATGACTACAGCCAATTTGCACAAGTATGAAATTTGGAATGAATGTGCCATATAAAAGATTATTTTAAGCATTTTTGTCAAAATTTGGAAAACAAGATGAATGGCAGAGTTAATGCAGTGGAACTTGTCGAGTCTTGCTGTGGTACAACAAAGAGGTAAGGTACAAAGTAATGAGAAACATCAGCAACAGAATAGCAACAATGGAAATAAGCCCCAAAATTTGAAATGCATATATTATAAGTCATTTTATTTTTAGCACCAAGTCAAATCTGCAACAGAAGTACTATGTTAACAGTTCACAGTAGCACATGGAGACGTCAAATGCATGAACATACAACTCGCACGCCAGATTTAACTGTTACATACGTAGTATGTTAGAGCACTCTGTTTCAAACACCAAATACAGTGACTTAACATAATTCTTCTAGCATGCTAAGTGGTAGACTCTCCAATATATACTGTGGAATTTTGCTTAGCAGTTAGTTCCTGTTTTAACATTTTTGTTTGTTATAGTTGACATTACTGCCATTTCTCCTCAATACAGAAGTGTTTTTTCCATCTGAAGTCTAAGCTCTCAATATGTCTTTACAGTTAAATTTCAGAGCACATTAAAAATTATTTTGAAAGACAGTGTATACATTAATATTACTCAACTATAAATAAAGCCAAAAAATGTCCTACCTTATTTTAGTAAGGGGATTATGGGATGCTAGCTTCCTCTACAATTACCAAATCAAAAGTATGAGCTATTGCTAAAAAGAAACTGTAAAATGTTAATGGTATTTATTTTTGCGGTGTATTTAAAATATGCATTAAAGTAGGCAGTCAGTTTCTTTAATTTCCATTATACATTTAGGGGTTGTCTTATACCTCTCAACTTTCCCAGATTTTTGCTTGAAATTTTTCTCCATCTTCTTAAAAACACTGGCATGTTTAGTAAAGATGGTTGATTACACTAAAAAAATAACATCAATCATAGTTATAGACATTTTTTACTTCAGAAAAAGAGCATTTTAATTCAGATACATTTATTCTGTCAACTTTCCAAGATAATAATGTTACTGTTTAAGCAATGTTTTTGATTTGGGCCACTGTCCAGGTTATTTCCTAAATAGAGGTAGAAGGTAAAGGGTTACTATACAGTCCAAAAAACAAAGTTCACCAAGTTGCATAACTATATCTAACTTCCCCAAGGTTGTTAAACTTGGGAGGACATTTTGCACTCAGTATGTTGGGTTGTGTTATCACTTTGCAAACGCTACCTTAACTCAAATTCTTAAAGTATATATATATATATATATATATATATATATATATATATATATATATACACACACACACACACACACACACTTTTGAATTTGGTTGAATGTAACTTCAAACAATCTTATTCCTCTTGTATTTACTGACTTCCTTCATAAGTTCAGATCTATTCAAAGGGTTCATCATCATCATCTTCTTTCGGCTGTCCCCGTTAGGGGTCGCCACAGCAAATCACCTGTTTCCATTTCTTCCCGTCCTCTGCATCTTGCTCTGTCACACCAACCACCTGCATGTCCTCTCTCACCACATCCATAAACCTTATCTTAGGCCTTCCTCTTTTCCTGTTACCTGGTAGCTTCATCCTTAGCATCTTTTTCCCTATATACTCAGCATCCCTCCTCAGCACATGTCCAAACCAATGTAATTGTGCCTCTCTGGCTTTGTCTCCAAACCTTCCAGCCTGGGCTGACCCTCTAATATACTTATTCCTAATCCTGTCCACCCTCGTCACACCCAGTGCAAATCTTAGCATCTTTAATTCTGCCACATCCAGCTCAAACTCCTGCCTTTTTGTCAATGCCACTGTCTCCAACCCATATAACATAGCTGGTCTCACTACCCTCTTGTAGACCTTCCCTTTCACTCTTACAGGTACTCATCTGTCACAAATCACTCCTGACACTCTTCTCCACCCATTCCATCCTGCCTGTACTCCCTTCAACTCTCTTCCACACTCACCGTTACTCTGAACTATTGACCCCAAGTATTTAAACTCATCCACCTTTGCCACCTCTACTCCTTGCATCCTCACCATTCCTCTATTCTCCCTCTCATTCACACACATATATTCTGTCTTAGTCCTGCTGACCTTCATTCCTCCTCTCTCTAGAGCATATCTCCATCTCTCCAGGGTCTCTTCCACTTGTTCCCTACTCTCACTACAGATCACAATGTCATCTGCAAACAACATAGTCCACGGGGACTCCTGTCTGATCTCATCTGTCAACCTGTCCATCACCATTGCAAATAAGAAAGGGCTCAGAGCTGATCCTTGATGTAACCCCACCTCCACTTTAAACGCATCCGTCACTCCCACTGCAGACCTCACCACTGTCACACTACCCTCGTACATATCCTGTACCACTCTTACATACTTTTCTGACACTCCTGACTTCCTCATACAATACCACAACTCCTCTCTAGGCACCCTGTCATATGCTTTCTCTAAGTCTACAAAAAACACAATGCAACTCCTTCTGACATTTTCTATACTTCTCCATAAAGATTCTCAGAGCAAAGATCGCATTTGTAGTGCTCTTTCCCGGCATGAAACCATACTGCTGATCACTAATCATCATGTCCCTTCTTAACCTTGCTTCCACTACTCTTTCCCATAACTTCATGCTGTGACTGATCAATTTAATCCCTCTGTAGTTACTACAGCTCTGCACATCACCCTTATTCTTAAAAATCGGTACCAAAACACTTTTTCTCCATTCCTCAGCCATCCTCTCACTTTCCAAGATTTCATTAAACAATCTGGTTAAAAACTCCACTGCCATTTCACCTAAACACCTCCATGCGTCCACAGGTATGTCATCTGGGCCAACAGCCTTTCCATTCTTCATAGCTATCCTTACTTCCTCCTTGCTAATCCATTGTACTTCATGATTCACTATCCCTACATCATCCAACCTTATCTCCCTGTCAGTCTCTTCATTCATCAACCCCTCAAAGTACTCTTTCCATCTCCTCAACACACTCTCCTCGCTTTTGAGTATATTTCCCTCATTATCCTTTATCACCTTTACCTGCTGCACATCTTTCCTAGCTCGGTCCCTCTGTCTAGCCAAATGGTACAGGTCCTTTTCTCCCTCCTTAGTGTCCATCCTTTCATACAACTCTTCATATGCCTTATCCTTAGCCTTCGCCACCTCACTCTTTGCCATGCACCTCATCTCCTTATACTCCTGTCTACTTTCTTCATCTCTCTGACAATCCCACTTCTTCTTTGCCAACCTCTTTTTCTGTATACTCTTCTGTACTTCCTCATTCCACCACCATGTCTCCTTGTCATCCTTCCTCTGTCCAGAAGTGATACCAAGCACCTTTCTAGCCATCTCCCTTACTAGCTCTGTTGTAGTTACCCAGCTATTTGGTAACTCTTCACTACCACCCAGTGCCTGCCTTAACTCATCCCTGAACTCCACCTCCAATTACCCTTTTTCAATTTCCACCGCCGCTTGTAAAACTTGATGTTTTTGTATATCATTGATTATTACAGCCAGTAACGTTGCACCATTTTGGTTTTCTTCAAATATTCTTGATCAAAGTTGTACAAACACTATTCAGATACTCTTTAGTACTAACAGGGAGTCTAATATCACAACACCTTCTATGGTGAGAGTGAAAAGATGCAGGACTCCTTTTTAACCTCTACTATGAATTTTAACAGTCACCTGTATAGTTTTTAACAATACGGAGACTGGTTTCTTGAACTCTAATAAAACATACAAATTGCACCTGCGCATTACAATACGGTCGTAAGAGAATGGGAGCGTGCGGTAACAGAAGTGGGCGGGGCTATTCACAATACCGTTAGATTAACCACCGCTGGAAAATTGCTATGGGATTGCTAAAACTTAGTCAATGTAATATTTGACTTAACTGCGTGGGCTATATCATAAGTTAACTCTTTGGTAGTCAAAACAACATATAGAGAACATTTCCATTTATAAATACATATACCAGTACGATTATGCTTTGGAAAAAATTATTTTCTTTTTCCTCTAATAACGACTTAGGTTCTCTGACGAATGAAGACACAGCAGACAAAACCCGAATGTTTGACAGGTAACGCTGTCAAAAATCAACACACACATATTACAAAAATGAAAGCAAATATGTTGAAATTGGGAAGGCTAGTGTTACTTATTTATGAAAAAAGCGGGTTACTACATGCGAAATAACCATACACTGATAACTTCCATCCCCGTGTATTTCCCGCGACGCAGTGTAGTGTGGGAATTGTAGTACTTACTCATCTACACTGTAAGGATTAGTGAACTAATAGACCACAAAGCCCGTGATACTTTTCGAAGTTTATGTCTCGACTCACTGTTGTGCCGGAAGAGAAGACAGTCCTTTTCCCGGCCATCTTGTGGCAGTTTTAGCGAGTTGTTCGCGTCAAGCCTCGTAGTATCGGAGGAAAATCCCGTAGAAAGGGCGCCATCATGCCCGGACATCTACAAGAAGGTTTTGGCTGTGTGGTCACGAATAGGTTTGACCAGTTATTTGATGATGAGTCGGACCCTTTTGACATTTTAAAAGCTGCTGAAAACAAGAAAAAGGAAAGCGCTAATCAAAGTGCAGCAAAGACTGCTGCTCAGGCCGCTAAGCAGGCTAAAAGGGAGTCACAGAAGGACAGGCGGACTCCTTTACCTGAAAAGAAGGAAGACCTTCCTGCGCCTGTGGCATTAAAAAAGGAAGGTAAAGTGTATAAACTGGGCACGCTGTAGTTCTGCGGATGTTGGCCCAAGTAGTGCGTATCCTCCTCCCCTTTCGCATGAGGTCAACAACACAGTTGGTAAAGCAGGATTATAATTAAACGAGTTTATTTTTCAGGTGCATTCTTGGCCGTGATGTTATTTTGTGCACAGTTGTATGCAAAATGGTTAGCTTGCAATAGAGTGCATTATGATTACTATTGATGCTGTGTATCTGGTGCATGGCAATGTTTTTCTTGTCATGCTGCAAGTAGGGGAGTTGTTGCTGTTTGCAAGGTGGCCCGGAAGAGTGAAAACTTACGAGGTAACCTTCCAGTCTGATGCGGGCTGTAACTGACGTCAGGCTTGGAGCTGCTGTCACCGCTTGCGGCGGGTATGTGCAGCGAATTGTAACTTTATACCACTTTTTATATGAAATTGAATTGCGTGCTTTGTAACAGTACAAGCAGTTTAAATACATAAACAAAAAAAACAAAAGTGTTAACTTCACCCTGTCTCCGATGCATGTAATTTTTTAGGACCAATTTCAGCCATTACCCGACTGGAACTGAAAATCCGCTCAACTGAGCGGAATGTATATAAGCAGACATAATAAGGAGAATGGCAAGAAACCTTTCATACCGATTACTTGTTAATTTTTTTTTTAATTTGTCAAATTTCTAAGGTTCACCTGTCTGTGTGTTCGCTAGGATGCATTAGAATTATAGTTGTTTATAGTTGTATTCTTTGCGACAAGTGTTTGGGACGGTTTACTCTACTGTTGCTTTTTTGTGAGGAGGAGGATTTATCTGCTTGTTGCCTGCAGTCCTTATTTTATGTTTCTTGTTTGACAACCATGTTGTCATTGTATGTTACTGGGCCTTTCTACAGAATCGCGATAGTTGAGTCTGTTTTGGGAAAGCGTGCACAGTAAGAATGGCATGCTTTTTAATTATCTCCCTCAACTAAAGTCTAATAAGCTGTGTGTTTCTTGTCGCATCAGTTATGATATTGGCTTTGGGAATAAAAGTTGTAGTTCTAAAGTTCTGCTTTCAGAATTAAAGAGCGATGATTTCCAGTAACTGGATGGAAAGCTAATGCTGTCAACAGGACTTGTCATTTATGTATGACAACGTCGGCCCTAAAACTGATTCCACAAGTAAATATTTTTAGAGCTGCTTTTAGTTTTAGGTTGTCTCTTCACATGTGTTGCATTGTCCCTCAGTTGACCTTAGCTGTTAGTGGCCTGACATCCCAACCCCCACTTAGTTGATAGTTCTATGTTGCTCGCCTTTCAGGAATCCTTTTGCTGGTAGTGGCACTGTGGTACCTAGTTAGGTAGGGATTTCCTTTCTTGAAAAAATAATAGTGTGTGGAAACAGTTGATGTACCGGTACCTTTATTATAGCAAGCTCGGATGCTCATAAGCCTAACTACTTATACAGCAGGAACTTCTTATTGTAACAATTGTTAGTGTCTGTTATGTACTTGGCAGATGATAAAAATTCTAGTTGTCTACTGATGTACTATGTTCATCTGTAACTATGTAATTGTTAATTGCTATGTAAATCCGATGTAGCTACTGTCTGTATATTTTAACTGTGGAGCTTTTCTCCCCGAGCCTCCGCTGAAAATGGACCTACGTCCAGTCGGACACTCCCGGTCAACAAATGTAAATAAATAAATTCTTGTTACAAGCAGCAAATACGTATTACCGTGAGGGGCAAGGCTTTGTTTGCTTTTAGTGCTTGCTATTGAAGCTTGTTAAAACGGTCAGTGACGTTTGTATGGCACTAGTGCCACTAATGTCTGCCAGTGTGCTTTTTCACCTAGGAGAAGAAGTGGTAGTCCTTTGATTTACACATTGCTTCTCACAAAAATCCTGTAAAGGGATAGAGGAATAGTGTGGGATAGTTTTTTAACTGAGCTTTACATGGTTGTTGGATTGAAAAGTGCTCTGTCCCAGAAAATAAAATTTTAGTAAGAGAAGTAAAATTGGGACTCCTCTAACATTGGCTTGAACTTTTTTTGTAAGTTTTTCCTGAGTGGCCTATGCCCTTCCCTCATCATCATCCACTAACTTAGTTTACCATTTTCTCTGGTTGACTGTGGGAAAATAAAAAAAAATTAGGTGTGTGCTAATCTTGTATAGTCACCATTTATGCATTTTGTACCATGCTCTGATGACATGTCTCCATAGGTTGTTTAATTACTTGAATGTCCGCCTTGGGAGTCTCCACTGTTTTTGGTAGTTTTCTGCCTGGAACTCCAGTGAAAATGAAGTGCACAAATTCAGTGCATACCAGAAACTAGTCTGAGGTAATTCTGAGTTTGTATGATTCGGAAATAAACTTAAACTTTTCCCTTGGAACTAGACAAACGTACAACTTAAGCACTCAAAACCATTCATTTCTCAGCCCAGCACTTGCTCAAAACTCATAGCAAACACTTATAAACCCTAGCACTAGACCCCCCCCCCCATACTGTACAGACGGACAAGGCTCTCTATTCAACCTTACCAGCCAATCAGTACCTATCCAGGTATGTCCAAAGGGCAGTTTCAGGTGTACTCTTCAGTCCTACTGGTGAATCTGGGCATTTTGAGGCAATATTACAACTGCCTCATGTACACAGACAACCCTCTTCTCCTACCACCAAACACTAATACATGCAAGAGATGCAATTATACATCCAAGCTGGTGGCTAAAGCTCTCTCAACCCAAGACTGGCTCAGACAGTCAAGAGGAGAAGGCAAATACTTGCATCACACCACCAGTCTCACATAGACCCATTAAACCAGCACCAGCAAAAAAAAAAAAAACACACAAATACATGAAAACATACTCTGAGGCTCTAAAGTCTACAAAAGCCAGAGAGACCTCCAAAGCAGACATCCAAGCAACCTCCATTCCCCAACACAAACCATGAAACACATAATTCACAAAACCAGTGTGCCATGAAATCATAGCCCTTAAGGCAAAATAACATACCCAACACACTAGTAATAGGTGACTCTATAGTCAGACACACTGACGTCCCACTCACTGGGCTGAACAAGGAGAAGGTTACTGTTTAGCTGCCTGTTGGGTGCCAGGATCTGCCACATAACACTAGCGCTCAGGTCACTCCAGAACAAGTACAAATACGACTCTGTCATTGTCCATGTTGGTGTGAATGGCCTGAGAGCCGTATTTCCCTGGACTGCATGAAAAGAGACGTGGAAGAGCGCTCTGACCTTAAGTAGCATCCTGGCTCTCACCAAGAATGATACCACAGTATAAAGAAAAAAGTATCAATTTCAACAATTGGGTAAGTTTCTGGTGTCATTCAAAAGGGGATCCAATGTCTGTCCGCCTGGGATGACATGCTCGACAAGCCATGCTGCTTCGCTAGAGATGGCTTGCACCTGTCACCCTTAGGCTTTCGAATACTGGCCAAGGCTCTTGCCACCCCCATAGTGCCTTTTTTAGGCAAGGCTCAAAAGACAAACCCACCGCTGTAAATAGCACAAGTAACAAAAAACTGAGGGCAATGCTACTCAGTGCCAGCAGTCTAAACCTCAAAATGCACGCACTCGAGGCATTCCTCAGTATGGAGAAAATCGATATATGTGCAGTAACAGAAACCTGGTTTAAGGCTCCAGAGAGCATGCCCGGCACTACCAGGCCACAACTCATACCATACATTTCGACCACAGAACCCGGACCGAAATACAAAAGGTGGGGGCGTATTCATATTCATCAAGGATACCCACACCTCCAGGTTAGTGGCACAGCACGATGCTTCAGAGATCATTAACGTGCAACTAACAACGGGCAAAATTGCAATTCAAATTGTAGCTCGCTACAGATCACCCACCATGTCCCAGGACCCCCATTCCGTGTTTTTGGCAACACTGGGAAACAAAGGTCCTACCAAACATCCTAATATTGGGTGATTTCAGTTACCCAAACATTAACTGGGAGAACTACTCAAGTACTAACTCCCTTGCCCAACATTTTCTAGAATTTGTAAACTCAAACACTCTGGATCAACTGGTCAACACTCAAGAGGTGACATCATATTGGACCTGGTCATCACCAGCATGTGCGACCAGTGTTCCACACCAGAGGTCAACCCCTAACTGCTTAGATCTGACAGTAAACAAATCACTCTGGATATCCACATTCCGCCCCCACCCCCGGTCAATTAAACCACTGTGAAAAACTTTTCAAAAGCAAACTTCACATTACTTAAGACCGAGGTGGAAAGTTTCAAAGCCCCTGTGCTAAAGGATAACGCTGTCCAAGCTGCAGAATCCTTTACTAATGCATTCTACGGGCACCTACAATAATGCATGGATCGTGCTATCCCAAGTAAAACCAAGACTCGCTCCTCCAAGAAAAGGAAACCAGTCTGGTGGACCCCTGCCGTAAACGAGCTATACAACAGAAGGAGAAAACTAGTACAGAAAAGAGCAAAATCCCAAGAAGGGAAAACATCCCTGATCAGTGTCTGCAAGAAACTGCGATCCCTCATGAAATCATCCAAGTCTAGCTTCGAAAGAAAATTTGCCAAGAACTCCAAAGATAACCACAAGGCATTCTTTAGCTATGTCAAGAATCTAAGTGGCAGTGTTCATATCTGCTTGGAGTTGGTGCAGAATGGCACAAAATACACTGAACCGACCAGTATCGCCAACTTCCTGGCAGACAGGTTCAATGCAAACTTCACCCCCAAAAGGGCCCATAACCATACCAGAAGAATGTAGAACCCCTGAAATCAGACACTCGGGTTAAAACAGCCCTCTCCAAAGCCAAAAACACAGCATCAGTGGGACCGGACGGTGTCCCTGGCTGCGTTCTACACGAGCTCAAGGATGACCTAACCCCTTATCTAAACAATCTGTTCAAACTTGGCCTCTCCACAGGCTACATACCCATAGTGGTACACAGCAACGGTTATTTCGCTCCACCTAATCACAAAAGGGTTCGCATCCAGTTCAAAAGAGGTTATTGTGTCGTCCTACTCATCACTCGTCAAACCCATCAGAGTACAACGCCCCATTTGGGATGTACTTTACAAGACACCTGCAACAGCTGGAAAGACCACAAAAGTACCTCACCAAGAGGATCACTGGCCTCAAACAGATGCCCTATGCAGCTTGACTGAAGAAACTCCAGCTGTACTCTGTTGCATACTGCCTACTCAGGTGATCTCTGCCTGACCTACAAGGCCATGTCCAACCCAGAATTGATGGACATGCTCCACCTAAAGAAAACCATATCCCCACGAGCCGCACGGTCTATGGATCTAAACCTCACCATAACAGTAAATAGGACGTGCTGGAAGGATAGATTCCTGTCCCAGAGACTTCCCATGCTTTGTAAAAAGATTCCAGTCTAAATTAGGCAGAGCTCTTCACTAACACTCTTCAAGTGAAACCTTGACGAGTGGATGGGAAACAGTTTACCCCGGGGATCACTTCATTGGCTCTGCTGGACAGAGGCACAGGGAACTAATCTAAGGGGGCGGCGAAAGCCAACACATTCTGGCTAGGCTTATAAATGCCTTTGGGCCGTTAGCTTAGTACCTACCTGTGAACCTATAAGTGTACAGAGTGTATGCTAATTTGTTGTTGTTTGAAAGCCTTGGATAAAGGGAAGCTGCATGCTAATGCTGTTGTGACATATGCAATACATAGGCAGCAGAAAATTTAAAGGAATGTGAAAGTAACATAAGTATTACTATTGCAGCTTAATTGGAAAAGTCTTCCAAAAGATATCAGTTGCTCAGTAGCATGCAAACAGTATTTTTTATTTTTTTATTTTTTTACATCAGAAACAAAGTATTGCACTCTTTCCAAGAATTCAAAACCTATCAGAAAAAAAAAGAATCCATTAACCAAGAACCCAAGTGCATATACTTTCAAACGGGCGTTGTGACCTGAACGGTTCTTTTCCTACCTCGGTCACATTTGCCACAAAATTACGCCTACATTTTCCATTGTCCAGCTGCCACTTCCCTGCCCTCATCTTACCCCCCCCCCCAAAAAAAAAAAAACAGATTTGTGTTTTTGAGTGTTTATATCTTTGCTACTGTTTATAACTATGCAACTTTATTGCCATATTGTATGACTTCTGGTCAGTTTTTGTGCTTTATTTGTTTTGCCATGTTACTGTATTTCTCTTGCTTCTGCTTTGCATTACTGAAACCCTGGACAGAACTTGAAAGCGGTCACTGTTGATGAGCAGTGCACCTCTGTTGACAAATGGAAATAATTAAATTTCCTTGATAGGGACACTATACATAATTAAGTTTACTGTGGTAGCTGGGTTTTAATGCCTGATGAAGCAATTTCTTGTTGAGATACCAGAGTCATTCGTACCCTAGTAACAACAGAGCAGGACAGAGTTTGCAGAGATGGCTGCTTACAGATGAATAACCTGTTGAAAATACGTGTTCCAAAGTGAAGATATTCCTTTAGAAGGCAACCACAGTGTTTTAGTGACAAGATGCTTAGCTTCAGAATGTGGACTTCAGTCAGTGGCCAAGAAGTCAGATTGAAGTTTTACATGTTCCCTTCCAATGTTTTAGTTTTTATAAGTATTTCATTTTTCTTTCAAAAACATGATAGTTGATGCATCTACATTGAATTGTCCATGTATGTGTTGCATATAACCTTGCATCTGGGTTGTAGTGAAAAGAAACTCATAAGCAGTATTCACTTGCCTGGTTCTCTCACACACTCACTCTGTCACTTTGTCTATCGGTGTCTCGCTCTGTCTGTCGGTGTCTCACTCTCACACACACACACGCACGCATACTAATAAGTTAAGTAAGCAGTCTTGGAGTTCACTGTTTAGGTATCTACCGGAGAGAAGATGTTTCAGTCCATGTTTTCCATAATTATCCAAAATATTACGGCTCTTCAGATAAGGTATTGCCTTGGCTGTGTTGCATTTTTTTTTCTTAACCTGCCATATTTAAGTAGTAATTTTGTTTAGTTTTAACGTGGTTTTTAATTTTAAATAGTTAGGAAATGTGATTGTATGAATGTGAGCTTGTTTTACAGTTGTGCTACCAAGTTGCGTGTTAAACCGAAAGATGTTGTTGCTAAAATGGGACCCTTTGATAGATTTAGTGGTGGAGGTTGTTGTGCTGCACTGAAGGTTTTGTGTGTGTAGGGTTTCATTCCTGTGTATGCTGAAATTCTGCAGTGAACTTGGTTTGTTTTATGAAAAAGGGTCCTCATCTATTTATGCAACAGAAACGCGCCAGTATTTTCTTTCCATTTCCAAAACAATTGAAATGTACTGCAAACTGGAAAAAAATCCTATTTCAAAATTAATTTTATGTGCAGATTAATTTGAAGGCCATTGTGAAAATCTTGCACTTTTTCCCCCTGCAGGACACAGTATGCTTGTGCAGTGGTACCTATAACCCAGAAATAATCTTAGGTGACTGGAAGTAACTGTCGTGATTTTATTTCTGTTCAGTTATTTTTTTACATCTCTATTTTTCTACTTCTGAATTTGATCCAAATGATGTCACTGCCTGCCTTCTGTGGATTTGTTTTAGCAGTGGTCTGTATTGTTCGGTGTGGTTACTTCTGAATTTGGCCGTAGAAGTTGAAGACAAAAATTGGGCTTGTGATTTGCTGATACACCCATGTTTTCAAGCCCCCTTTGTGTCTATTGGTGGATATTTTGAGAGTCCCTCTCAGTGTCTTTACTGCAAACTAGGCAGGCTTAGCCCTGCTGTGGGGCAAGGTGTTTTCTTCCTTAAGCCTTCTCATGTTATTTGGGTATTTTGGAGGAGGGACCACCTCTTCATGCTGAAGCTTGTGCTTTTGGTTTCCGGCACAGACAACCAGCCAAAGCCCTGAATGTGATATTGGTGTATCAGGGACCTCCACATGATGCCATGCCACACAAACACAGCAGATAGTTGATTTTGTCCTAACTTTATAGAACAGTAGCAAGTTTGTGGCTGCCATTTTATAAGTAAAACAAAAAAAAAAAATATATATATATATATATATTATATAATGTGTGTGTATGTATGTAATATATATGTTTGTAATGTTTAAATGTCTGTCTTTCCCTTCCCTTTTCCATATGCAGCTCTGCTGGTTCATTCTTAGAGTATTTATTGTTTTAATACTTTATGCCATATTGCTTCTAGATATCAGTTTGGGAATTTCTGTCCTTTAAGAGGTACTTAGTACAAGGAAATGAGAGAGGTCTAGATGGGAATTGATGCAGTGATGTTTTGGGTAGATTCTTGCCATAGCCTCAGCCTTCCAACTTTCCAAAACCACCATTGTTTGAACTGGATTTTTCTGCTTTAAATCGTTTGAGAACTTAAGTGGTGGTTGTTTGTTTGTCTTTCGGCTTTTCCCAGTTAGGGGTCGCTACAGCGGAACTCCGATCCTCTAATGATTGGCAGTAGATTTTCATGAACGCCGAGGTGCCAGCTCGACGTTCAACCTTCAGCGAAGGCATGCCTATTCACGCATGTCTTTCGAACGCTCACCCAACCGTGGGGAGGACATGCAGACTCCACATACAAGGCACTCCAGCCGAGAATCGAATGGGAGAGCCTCTTGCTGTGAGGCAACAACGCTATCTTGTCATTTTAACATGATCAAGTCTGCCCATTTATTTATTTATTTGTAGGAGGAAGTAAATTGAAGAGTTTGAGTCAAGGGTAAGACTGAGAAGTGGTACTTGGCGCCATTAAACTGTAACAAGTTTAGTTGGGCAGAATTTAATAACCATGTAGTTAGTGGTTCTTAACAAGACTGACCAGACCAGATGGCATGGAAGCATGGTCATTTTGGTGGTTAAAATTATGTCCAGTCTTTGCTTTTGAAATATATTATACAATAAAGTGATTTATACAGCCAGCATTGTCCTTTAGGGTGTTATCCAGTATCTGTGTATGGCAAGATTCTTTTGTCATTCAAACATGTAAAGTTTTCATGGAGATGTATTACAAAGCAGAGATCCAACTTAAAAAAAATGCCTTTGGGAAAGTAGCTGAAAACTTCAAGGAGGAGAATCGTACAGGTCATCTCTAACAGTGATGATTTGGGGAGAAGAAAGCCTCAGCAGTAGGGACATAAAAATCCATGCATAGGACTCCGGTATTTGTTGGGAGCAGGAGGGCATTATACCTAGAGAAAGTATTAAGGCTAATTGGTCACTCGTCTGCAAAGAGAAGTGGAACTGTATCTTTTAGGACTTTAAAGGAACAATCCCACTGTTTAAAATTAGAGTCAGGTTTAAGCTGACAGACGTCACACCCACTTAGACATGTCACCTTCATTCCCACCCACAGTATCATTTTACTTTTAAATATCCTGCAAGTCCACAGTACCAGTCTTGGTTCAGCTCCCAGGGTAAACTAATCTTTGGATTTGTATACCTCTCCAACTTTCATTGGATTGGAGAACTACGTCCCCAGCTCCTGGCTCATATATTTAAAATAAAGTAAACTGTGTCAGGGAAAACGGACATCGGTGTATATTAATTATTAAATTTTGCATCGCTCATGCTTCTATGTATATACAAACAGCCCGCTCATAAAAACAAGTGCATTTGTCTAGTAGTAGTCAAAAATCGGCACATATCAAGCTGGAAAAGGAACAAGAGTCTGTCTACTAATGCTCCAACCTCGCACAGTGTGCTTTCTGTGGAATTACTAGCAGGTCAGAAAGTCACTACACGAGGTTAGTGTTCAAAAATCAGAGTACAGTAAAACATGCAAGATTCACATGCTTTCTGTAGGTAGAAGTCATGTCATAAAATTTGTTGTAGGTGGCCAAGATTCACAATAACCACAGAATAAAATATGAAATGAAAGAAACTAAAAACTCTTTACTAACTTTTTAAAAACCTTGCATTACTGATGTGCTTTCTAGAGTAGCAGCAGCAATCCGGTCATAAAATGCCTGAAAGGCTACTTTTTGCAATGGGTAAAATGTGCGGATTAAACTAATGAATGGCTCACTGGGAGAGCTTCTGTCAATACAACTGCAGTTTGAGGTGGAATTTGGCTAACACCTTTTGAAACTTCCTCACCCGCCACCCCCCCCCCCCCAAGCCAAAGGTGAGCATGCTCAGAAAGGCAAACCTGAAATGTAAAAAAATCCGAGATTGTCCTTTTTAATGTGTGAGTTTTAAGTGTTTGTTTGAGGCTAATAGTGAGGTGGAAAAGGATGTGCACATTATTGGCTTTACAGTGGATATAAAAAAGTGTGCACACTCCTGTTAAAATGCCAGGTTTTTGTGATATAAAAAAGTGCGACCATAATAAATCATTTCAAAACTTTTCCCACCTTTAATATGACCTGTAACCTGCACAGTTAAATTGAAAAACAAATCTGTTAAGGGTAAAGTGTAAAAAGTAAAATGTACAATAAGCTGGTTGCATAAGTGTGCACACCCTTAAACTTATACTTTGTTGAAGCACCTTTTGATTTAATTACAGCACTCTGATTAACCCCAAGTAAAGTTCAGCTGTCCTAGTAGGATTTTCCTGACATTTTCTCAACTTGCTACAGCAAAAGCCATAGTTAGCAAAAAGTATCAAAGGGATCTCATTGTTGAAAGGTGTCAGTCAGGAGAAGGGTTAAAAAAAATATCCACAGCATTGGATATACCATGGAATACAGTGAAGACAGTCATCAAAAAGTGGAGAAAATATGGGACAACAGTGACGTTGCAAAAAACTGGATGTCCCTTCAAAATTGATGAAAAGACAAGATGAAAACTGGTGAGGGAGGCTGCCAAGAGACCTACAGCAATACTGAAGGAGCTGCAGGAATTTCTGGCAAGTAGTGGTTGTTTACTGCACATGACAACAATCTCCCATATTCTTCATATGTCTGGACTGTGGGGTAGGATTGCAAGACTGAAGCCTTTTCTTGCACAGAAAAACATCCAGGGCCCGGCTAAAATTGGCAAAACAGTACATAGTCTCCCAAAAGCGTGTGGGAAAATGTGTTATGGTCTGAGGCCAAGGTTGAACTTTTTGGCCACAATTCCAAAAGGTACGTTTGGCGCAAAAACTGCACTTTTCATCACCAAAAGAACACCATCCCCACTGTGAAGCATGGTGGGCAGTGTCATGCTTTGAGGTTGCTTTTCTTCAACTGGAACTGGGGCTTTAGTCAAGGTGGAGGGAATTATAAACAGTTCCAAGTACCAGTCACTTTTGGCCCAAAACCTTCAGGCGTCTGCTAGAAGGCTGAAGAGGAAGTTCACCTTTCAACATGACAATGACCCCAAGCATACATTCAAATCAACAAAAGAATGGCTTCACCAGAAGAAAATTCAAGTTTTGTAATGGTCCAGCCAAAGCCCAGACCTAAATCCAATACAAAATCTGTGGGGTGACCTGAAGAGGACTGTTCACAAGAGATGCCTTGCAATCTGACCGATTTGGAGCACGTTTGCAAAAAGAGTGGACAAATATTGCCAAGTCAAGATGCGCCGTGCTGATAGACTCCTACGCAAGAAAACTGAATGCTGTAATTAAATCAAAAGGTGCTTCAATAAAGTATTAGTTTAAGGGTGTGTACATTTTTTATAAAAACGTACAATAAGCTGGTTGCATTTTTTATATATTTTTTTCTCCTGACAGATTTGTTTGTTTTTCAATTGAATTGTACAGGTTTATAGGTCACATTAAAGATGGGAAAAGTTTTGAAATTATTTATTGTGGTCTCTCTTTTTTATCACAAAAACCTGGCATTTTAACAGGGGTGTGTGTACTTTTTATATCCACTGTAGGTGTTGTACTAGCGACGTCTCTTAAAAATATGCAAAAGTGCGTTTGAAACGCTTCACAAGAAGAGCGTTGTCCGGTTGAGGGCACAGTCTTTCCTCTACATGAGTTGCATCTTATTCTGATGGATTTTTGTGATAAAAAAAGAGAGACCACAATAAATAATTTCAAAACTTTTCCCAATTGATTGATTAATTTCGACTTTCTTGTATTTCTCATTATCATCCAAGTAATTGATAAAACGACAATTTTCTTACTGAGTATACAGCTAAACTGGTGCAAAGTGCTGTATCTCTATTAACTGTATATATTACACCTGACATTCTGGCAAACGTATCAGTGCACTAGACTTACTAACCGTGGGGAGCTTTAATATTTAGTCGGGTAAGGAAAATGGAACTTCTACAAAACACCACTTTTTCAAACAAACAAAAAAGGCAAAAATGGCAGTAAGCAATAAAACAAATGCAAACATGCAGATAACTTATTTAATGAATAATTGAATTAAGAAAACAAGGTAAACGATGTCAACCCTTATTCAGACCGTGCAACATCATCTAAGAAATGGCTTGCAAAGCAAGTTCCTATTTTATGCAAGCAACCACATCTCTAATAGATGTACTCCATTTATTAGTAATCTAATTTAAGAATTATCTTGGTTTGTATTCTAGTGAGAGCATTGAAAGAACCTCGCCATTTCTAGACCTCTCTGTTGCTGTAAAACTTTGAAGTGTGCTATTTTGAGACTGGCAAGTGTGCTCGTTTTGAATATTTTTAGCTTTTCTGTGTTTTTGTTTTGCTTACTTTTGCATGGCACTGTTCATCCATGTAAGATGTATAGATGCAGACACTTAGAACTTTAGCTTTTTCTGTATAACCTATTCCACAAATTCCAAGGGTACTTGCTAGTCAATAGTTGTGCAAAGAGACTCTGGTTTGCACAGAGCGATGTGCTGCTCTTCATGTGTAGCCTTAGGTTATTAGTTTTAGACAGTACTTCATTGCATCAGCTGCAGACATGGGTATTAGTCCTGCTTCAGCCCACATTAATAAGTATCTGGAATCCATGGATTTGCACTTTCCATCTGTCTCTAGCTTGCCTGGTTGAAATGGGCATCCTGAAAGACTGTAGCAATTGTCTCATGTTTATTGACAACCACATACTACTTGAACTGACAGAATATGTGAGGGATGTAGTTGTATAATGTTAAACCAGTCGCACAGAACTCTGATCAAACACACAACTATATGTGCTGAGACTCTTAAAAGTAACAGACGTGAGCAAGAAAATTCCTCCTAAATTTCACTCAAGACGTACCCTCAGCAACCTTAATGCTCAGCACAGCCAACATCCCCATGAAATGTACATTCAAGAAGTCAGTGTCTCAGTTTTAAAAGTCCATAATTTAATCTGTTAGTCATAGTATATACTCAAGCCATTGGTTACCCAAAGCTTTCATTTATTGGCTGAATTCTTTCATGTTTAAAAAAAAATTATTATTAAAACCATCACCATTACTTGCTACGTAGGCAGTCATACATTTATACAATCTAACTACCCTATCCTTTACCTATAAATCTAACTACCCTATCCTTTACCTATAAAGTCTTGATCTACTTGATTCATAAGTGACTATTCTCTATCCGGATAGCCTAGCACTTGCACCCAAAGTACTCTTTACTCTGATATAGCACTTTTTATTATACATAGCACCCTACCAGCCTAATGCCCCTTTTTCGATCACCCACACCCCTTGAACTCTTCTCAAACCCATCTACACAAAGTTCTTAACTTTTCCTTCTAGCATGTCGCGGGGTCAGTTGCTAGTGTCATCTCCTGCTCAGCTGATGAATCTGGGAATATTAAGGCAATGTTACAATTGCCTCATGTACACAGACAACCCTCTCCTTCTCCCACAAAACACAAACACATGCGAGAGATGCAAATATATAGCCAAACTGGAGGCTGAGCTCTCTCATCATAGGACTGGCAAGACCAGACAGGAGGAGAAGGTAACCACACACACCACAAACCCAGTCTCACATAGCACTAGCACAACCTCATATCTCACACACAAACACATAAAAACATACTCGGAGGCTCTGACCAAAAATCTACCAAAACAGCAGAGGCCACCAAAGCAGACACCCAAACGACTACCACCACAGACCAAGACACATGCAACACATAGACCACAAAGTCATTGTGCCAAACAGTCACAGCCCTTAAGACCAAACACAATGCCAGATACTCTTGTCATAGGTGACTCCATAGTCAGACACACTGACGTCCCACTCACCAGATTGAGCAAGGAGAAGGTCACAGTAAGCTGCCTGTCGGGCGCTAGAATCCGCCACATAACGCAAGCACTCAGGTCACTCGACAGCAAGTACAAGTATGACTCGGTCATTGTCCATGCTGGTGTGAACGACCTGAGACGCACCTCCCTGGACTACATGAAAAGGGACATAGAAGAGCTCTCTGATTATGTAGCCCAGGCAGGTATGACCCTGACCTTGAGCAGTATCCTACCTTCACCAAGAATGATGCCACAGTACAGAGAAAAGATGATCAGCTTTAATAATTGGCTTAATCACTGGTGTCATTCAAAGGGGATCCAATGTCTGTCTGCCTGGGATGACATGCTGGACAAGCCACGTTGCTTCGCAAGGGACTGCTTGCACCTGTCACCCCTGGGCGTCCGGATATTGGCAAAGGCTCTTGCCACCCCCATAGTGCCTTTTTTAGGCCAGGCTCAAATTCTAAACCTACCACCCTAGAACAAAACAAAGGAAAAAAAACTAAGGGTAATGCTGCTCAATGCCAGAAGTCTCAACCTCAAGATGCACGCACTCGAAGCCCTTCTCAGTATGGAGAACATCGATGTCTGTGCTGTGACTGAAACCTGGTTCAAGGCTCCCGAGAGCACCCCGGCACTATCAGGTTTTACCTCGTATCATGCGTTCCAGCCACAAAATCCAGACAACACCAAGAAAGGAGGAGGGGTGTCCATATTCATCAAAGATACCCTCCCCTCCAGGTTGGTGGCAACGCACGATGCATCGGAGACCATCCAGGTGCAATTAACCGTAAGCAAGACTGCTCTACAATTTGTAGCATGTTACAGGCCACCCTCTCAAACTCAGGATCCTCACACAGCATTCCTGAAAACTCTGGAGGGGATAAATGTAACCCCAAATACCATCATACTAGGTGATTTCAACTATCCAAACATAGACTGGGATCACTACTCAAGCCCCAACACTCTAGCCCAAAGGTTCCTAGAGTTCATAAACTCTAATGCCATGGAACAACTAGTCACCATGCCCACAAGAGGTGAAAACATACTGTATCTCATCATCACAAACATGGGGTCACAATGTTCAACACCGGAGGTATACCCTTCATTGGTGAGATCAGATCATAAACTAATCTCACTGGAAGTCCACATCCCGCCCCCACCCCAGATAAAAAAGACCACAGTGAAGAACTTCTCTAAAGCCGACTTCACACTTCTTAGGACTGGTGTGGTCTCTTTCAAGGCCCCTGAGCCAGCGGAAACCATCACTAAAGCCGCTGAATCACTTACAAATGCCTTCTACCAGCACCTCCAGGACTGCATGGATCAGGCAATCCCAAACAAAACAAAGACTCTTTGTACCAAAGGCAGGTGTCCAGTCTGGTGGACCCCAGCCATAAACAAGCTCTACAATAAAAGGAGAAAGCTACTACAAGATAGAGGAAAATCCTCAAAAGGGAAGACACCCTTGATCACCGTAAGTAAAAAAAACTAAGATCTCTCATAAAATCCTCCAAAGCAAATTTTGAAAGAAAAATTGCCACGGACTCAAAAGGCAACCACAAGGCCTTTTTTAGCTATGTTAGAAACCTGGGAGGAAACTCCCAGTTATGTTCAGAACTGGTTCAAAATGATGTAAAGTTCACTGAACCTACAGACATTGCCAACATACTGGCTGACAGGTTCAGTGCAACCCCCCCCCCCCCAAAAGGAGAAATATCTATACCAGAGGATTGTATCCTCCCAAACATCTCAAATGCTCAAGTAAGAACAGCTCTCTCCAAGGCGAAAAACACAGCATCCATGGGGCCAGATGGTGTCCCCGGTTGTGTGCTCCACGAGCTCATTGAGGAATTAAACCCGCAGTTAGGGCAGCTGTTTAATCTTAGCCTCACCTCAGGATACTTACCCAAGGAATGGTGTATGGCTACTGTGGTCCCATTACACAAAGGCGGTGCCTCCACCGACCCTGGAAACTACCGTCCCATCAGCTTGACAAGCCTGGTCTGCAAAGCTATGGAGAGGATCATTATGGAACTCATAAATAAAGACATAGGGGACCTGCAGACATTGGATCAAACCCAATTTGGCTTTGTCAAGGGCAGATCGTGCCTTTTAAACCTGGTTGACTTTTTCGAAACAGTCACCAAGGCCATTGATGAGGGCAAGGCAGTCCACACAGCCTACCTTGACCTGGCAAAGGCCTTCGACACGATACCCCACTCAGGCATCATAGAAAAACTCACCAGTTTAAATGTGAACCCATACGTCACAAGATGGGTTGCAAACTGGCTAAGTGACAGAACCCACAGGGTTAGAGTTGCTGGCGCCATGTCAGATTCCAAGCCTGTCACAAGCGGTGTCCCACAGGGCTCGGTCCTGGGTCCACTCTTGTTCGGCATCTACTTTTCGGAAGTACAGGCAAGCACAGGAGGATTATGGCTGACAAAGTTTGCAGATGACTGCAAACTGGGCCATAGTTGAAAACACATCAGACACAGATATCCTTCAGAAGGGTCTCATAGAAACAGATAACTGGTGCCAAAGCCATGGCCTAAAGTTAAACGCTAAAAAATGCATAGTCATACCCTTTGGGAAAAACAAGGTTACCCCTAGCTACCATATAGGTGGCAATCCACTAAGCACAGAAGAGGTTATCAGGGATCTGGGAACCCAGGTTGATAGCAACCTCTCATTTGACACCCACGTTGCCAAAGTTGTTAGGAAGACCTTCTACATTGCCCACCTGATCATGAAGGGTTTCACATCTAGGTCAAGGGAGGTCATCATTCCCCTGTACTCATCACTCATCAGACCGATGATTGAGTACAACGCCCCATTTGGAATGTATCTGACCAAACACCTACAGCAATTGGAAAGGCCCCAAAAGTTCCTCACCAAAAGGATAAAGGGTCTCAAAAATATGTCCTATGCTGCCCGGCTGAAGGAGCTCCAGCTCTACTCAGTCGCTTACCGCCTGCTCAGAGGTGACCTGTGCCTGACATACAAGGCCATGTCCAACCCGGAATTAATGAACATGCTTCACCTCAAAAAATCTAAATCCATCAGATCCACAAGAGCACGAGACTTAAACCTTGACACGGTCATAAATAGGACGTGCTGGAGGGACAGATTCATCACCCAGAGACTCCCTATGCTGTGGAACAAAATCCCGGTACATGTGAGGCAGAGCACCTCGCTGGCTTTGTTCAAGAGAAATCTTGACCAATGGATGGGAGATCGCAGGTATACCCCAGGGATTACATCAGTGTCACTGCTTGACAGAGGCACAGCAAAATAATGGGCATAATATCCTTCAATAGAAAGGGGTGGCGTAAGCCACAAAAACTCTGGGCTAGGCTTATAAATGCCCAAGGGCAGATAGCCTAGTATAAACGTATGAACCTATAAACAAAAACAAACCACACACACAGAGTCCTAGTTGCAAACATTTTACATCACAATCCATACTGACACACTCCCAGTTGCAAAGGTACATCACTTATAATCTACCCAATCTTTCTCACTCAGACATTACATAGTGCATTTAAGTCCTGTCGCCTTTTAAACCTCATTCCTCCTTTCTATGTATTGTCCCCACAATTCCTATTTTTTTCCTATGTAGTTTGCTCCTACCCTTTTCTAAAGATCTCAATTCCAGTTGTTTTAGCTCTATTATATTCACTAGTTCCAGTATAGTTGATTTTGATTTCCATTTTCTAGTAATTGCTTTTTTGGCAGTCAACATTATTAGACACAGCAAGGCCTTTACCATGTCTAGGCCATTCTGATTATGTATCATAGCTCAGAAAAATATTTTTCTAAGACCAGTGTGACACCCAGGCAAAAATCCTAAATCTTTTAGATACATATATCCTCCCATTGTTTTTTGTGATTTGCTTATCCAGTTTCTCTTCCCAATCCTTTCTAACCTTCTCTGATCGTTTCTTACAGTTATCATGGAATATTTTATATGCTTTACTAATTATTCCTTTTTAAATGGCAGGTTCTGTTCTAGATTCTATTAAAAACTCCTGTGCTGGTCTTTCGTTGAGGACCCCCCTTTTTCTTTCTCTTTGCCTTCCCTATCATTGACTGATATCAGAATATAGGCAATCTGTAATCTGCATTCCAAATAAATTCTTGTCTTCCCATTCTATCTTTTTCCCCTCCCTAGTTATTTTGCCCCCGATACCTTGGTTCCTTTGCCAGTTTTCTCCAATAAATTCTAGCCCCCCCCCCTCTTGCCTACTGTCTGTATCCCTATTGGCAGAATCTCCTTTTTCCATTCCTGTGTTGGTTTAGTTCTTAGAATACATTCTGCTACTTTATGGATATAATAGTCTGTATATTTATTGTTGTTCTCCTTAAAGGCCTGCATCCAAAATCCTAGTTTCTCCTTGTTTCTTGAGCTACCCCCCCCCCCCGTTTCATCACCATCCCTTTCCACTTTGAATTATAGTTTTCTGTTTGTGTTATGTATAGGAGTCTTAACTGTGTAGCTCTGAAATACCCCTTCAAATTGGATAATTCCAATCTACCTTGTTCTGCTAGAAGATGCAGTTTATCCCACTTGCCTCTTGCTGTCTCCCCTTCCCAGATAAAGCTCTTCAGCTACTTATTAATTGCTACCCACAACAACTTCTCCTCTGGTTGTCAAAAATATGCCTGACCTCTGTATTGGACTAAAGGGACTAAAAACATTTTAACTGCTTGTATCGTACTATCCATATAACAAAGCTTCCATTTTCTGTTTTTGTATTCTCTTTTATTTAGTCTTCTCCCATATATCCTTAGCTGCCACACTAGAATAATTTTTAATCCATACTTCTAAATACTTTATTCAGTCATGCACCCATAAATATGGGTGTGCCTGAACCAGTTCATGTGTGGGTACACAATTTACCACTGTTGCCTTTGTTTTAGCTTCATTAATTTTGAATCCCAAAAAGATCTGAAAATGTTTCAAAATGTTCCACAACACTAATGTCTTTCTGGTTTTGTCAGGTATAAAATGTCATCTGCATATAAAGCCAGGTTTTCATGACTACCATACCAATTATATCCTTGAATTTCTGATTCACTTAATTTTCTGGCCTAAATAATAAAAGGGGAAAGAGGACACCCCTGCCTGGTTCCTCTGCTCAAGCAGAAATTATCAGAGAGGAATCCAACCACTTTAATTTTCACCTCCGATCCCTTATATATCCTCCCAGTCAACCTTTTATTTTTTTCAGGAAATGCAAATGCGTTCATTGCCCTGCTCATAAAGTCGCAGCTTACTCTGTCGTATGCGTTCTCTGCAGCAAGAATCGCCAATAACAATGGCATTTTATAAAGGTTTCCATTTCTATCTTCATGTTTTTCATATTTCTCTGATTTATAGATGCCCATAGAATTTCTGAAATATTTCTGATTCCTCTACCCCGTCTCTTATCATAGCGTAGGAGGTTACTAGGCTATTGACCTGTAGGTCATTTCAAGCTTAGCAGTTTACACTATCTATGGTATTGCACTGGGATGAGTCGGTACCCATGATTGTATTTAGTAATGACTGTCCATGTCCAGGAGGGTTGTGGGCACTATCCCCAGTAAGAATTTACGGTGGCCCATTCACTTGTTCAGGTTCCTTTTGAACAGTGTCTCTGCTTCACATGAATTGGCAGCCTATTCCAAAGACGAGGCAGTCACTGGGAGACAAATCTGTCCCTTCAGCACATCCTATTCAAGTTGTTTTTGTCTTTTGGCTTTTCCTGGTTAGGGGTCTTCACAGCGGAACTCCCGTCCACTAATGATTGGCAGTAGATTTTCACGAACGCCGAGGTGTCAGCTCGACGTTCAACCTTCAACGAAGGCACGCCCATTTATGCATGTCTTTCGAACGCCTACCCAACCCCGGGGAGGTCATGCAGACTCCACACAGAAGGTACTCCTGCACTCCAGCCGAGAATCGAATGGGAGAACCTCTTGCTGTGAGGCAACAAAGCTACCTCTGCACCACCGCGGATTAGTTGCAGTCCCTATTTAGGTGCCTGCAACAGGTAACTCTAGTCATCCCTAGTCGGTGTAAAGTAGCAAGAGAAGATTCTCAAAGCTGATTTGAAAACCCAGCCTGAGAAGTTTCTGGAGAGTTTTGACTCTTTGACAACAAAGTGTTGGCAAAGGTAAAACCATTATCCATACATGAGTGACCGGTGTTCCACACCTGAACTCCTCGTTGGTCCGATCCGACCATAAGCTTATCACCCTTGATATCCACATCCCGCCTCCACCCCCCATTAAGGAAACCACAGTAAAAAAATTTCTCCAAAGCCAACTTCCTGCTTTTTAAGACAGAAGTGGTGAACTTCATGACACCCATGCAGATGGACAATACAGTTACAACTGCTGATGCATTTGATACAAATGCACTCTAAGCACTTACACAAGTGCATGGATCGTGCTATCCCAAACAGAACTAAGACGCTATCCTCCAAAAAAAAGGAAGCCAATCTGGTGGTCCCCTGCCATAAACAAACTGTACAACAGAATGAAGAAACTGTTGCAAAAGAGAGTAAAATCCCATGAGTGGAGGAGCTCCCTGGTCAGCCTCAGTAAGAAGCTGAGATCCCTTATAAGATCCTCCAAAGCTAGCTACGAAAACAAAATCTCCACTAAATCCAAGGACAACCACAAAGCATTCTATAGCTATGTCAAGAATCTAGATGGCAACACCCAGATCTGCTCTGAGCTACAGCACAAAGGCACGAAAATTACAGAACCAACTGATATTGCCAACATCCTGGCAGATAGGTTCAGTGCTAACTTTACCCCCTTCTCACCTCCTAAATGGCCCATATCTATACAGGAAGAATTCGGAGTCCCTGTAATCACAACTACGCAGGTAAAAGCTGCACTCTCTAAAGCCAAAAACACAGCATCCATGGGACCAGACAACATCCCAGGCTGTGTTTTACATGAACTAAAGAACGAACTGGCTCCCCACTTAAGCACCATGTTCAATAATAGCCTTGCATCAGGCTTTGTGCCCACTGAATGGCGCACAGCAACAGTTATCTCACTCCACAAAGGGGGAGCCACCACTGATCCCGGGAACTATCAACCTATTAGCCTGACGAGCCTGAACTGCAAGGTTATGGAACGTATCATCATGGAACTCCTAAACAAAGACATTGGTAACCTCCAAACTCTGGATCCCACCCAGTTCGCGTTTGTGAAAGGCAGTTCATGCCTCCTGAACATGATCGACTTTGAGGCGGTCACCAAAGCCGTGGATGAGGGTAAGGTGGTTCACACAGCCTATCTTGGCCTCGCCAAGGCTTTCGACACAATCCCCCATTCTGGAATTATAGCTAAACTAGGTATAAATCCCTACGTCGCAAGATGGGTTGCCAACTGGCTCACTGACGGAACCCACACTGTAAAAGTTGCAGACTCCAAATCTGACCTCAAAGCAGTGACAAGTGGAGTACCACAGGGTTCCGTCCTGGGACTTCTCCTGTTTGGTATCTACTTCTCTTTAGTACAGGCTAACACGGAAGGCCTCTGGCTAATGAAGTTCGCAGATGACTGCAAACTAGGAGCCGACTGCAAACTAGGAGCCATAGTCAAGTCCCCAAATGATGTGGACATCGTACAGAAGGGCCTCACTAAGACAGATGCCTGGTGTCAGAGCCATGTCCTCAAGATCAGTGCCAAAAAGTGCAGTGTCATCCCCTTTGGTAAAAACTCTGTACCCATGAACTACCACATAGGCAGCAATCTACTTAACACCGAATGCATGATAAGAGACCTTGGGACCCAGGTGGACAGTAGTCTTTCCTTTGATAGTCACATCGCCACAGTAGTCAGGAAGTCCTCCTACGTGGCACACCTCATCATAAAAGGGTTCTCATCCAGGAAAAAAAGAGGTCCTTGTTCCCCTCTACTCGTCACTCATTAGACCCATTAGAGTACAACGTCCCTTTTGGAATGTACCTCACAAGACATCTGCAGCAGCTGGAAAGGCCACATAAGTACTTCACAAAGAGGATTACTGACCTCAAACAAATGCCCTACACTGACCCCTCAAAAAAACTCCAGCTTTACTCCGTAGCATATCACCTATTCAGAGGTGATCTCTGCCCAACATATAAAGCTATGTCAAACCCAGAGCTGTTGGACAATGCTACACCTAAATAAATCCCAATCCCTCCTACATGCTCTAGAGACCTAAACCTTGTCACCACAATAAACAGGACACGCTGGAGGGATAGGTTCCTGTCCCAGAGACTTCCTATACTCTGGAACAAGCTACCCATCTATGTCAAGCAAAGTTCTTCATTAGCACTCTTCAAGAAAAATCTTGATGAGTGGATGGGAAATAGGAAACACACCCCGGGGATCACTTCTTTGTGTCTGCTGGGCAGTGGCACAGGAAAATAACTTTCTTGGGTGGCGTAAGCTATGGAACCTTGCTGACTAAGCTTATGTAGACCCTTGGACCAATAGTCTAGTACCTACCTGTGAACCTATACATGGAAAGATGCCTTTAAGTTTGCAATAAGCAAGTCTGGAAGCATAGCATTTTGACTTTCAGAATCTTTACAAAGACCTTTAGAAAAGAAAGATTCAGTACAAGTGTCCAGGAGCTTTTGGGTACCAGAAAAATCCTTGAGTAAAAACCACTGCCCATGTGGTAGAGAGAGACATGTTCCATAACTCTCTCAATGAGCACCTGGGGCAAAATGGGAAGAACAGATACAAATTTGGTTCACTGGACAAGGAAGAATCCCCTGAGAAGGAGGGAGGGAAGGATTCTCATTGCCTTGTTTAAACCTGATATGTTGCATTCTGAACCCATCTGTCTGTAGCAATCTGGTACTGCAAGGAAAGAGGCCTCAGTGGGGATAGAAAGGTTGCCAGGGCAAGAAGGCCAGTAATCATGGTGATTGAAAGGAGTGCTCTTGATGTTTAAGGCTTTTCCTTTTTTAGTGCCTCCTTGTTATTGCTTTTTGAAATCCTGTTTACCGGCACCAATGGTGGCTCAGCAGAAGACTTTTAGTAAGAATTTTTAGCATAAGTACTAGTTTGTCAGTTATGTCTTTCCTACATCAGTTACATTGTAAAGCACTGTAGTTCAAAAATACGTGCATACACGTTTCTACATGTGTGCACGCACACAAACCTATGCATGTGGGTTGTGGTTTAGCTAGCAGAGTTGTTCCCATATACATAAAAAAATTTAAAATATTAATGAAACTGTGTGTGGATATATATATATATATATATATATATATATATATATTTTGCAAGCATACATCCTCTGGAAAACTCTGGCCTTCATTCTTGGACCTCTGAAACTCACCTGGCCAGCTGGTCCATCCTCCACATCATACATTGTTACCATGAGCAGGGGATCTCTACCATGTATATCAGGTGAACACAGACTCCTGCCAGATGTCATTCTTTTTTCTGTCTTGATATGGCTGTTACCTGATACATTTTCTGCATGTATAACTCCTGCAGCAATTGGAAGAAGATTTTGGTCTCCCTATCTGATCAGCTTGGGAATCAACACTGTTCTTTAAGAGAAGCTATCTTTGCAAAATCCCAGAACAAGAGTGAAATATGTAAGTTTGATACATTGGATAAAAGGGCATGAACCACACCCCCTGACGTGCAACATCACTTGGACCAGCCTGTACACCCAAAAAGGAGTGATACCTTTAGGTTTAGTGTAATAACAGTACTAAAGCACTGGCATATGCAGTTCCATTGTGTTTTATAGTCCCATTGTTTGCATGTGTAGATGAATGAAAACTGCCCTGCGGTATTACAGCAGTATACACTGCTGATTGCTTCTTTTGTTTTTAGGAGTGGGGATATGTAGCATGTATGCTTAAGTGCACGTATACACATGTACAAACACACAATCAAAGAGTCTGCTGTGCTCATGAGATCAAAAACATGACACATGGTATGTTTTTCAGCTTTTGGGATTTGGGTTTATTTGTCTGAATTTGCCCATAACGACTTAGAAAGTAAAAAGTCATTGGCATTCAGAAGCCATGTAGCTGAAACACTAGTATGCCTTTAAGGAGTCATTTGTGTATATCCCATGGGCATCCACTTTATACTTTTTCATCAGCAATGACCCATCTACGTGAAATGTAGCAGAACATTTGCAGGGTATGTATAGTAAGTGTGGTCCTCATCTCTTTCAAGTTAAATCATTCCACCTGTCACAGGTCTCATTAACCTATTTTGTTAACTTCCTTGTTATAGACTCCTTAAGTTTGGTGACAGTACTTTCTGTTGCTTGAGTTGTTGTGCTAAAAGTTTGTGTGCTCTAGTGTTCTCAAAAAAACAGTTGCTTAACAGCAGTCTTTCTAAGCTTGTGCATGTTATCGAGGTAATCCCTTGTTTTTCTGCCTTGCATTCTTCAGTTGATCCTCCTCTTCTGTGAGAGTCCCCCTATTTTGCAGTACTTTAACATTTCTCAGTCCCTCTAAATAATTCATATTTCTTAACTATAACTACCTTTCTTTTAAACTCCACCTTAATTTTATTCCACTCCCTAGCTGTATTTTCAGAAGAAATTTTTATCCTCTCTATAACAGCTCCTAAAATAATCACTACCCATTCCTTAAATTCCTCTCTTTTCAACAGATAGGAGGGAAAGCGCCAATGTCTCATTTTTATTTCATTAGCCGGTGCTTTTATTTTAGCTGCTGTTGGTGCATGATCCACAATAGTTATTGGATGAATACATGGTGCTGCGGTAGCGTTGTCGCCTCACAGTAAGACGTCCTGTTCGATTTTCAGCTAGAGAGTCTACTATGTGGAGACATGCGTGAAGGGGCGTACCTTTGTTGAAGGTTGTGCGTCAGAGCTGGCAACTCGGCATGTAAAAATCTACTGCCAATCATTAGCGGACCGGAGTTCCGCTGTGACGACCCCTAACCAGGAAAAGCCGAAAGAGACAACAACAACATGTTGCTGTAAAATGTGAATTCTGTCTAGCTTTGCCCAGTTTTTATATATCTTGGGGAATAATATGCAAATTCACTCCAAACTCGTGTTACTGAATTCACATCTTCCATGCCAAATATTTTCATACATTTCTTCAAAAATCTATCCTCCGTTGTTGTATTTTCCTTTCTGGGCCTCCCAGACACATCTTTACTGCTGCAAATCAAATTCCAGTCCACACCTGTAAGTAATATTCCTTGCTGAAAACTGGTATTCTCCCAGAATTTTCTTAAGCTCCACTATAGCAGTTTTAGGTGGAATGTAAATACATGCCATTGTAATCCTTCTCCGTTGCCAGTACCCCCTTAGCCTTACAAATCTGCCAGTATTATCTTTATATTCTTCTGTCACTGTTGGAGCTCCTTTTCCAATTAATGTAAGTACTCCTCTTTTTTCTTTGTCCCAGTTATTCCAGTGCATGACCTTCCTGAAGATCTTTATTAAATTTGCATATTTAGGTGCGTCTCCTGTACTTTAGCTATTTGCACTCTACATTTTTTAATGTACTAAGGCCATTTATATTTAAAGACCTTAATGATGGATGTGCTTAGGAGAAATGGCAGTGGAATTTTTAATCAGATTGTTTAATGAAATTTTGGAAAGTCAGAGGATGCCTGAAGAGTGGTTTAAGTGTTTTGGTACCCATCTTTAAGAATAAGGGTGATGTGCAGAGCTGCAGTAACTACAGAGGGATAAAATTGATCAGTCACAGCTTGAAGTTATGGGAAAGAGTAGTGGAAGCTAGGTTAAGAAGGGAGGTGGTGATTAGTGATCAGCAGTATGGTTTCATGCCAGGAAAGAGCACTACAGATGCTGTGTTTGCTCCGAGTGTGTTGTTGGAGAAATACAGAGAAGGTCAGAAGGAGTTGCATTGTGTCTTTGTGGACTTAGCATATGACAGGGTGCCTGGAGAGGAGTTGTGGTACTGTATGAGGTAGTCGGGAGTGGCAGAGAAGTATGTAAAAGTGGTACAGGATATGTACGAGGGTAGTTTGACATTGGTGAGGACTGTGGTGGGAATGACAGATACGTTTAAGGTGGAGGTGGGATTACATCAAGGATCCGCTCTGAGCCCTTTCTTATTTGCAGTGGTGATGGACAGGTTGACAGATGAGATCAGACAGGAGACCCCGTGGACTATGATGTTTGCAGGTGACATTGTGATCTGTAGTGAGAGTAGGGACCAGGTTGAGGAGACCCTGGAATGGTGGATATATGCTTTAGAGAGGAGAGGAATGAAGGTCAGCAGGGCTAAAACAGAATATATGTGGGTAAATGAGAGGGAGTAGAGGAATGGTGAGGATGCAGGGAGTAGAGTTGGTAAAGATGGATGAGTTTAAGTGCTTGCGATCAACAGTTCAGAGTAATGGTGAGTGTGGAAGAGAGATGAAGAGCATACAGGCAGGGTGGAATGGGTTGAGAAGTGTGTCAGGAGTGATTTGTGACAGACTGGTTCCAGTAAGAGTGAAAGGGAAGGTCTACGAGAGTGAGACCAGCTATGTTATATGGGTTGGAGACGGTGGCATTGACAAAAAGGCAGGAGTCAGAGCTGGATGTGGCAGAGTTAAAGATGTTAAGATTTGCACTGGGGTGTGACTAGGATGGATAGGATTAGGAAACTGTCTATTAGAGGGTTAGCTCAGGTTGGACAGTTTGGAGACAAAGCAAGAGAGGCGAGATTGCGTTGGTTTGGACATGTGCTGAGGAGGGATGCTGGGTATATTGGGAAAAGGATGCTAAGGATGGAGCTGCCAGGTAAGAGGAAAAGAGGAAGGCCTAAGATAAGGTTTATGGATGTGGTAAGAGAGGACATGTAGGCAGTTGGTGTGAAAGAGCAAACTACAGAGGACAGGAAGAAATGCAAACATGATCTGCTGTGGCGACCCCTAACGGGAACAGCCAAAAGATGATGATGAATGAAAGCATCATTGTATTGAAAAGTTGTTATTCACACCTGTTATGTATAACACTTTTTTCGTTAAATGTCTAGTTCCAACTTTTGTGTTACATGCATACACTGTCTAGCAGGTTGAACTTTTATATAGTTGTTTCTTGTTATATCCATTTGAGCCTATGTCACATCTTGTACATTTTTTTGTTTTATTGAAAGCCCTCCAAAAAAAAAAACACACACCCAATTACCCCCTTAAAACCTATTAATTTAATACTAATGTACACCCTCAAATATTTAAGTTTTACCTTCCTAGTAGGAGTGAAGTCCCAAACTGATAGCCACATGTACTGACTTGAGTTAACCTAAAAGAAAGGTTATCCATGCTAAGACGCATGATGCAGCCTGCACTTCTACTAAGTGCCAATTTGGTTTTGTCTTATCTTTATAGCTCTTCCAGCTGGAAAAAAACCCTTGAATGTTTTTAGAGAACATTATCTACTTTGGGGAAACCCCTGAATGCTTTCAGAGAACATTCTCTCTCCCCCTCCCACCAAGACTGTAGCCAGTTTCTTTATCAGGCTGTTTCCATGGAGACACGAGAACCAGGCAGCTACTTGCAGTTAACTTTCTCCCTTCTCTCTCCCTCCACCAAGCACTTTTCCGAACATTAATGACATGAATTAGGGCATGTGCTGTAGAGTCCCTCACAAGTCAAACCGATTCTGAAAAAGTCCAATATTTCCAGGTTTTCTTGTTCTGTCATAGTTCACCAGTATAGTTATTGCACTGTAATCCCATATTGTTACTGGTTTTATTACTGTTCATCTCCAAAGTCATGTCTTTGCTTCATTTCCAATGCACTGTTGATTCTTCTAATTTAATCGTGTGCTCCCTTCCTTTTTCTCGAACATTTTCTGTTGAAAATTTTGAAAAGGTTTCACAGGTACAGTCCCTCTGTTGTCTTTATTACCAGAAAAACAAGAAGCAGACTCGCCTTCTGTTTCGCAGTTTACTTTTTGTTGGACAAAGTTTTATATTTCCTCCACAAAATGTATTTCATCAAAAAATTATTTTGTTCCTCCAGGGAAGTGGGTACAGCAGTCTGAATCTTGCATCTGCATCTCGACATTCCATGAATAGTGGAATAAATTTGCTCCTCTTCTGTCTGGTGGAGAATCATTCTCCACAAACACTCTGCCGTCTCACAATTTTAGTACTTTGTCCTTCTGTCACAGTTTTGTCAGAATCAACTCCTCCTGCTGGTAGGATTGCATCTCTACTATTAAAGGTCTAGGTTGCTTTATTATAGTCAGGTTTGGAGCATACACTCTGTGTGTCCTTTCAGGTAACTGCTCTTGCAGTGGAATACCCAGTGCAGTTGTTTGTGCATTCTTAAAATTGAATGCTTCACTGGTATAGCTGAAAATCTCAGATTTTCCCTGCATGCTCTGCCCTCTAATTCTATTATTTTTTGAAAAATCTCTTCCTGAGCAGTCTCATATTCAGCCAGTCTTTTTTTCATTTCAACCTCTGATTTTTTTCAGCTTTATCATCTCATCTGAATATCTGTTTAAAGCTTCTTCCATTTTTTTTCTAACCATTTGTTGTGATGATATACTCTATCAGTGTTTTTTTTTTTAACCAGGTCTGTGTATGCAGTTGTCTTGTATCTTCCTGTAGGTTATTGGAAGTCATGTCTGAAGGTTGTGTTGCTTTTTGCCGAATAGCTGCATAACTTTCCCCAGTCAGTGTTTCTTCCTCACTTTTTGTAGCTGATTTCTTTTCCAGGTCTTCTGTATTTCTTTATTGCTGTCATCCAGGCAGTGCATTTACTAGCCAGTTATTGAAATTTACCCATAAACACAAGTCTACTGGCCTTCTCTGCTGAGTTTCTGTTTTCATACTGAGAGAACTAGAAGTAAGCTGTTAAATGTGCAGGCATTTTGGAAGTCCTTAATGGCCGAATTCTTGTCCATCTTATGAGTGCGTTTTTTAGGCAGCATTAAGAGTCATGTAAAGCTTCCAACAAAATCAAAACAAAATTTGGTTGACGTAAAGGTATTGCTGCTCAAAGCTAGGAGTCTTAACAAAAAGAAAAAAAAAAATGACAAGAGCTCCTTACCCTAGAAAATATCTACATATGCATCTCCACAGGGACTTTTATCAGTTCAAGGTTTCAGTGACTACCACGCATATAGGCCCTTTGTATTAGATGAAAGCACTAAGGCAGTGGTGTCTCCAGATTCTAATCAGTCTGAAGGTGAACATTTTTTAAGACAAGATAAACTGGAACTTCTCTACTTCCAGGTTACGGTCAACCAAACCCTTTATGCTGTCATACATAACTGTAGGACCCACCCTTTGTCCCCCTTAGCCCATACCGCCTACCTAACTAGTACAGAGTCTGTGCGTGAGGTCAAATGTCATCCTTCTAGGGGACTTCATCTACCCTTCCATTAAATGGAGATCTGTACATTCTCACAAGTATGCTGAGAAATTTCTGGACTTCATCAATAAAAAATCTGGACCATTGAGTCTGCAGCCCAATCAGGTAAAATCCTTAACTTGGCCCTTGCCAGTATAGGACAACTTTGCTCCCCACCAATTGCAACTTCTCCCTGGCAAATTGATGCAAACGTCAGACACTTTGATCGTAAGACTAAAGAGGGAAGCATATTTCAGTGCCTATGTATTTTGAGATTGTTAAAACTAATCTGTGAAAACCGAGTGACCAAACTAAATTCATAGTTTACTTCCAACTTAATTCCCCCACTGGTTATGCAGAATCTTTTACTGCCAAATTCTGTACATATGTAAATAGCTGCATAGGCGCAGCAGTTTCCAGGTAAATGCAATGGCAAATTTAAAAACAAATCCCTCTGGTGGAACCCAGATGTAAACATGGTTTAAAATAAAAGAAACAAAACTCATTGCGCGTAAAAAATAAGTAACTCTCAATGTGCCAGAAACGCTGTTGCTAAACGTGGAACTCTGGACCCTGATCAAATCGGCCAGATAGGAGGCAGTAGTCACTCAGGCTATTGATAAGGACAATGCCTTCTTTCAATATGTTAGAAATCTCAAACAGTGCTCAGCATTGGCCAAAGCTAATAGTAAGTGATGTGAGTTATTTGGAAGTCAGTCCAATACTAGTGGATACATTTAGCTCTAAAGTTATTCCGATGTTATATTCCCTTATCTCATACCTGCGTCCACATCCCCCTCCAATTTCTCAAGAAAGTCTCCAAGACCATGAACACTGCTTTCTATGGAACGTGAAACAGGACTTGCCAGATACCCTACAGATGCTATTTATTATATGCCTCCAAACTGGCTTCATGCCAGATGAATGAAGGGCAGAAGTGGTCTTCCTGTTACACAGATGTGGGTATGTCATTGGATCTGGGTAACTCTAAACACAAGGATATGGAAGGGATCAGAATGGAATTACATTTTTAAGGGCATAGGTAACCTGTAGACATTTTGACCCAAGCTGTTTGGATTTTTCAAGGACATGTCCTGCCTACTCAACCTGGTTGAGTTTTTCAAGAACATTTTTCGAGAACATTAATGAAATGATGGATGTGGGAGAATAAATACACACACACCGCATATGACACGGCCTGGCAAAGGAGTTTGACACCATCTTGCACTCTGGTGTTGTAGATACTTTTTTCCAGCTAAATGCAAATCCCTGTGCAAGTCATTGGATATTGAACTGGCTCAAAAAGAACTTAGGAAATTGAAATTAGGGATTGCTCTACCTTCTCCAAACGACCTGTCGCTAACAGTGTTCCATGGTTAAGCCTTTGGGCTGCTACTCTTTGGCAGTTACATCTCAGAGGTCAAAGCCTATGTTAAGGGTTTTGTGGCTGACAAAGTTTGCAGATGACCGCAAGTTTGGTAATATCATGAACTCTCCAGACGACACTAAGATCTTCCAAGAGGGCCTTAACTAGACAAGTGGTTGAAGTCAAAGCGGATCTATATTATAATCTTGAAGTTACGGAACATCGAATACAATATAGGCGACGCCACATTTTCAAAGTTCTATAACTTCGAAAATAAAAAAAAAAAAAAATTTAAACATCTACTACTTACCCTAACTGGTTTAAAGCAGGGGAGCAAGCTCCCTGCACCCTCCACAACCCCCTGCTACTTAAATATACCAACTCCAAGATTGCACTTTAACATAGTGTGATGTGGAAAGGGAAGATTTCCCTTTCCTACACTGTAGCGTGATCTCGGAGTTGATATATTTAAGTAGTGGTGGGGTGGGAGGTGCAGGGGGGCTTGCCCCTCTGCCTGCACTCATGTTTTTTTTTTTTTTTTGTTCTACAAATATTTTTATTGTGTTTTGCTTGTTTAATAGTTCGATGCGTAAAGTTCAATGTTTATACATTCGAACTATTAAACATTCTAGATTAGAATATAGACCCGTCAAAACCATGGACTAAAACTAAATGCTGCGAAATGTACAATGTATTTTTTGGTAAGTATGACTTCCTTTATGACTATCACATTAACATCATACCCTTGAAAGTTGCTCATGTTGCTAGGGATCTGGGAACCTGTGTTAATGACAAACTCTCCTTTGACCACCATATGGCCACTATTGTAAGGTAATCATTTTTGTTTGCAAGGTCAATTCTAAAGTTATGCCAGATCCAGGGATGTAATCATTCCATTTTGCTGTGCTCTTATTAGGCCAAGTCATTGAGTATAATGCTCCTTTCGGTATGTACCTGTCCAAACACTTTTTATAGCTGGAATGACCCCAGTGCTTTCTCCACAAACATTGAGTCTGAATCATAAAAAAAAATATGCAGACTATCTCGCAGCCTTTTCCCTCTTCCTGGTATCCTATAGGCTGCTAAGAGGTGACCCCCCCCCCTTCCTTGTGTATAGAGCCTCAACAGGCCTAGTCTTGTCATGTACTACACATTAACAAGTCTGACAGCAGTGTTGACATCTGCTCATGGGATCTTGATCTCTTTTGCAATGTAAATGTAACTTGTTGGAAGGGTATGTATGTATCGTAAGATAATACCACTTCTGTGGAATAGGCTAAAACAAAGTACTACTGTTACTCTGGTCAAAGGTAATTTGGACTACTGGAAAGGGAAACTGCAGAGTAACCACAGGTTTAGCAGTAATGTCTCTCCTGGATAGAGTAAAACTTATTTGAGCAATATTATAATAAAGTCACAAAGTTTGTCACCAGCTTCACTTATAAAGGCCACACCTCTGCCTTACTCTAAAAAAAAAAAAAAAAAAAATCATGTGTAGAAGTATCCCACTACACATCTTCTCCCAGCCAGTAAGCACATACAAAGTTAACCACACACCTAACCAGTGCCCAAGCTTAAGCAGTATTCTCAGTGTTACTCCCTAAGTAACTGTTCCACTCCAACAAACTATTTCTGCTTATAACCCCATCTAATAATTCATTTGGTGATTCTGTATACACGTGCATCTAGACAAAGAAACTCCTTGCTCTATTACTCAGATGAAATGACTATAACATTTTTTTTTCCAAAATTAAACTCTAACAACACTTACTGGATACATGTCATTGGTGCTGTTCCATACAGGGCTAATCTAAATTGTTTTCACCTTTCTAGACTTGCTTTCCTTCTCTTCTCCTCACTCTCATAATATTTTATAGACTTAAAAAATTTAACATATGGCAAACCTTTCTCCGTTCTATTTTTCCTTTCATTTTTTTCAACTTGGTACTCCACATTCCACATGCTTTCCGACTACTCTGTTCTTCTGTTTTTCCTTTCGCTCCAGTTGTGCTATCTTGCTTTCTGTTCTTTCCTTAATTTTTCTTACTATTCTTGCCCAAGTTGACTTGCTCTAAACTCTTCTATACTCTGATTTCCTTACCTCTTCTGTACACAGTCTGTTTGCTGAGAAGTCATCTCTACTGCTCCTCTTTATGCTGTGTACTGCATTGCAGCTACTATCCCTGTTATATGCTGTATTATTGCTTTGAAATTGTATGTGAATGTTTTTTAAAACTGATCTTCTGTGAATCTGCTTTGTGTGTGTAACTGAAAAATCATCAGTACGTTGTAAATCTGTAGGGTTATCTCCTGCCTTTACTACCGTCTATTAGTAAGCTTACTTTGTATTATGTTTTCTTTCTTGGAAAGTTATTGCAGCTTTCTTTTCTGTTTTTCTTCATTTTGACACACCAAACTTTCAGCTAGTTTAAAGGGTACATTGAAATGATATTTACACCACTTATCAACAAATTACAGGTGGAGTCCAGCAAGGTTCATTGTTGCACTTATTGCTGTTTAACATATTCCACAGTGGTATGCATTAAACAACAGGTTCTACCCTAGTACAATATGCAGTTGATTCTACCCTAATACTGTTTGGTTTTAGTTTTTTCAGATTTTTTTTGATAGTGTCAGTTGCTACTGGTTGCAGTGAGAAGGTGGATATGGGGTTTGGTGTAGGGTAGGAAGGTTTACTTATCGAGGGTGTTTGATTTTTAGATACTTTACAGAAACCATCTTAGAACTATTTGTTGAATTGGATGGCTATATTGTCTGAGTTGGTGGTGGTGGAGGGAGGGGGAGTAACTGTTTTCCCTGGGAGAAGGATATTTATTGTGGACCAGAGTTTTTTTTGGGTTATTTGTGGTGTTTGGTTTGTATTTCTGTGTAGTAAACTTTATCTATTTTAATCTGTTTCTTTGCTTTATTCCTAAGTTCCCGATAAGCTTGAAATGTGGGTTGGATCCTATTTGTTTTTCGAGGTAGACCAAGCCTGGTCTCTAAGCCCGAGAAGAGTTGGTGTTTCTTTTTTTAATCATGGGGCATAGTTAGATTTTACACGTATGCATCTATTTGGTACTTGGGAGGTAAGAATGGGGAGGTAAGAATGGAAAGGAAAGTAGAGTTTAAGTAATTTACGGCTTCTTGGAGGGGAAGCTGCTTTAATGGGGTCTAATTACAATGTTGGAGTTTCTGTAAGTTTACTGGGGTTGAGTCGTTTTTCATTTCTTATTTGTAATAGAATGGATTGCATACTTGGGATAGCTCTCTTTCTGACTAGATAAGTAGGATAGTGATCACTGAGGCTATCTGGTAGACAGCCTGAATAGGGTATAGTGCTGGTCTGTTAGTTAACATCCAGTCTAGGGTGGCATGTCTATTTAAAGGTTTATTTATCCTGGTGGGTGATTGGATGAGTTGAGCGAAACCATGTAGGTTAATACAGTTTTTGGTGTGTGGGAAGTTGCACTCTGACCAGTCTATATTAAGATCACCCATTATGAGTTGTTTTTTGGGGTAGGTTATTGTTAACACCAGTGCAGCATGTTTTCCGGCTTTGAGATATTATCACCCGGTGGCATGTAGCGACCTATAATGTATATATTTTTGTTGGTGTTGATGTTTAGTTTGACAAATATTGTTTGAGTTGTTAGGTTCTATTGGTTTTTCAACTAGTGTTTCTGTAGAGAGGTGTTGTAGTGCTACACCACCACCTCTTTTGTTTTTTTCTGTCAGATCAAATAATAATATAGTCTGGTGGAAGTATTTTGTTACTGTTGGTATTAGCATTTAGCCAGGTCTCTGAGTATTACAATGTCTGGTGTGTAAAGAGACAAGTTAGCATGAAACTCATGAATTTTGTTATACTCCTTATGTTCATAACTGAGGTGGTGGTGCTGCGGTAGCGTTGTCGCCTCACAGTAAGATGCTGTCCGGTTCGATTCTCAGCTAGAGCGTCTTCTATGTGGAGACATGCGTGAATGGGCATACCTTCGTTGAAGGTTGTGCGTTACGGCCGGCAACTCTGCACGTAAAAATCTACTGCCAATCATTAGTGGACCGGAGTTCCGCTGTGGCAACCCCTAACCGGGAAAAGCCGAAAGACGCAACAACATACTCCTTATGTTCATATTCAGTATTAGTAAATCTGAAGTTTCTCTACTGAGAGTGCTTGATGGCTGGTGAGTGGTGATGTGAGAGAGGATTAGGGGTAGTGCTTGAGGGGTTGCTGGTTAGGCCGGGGTTTGGATTGATGCCACCACATAGGGTTAGCCGTGATACTATTTGGTTAATATATTTCAATAATCTGTTAAAGTTGTTATCATATGTCAAGGAAATATTGGGTAAGTTTGGATAATGAGCTGGGGAGAGTTTAGCCTGGCTAAAGGTGTGACACTGAAGATGGTACTCACTATATAGATGTTAATTGTATTGAGAGGAAGGGGATGGGTGCTAGAAGTGGAGTGGGTGTCATAAGGGGAGAGCTGAGTGATAGGAAGTAATGTTGGATGTTACTTTTAGTAGGCTTAGTGAAATGGAGAGGAGTATTTGACATTGATTTAGTGGCTAATTGATAGGATATGAGTTTGTTTCTCTTAGAAGAGAATTTGGAGGTGGCCATTTGTGGTATGAGATATTGCTAATTAGATTCACAGAATGAAATTGAGGAGAAGTGGAGAGGAAGTATGAAAGGGTATGATGTATTTTCGCTTGGGTGGAGACAGGATGTGGGAAGACGTTTCAGGAGGAAGTATGAGAGAAAGTTGTAATTGATGTGGCTAATTTATTGGAGGAGGTAGAGGGGGAATGGTCTTGTAGCTATAAATCTAGGGATAGCAGGGGTAGGTGGCAAAGTGGGTAGGGGAGAGGAGTGGAGCCCAAGCACAACGAGGGTGGAATGGAGTGTGATGAAACTGGGTTTAAAAAACAGAGAGATTGCTTTCAGGTAGGAAATAGTGTAAAACTAGTAATGCTATATACCATTATATTAGTCGCATCAGTGCGGATTAACAGATGTATTCATTTAAGTCAATTACTAACATGCGGTTCTTTACACTGAGTTCCAAGTAGCATACAAGTACGACTAAATTGCCATTACACAGTTCGCTAGCTGCTAGCTTCCCTCACAGTATATTAATGGAATGCAATGGAACATGCTACCACCCAACCTTACCTCTATTTCCTCTTTTCCCCCTCTTCAAACTTAATCTTAAAAATCACCTAAAACTTCAATGGTTATGCCCTTGCTGCAACCCTGACTAATACTCTACTATTAGCCTGTAACCTATCTTCTCTCTCTTCCTTTACATTACTACTCTGCCAATAAATGTTGTAAATGTTATCTTCCACATTTTTAACCCAATGGTTTACTTTAAAATGTTACGTTAATTCCTTCCTAATGTATGTGGCATTGCCTCTTATTGCTTTTTTTATATATTATTATTAAGTATGTGGAGCTTTTCTCCCCGGGCCTCTACTGAAAATGGAAATATCTCCAGCTAGACTAGCCCGGTCAACAAATGTAAAATAAAATAATAATAATTACAGCATTTTACTGTTTGAAAAGTGGCTAAATAGGTAGGAAAAACAATCAAAGATGTTAAAAATCAGCACAAGACACTTACTGTGAGGTCGCTCGTGCTCTGTGGATGTAGCTGATAATGGTGCCTGGGGTTTATTAAAACTCTGGGAGTCCTCTACTGGAAGGGGGGGAGGTGTTAGATTAGCCAATTGGAAGGGAGGAAGGATGGGTCAAAACCGGGTTTCAAGAAAGAGAGATTGCTTTCAGGTAGGAAATAAAGTATGAGTATCGGTTAGAGTTTGTTTCGTAACGAAAAAAACATCCAACTCTTAGAAGTTGCTGCGGGAGAGGGAGAACTTTGGCTTGATAATATCACTGCTAGTGTTTAGGGAAGAGGCTGTGTCAGACCAGAACGGCAGTAGTGCCAAACAGCTGTCGTCCCAAGTGTGGCGAGCGATAACAGTTACAAGTACATAAAAACTGTCATTAAGTTGCATATAGTCATTCAACAGGGATACAGCTCCTAATACAAGCTTAGGCGCTTATAAAAGTAATCGGGATGTAGCATACAGGTCTCTCTTTTTTGTGTCCAGATTACTGAAGATTCTACTTGGGTTCTCAACCTTGCTCATCGCCATAGGGAGCGCGTTTAAGGCACTGGAGGTGCGGGGATAGTTGAATGGTGTAACAGGGACTGTGTAACTGTAATACCCAGCACCTATCTGGTGTATTTATGGTTCACACAGTCTTCCAGTAGTACTCTTCCTCTGCAAAGATAGTAATTTCAAAATAATTCCTTCAAAAAAGTAACAATGTAGCCAATATCCCCTGTAACCAAGGCATGGCTCATCAGGTCAATTTCTCCTTTTACAAGAGACACTATTGCAAGAAACTCTCCTCCAGCTTTTCATTCTGTGTGTTCTGATTTTTCAGTTGATTTTTTTTTCTTTTGTTTTGTTTTATCCTTTTTGATTCGTTCTTTGGCTGCTACATTGAGATTTTCAGTAGTTTTCAGTATTTGTTATTTCCAGAGTTAGTTTTGTCATGACATCTGAAGAAACTGAGATTCTAGAGGATACATTTATGCAGTCAACTCAAACTGAAGCAGGAAACCTTACCCTGCTTCTGGGACTAATGTCCAAACAACTAGACGACCTTGCAGCACGAGTGGAAATATCACAACCATAGCCAGTTACGGTGAACAAAGAACCAACTGGGACTGTGAAAGTAAATGGAACTAGTGTTATTAGTGCACGAACACCAGCTCTTACCACTATTAACGAACAGACAACAAGCCATTCAAATCAACTTAATTCATTATTACCAACACAAGGGTGTGGACTAAATATGGTAAATAATGGTCCTATTACAACATTTCTTAATACAAATTCATCCTCTGGGCTTATTGGTACACCAGAGATTTCTGCCTGGTTAAGACGCACTGGTTCTGTTTAAACCAGGTACAGAAATCCAAACTGTGTTATCGGCTGGAGGAAGTCAGAATTATTGGTGAACAGGTTAAAACTACTTGACATTAAACTTTTAAAACATAAGAAACTAGAGATCAGTCATTTTAATGAATGTTGTAATACTGACATAGTCCCAAAAGGACTTGGATCTTGGCAATTTCCTACAGGCCTTGAGTCTGGGTCTTCTTTTCATAAAGAATTCCTACAGCTATTTAATAGGCAAGGCATTGAATTGATGGAGCTCATGAGTAAACATTATAAATGTAACCTTGAAACACTAGCCAAGGAGATCGAGCAATTAAATGTGGACAATAACGTGGGTAATCAGGATGGTTTTTTATTACTACGATCACAATAGGATTTTCACGAGCATAAGCCAACAGATAGAGAAACTGAAAAATGTTAAAATAAAGAAATTGGAAAGAGATTGCACAGATTATGCCAGAGGTGCTGCTTATCCTAACCTGCCCCCATCGCAGACATGGAATGCAGCAAGTAATTTGCATACGTCATGTAATCACAGTAACGGAAGTCGAGCTTTGAACAGGGAGGATTTTACTTCTACGCCATCCACCAGCAGTAACGACACTGAAATTAGTGCCAACAAACAAGGAAAAGTAAGAAATAGAGGCAAAGAATTTTCATACAGCAATCAAGACACTAATACGTATGCTTCGGTAGTACAATCAAACCGACAATTTTCACTCGGTGAAGAACAAGTAGTACAGTTCGGCAACCAACAGCCAACTCAACCCTTACAACACACGAGGGAAAGCGAAGCAGAAAAGGTAGAAGTTCTTAATGCCCGATTATCCTGTTCCTCTTGCAAAGTCGTATTTAATAAATCAGGTGACTTTTAAACTTTATAATTATTCAAACATTGAGTTTAATGAAGATGTTGTTGAACTATTCTCAAAAGGTTACACATTTGTACCAACACATTTGTACCAACGCCACGCCTTGACGTAGCGAGACTGTTACTAGATTTTAAAAGTTTTGTGAGAAAATTGAATCTGGCGGTTGTATGTGGAAGTGATAAAACTACTATCAGTGAATTATACATTCCTAGCATGTTCAACCCATCACTACATCCATCTATTTTTGTATTTGATCAGATATGTGAACTAGACATCAGAACAATACTGAAGGATAGGAATTACAACAATAAGAGTTTAACTAAAGAATATTCATTGTTAAATGAAATAAACCAACCTGTTAGATGTATTAAACCAGACAAAGGAGGTGGTTTGGTTATGATGAATAGTACTAACTGTGTAATTAAGATGAATAAAGTTTTAAGTTCCGGAACATATACAAAAGTCAGTATAAATTAATTAAATACAGCATATCGAAATTTCAATACATACTTTAATGACTTGTTTATAGGAGTAATAGACATACATACTTTGAATTATTTAACTATATCCTTTCCAAAGATCCCGTGTATCTTTGGAGTGCCAAAAGTTCACAAAAATATAGCTGATCCACCTGTGAGAGCACTAGTAGATGCTAGGCAGTCTGTCACCTATGCTAGTGCTAAAGTAGTGGAAAAAAAACTTTGAAAAAATATGTCAACTATGAAAAACAAATTAGCCTTGACTCTTGGTCATTTTTATCAGACATTGACAATTTGTTTTTTAATAGAGAATATAATTTTTTAACAATTTATGTTTGTGATTTATACAGTTCTATACCCCACGAGGAAGGGGTTCAAGCAGTTTTAGCAGTGATGAGGAAATATAAAACTCCCCAGACAGATGTTAGACTAGTAGAAGAACTTCAAATATAATGTAATTATTGTACAGTATTATAGAAAGAACAGGAGATTTACTTACAACAAATAGGTGTGGCAATGGGCTCACCGATGGGATCCAGTTATGCAAACTTAGTGTTAGCCTATTGGGAACATGAAACTATCTTCTCGAATGTTAATATAATGAATTATATTCATTATTACACACGCTTTTTGGACGACATTTTCCTTGTCCTAAAGGGCGATGAAACTATAGCTAAAAACTTGGTGGAACAACTTAACAGCAGTGGTAACTTTTTGAGGTTTACCAACAATTTTAACACTGATGAAATAGCATACTTAGATGTTCTCCTTAGGAAGGATAGAGATGGGTATAGAGCATCTGTCTTCTGCAAAACGTATTCTAACTTGCTTCTTCACTTCACCAGTTCACATCCCTACTGCCAAAAAAGATCTGTGGTTAAAGGCCAATTAGTGCGAGCAGCTAAGATGGTGACTGTTGATGTGGAATTTCGTAAAGAATGTGACCAATTAACACAGATGTTCACACAAAGGGAGTACCCAATAACACTTCTTTTAGATCTAGTATCTAAAGTTGCTGATAAAAGATCAAAGGGAATATATTAACCAATTTTGAAACAAAAATGGTATATAACCCCAATTATTTACACCTAATAGTACAAGAAAACTTAGATCAAATAGATGTCCACCTAGAAGGAGAATTGAGCATTAAAGAAACAAGTAAAAATTAAAGTTATCTTGAAAAATTGGAATATTTTATTAAATAAGTATATATCTAGTAAAATAGGAATAAAACCGGAATTTGTATACAGGGGAGGATATAACTTAACACAAACTTCACACGGACACCAGAGATGTTAAAATGTGAATCATGTAATTACTGTGGATCTATAGCACCAGGAGAAAAATTTACTATTGGGAATAAAGAATACAGTATTAAGAAGAGATTCACATGCAATACAAAAATGGTGGTATATTTAGCTCAATGTGACTCCTGTCCAGCTTTCTATATCGGAAAAACCAACAGAAAACTGAAGGAAAGAATATATGAACATCTTTATAGTATAAGAAAAAATAAGATTGAGAACGCTGTAGCTAAGCTAAACACACAGAATATAACTTTACCCATAGCTTTAAATTTAGGGGAATAGACCAGATTATATCAGATTATAGAGGAGGACCTACTAGCTTTTTATTAGAACAACTAGAGCTGTTATGGCAATTAAGGTAAGATGCCCATCATTCCCCTGGACTTGATGAAATTTGTTTAATTTTGCCATACTTGAAACTTAGAAGTTTGATTAGATAGTTGTAAAATTGTTGTGTGTGTGTGTGTGTGTATATATATATATATATATATATATATATATATGTATATATATGTGTGTGTGTATATATGTATGTATGCATGTGTATATATATGTATATGTATGTGTGTATATGTATGTGTGTATATGTATGTGTGTGTGTATATATATATATATATATATATATATATATATATATATATATATATATATATATATATATATATATAAAACATTACTTTTTTAAGGAATTCTTTAAAGTATAAGATATGTTGACATAAAGTAAACTAAGTGGTTTTTGAAATGGCTTTAGTTATATAGTAGAGATTATTAATTAGTACTTTTAACTGTTTAGTTTGTCTTGTTAGTTTAGTACATTATTTTAAAAGCAAGGTAGTTTAGTGAATGAAATGTTATGAGTCAATTGACATTAAAGTAATTTATTATGCAAATGATATTACCACATGACATTTTGAATGTATTTAGACATTGTATTCATTATTTTTTGTTATCTGAGGAAGTTTTGGTCAGTGAACCTGACTAAAAGCGCTTCATAAACTTTTAATTTGTTTTATCCTTGAGTCGTTCTTTGGTTGCTACATTGAGATTTTGTTTATAAAAGTAATCGGGATGTAACATACAGGTCTCTCTTCTTGTGTCCTGATTACTGAAGATTCTACTCAGGTTCTCAACCTTGCTCATCTCCATAGGTAGCGCATTTAAGGCACTGGAGGTGCGCGGATAGTTGAATGGTGTAACATGGACTGTGTAACTGTAATACCCAGCACACCTCTGATGTATTTATGGTTCACACAATCTTCCAGTAGTACTCTTCCTCTACAAAGATAATAATTCCTTCAAAAAGTAACAATGTAGCCAATATCTCCTGTAACAAGGCATGGCTCATCAGGTTAATTTCTCCTTTTACAAGAGAAACGATTGCAAGAAACTCTCCTCCAGCTTTTCATTCTGTGTGTTCTGATTTTTCAGTTGATTTTTCAGAAAATACTTTGGAATACAAGGATGTGGGCAGGCTTTAAGAGGGGCTAGATTCCAGACCACACCAGTGTTAATGAGTTGGGATTGGAGGAGATGAGATAAAAGTGGTGATGTAGGATCCATCTGTTGGAAGGTCCCCGTGGGTAAGATGGTGTCCCAGTGGAGGTTTGGCGGCTAAGGGGGAGGAGAGTGATGGGGGGTCTGTAAGATTTTGTTTGGTATTTTGATGGGAGGGAAAGTGCCGGAATCCTGGAGGAGAGTCGTGGTGGCTGTAATGACTGGGGACGGTGGAGACCTACCAGTCCGAGCTTCTTATAGGCCCATTTCAATTTTAAATCATGATCATAAAGTGTTTTAGGTCTGTAATGAAGGGCAGAGATGTTGCTAAAAATGTTAGATGTTATGTGATCCTATCTCGCCTACATTCTGAATGATGGGTTCGGAGCCGATCCCTCGGCTCCGACTCGGCACGCTTATGCCAAAGAGCGAAGTCTCTTATTGGCTGAGCTTACTATATCCCAGGATGCACCACCACCAGTCCCCCAGATCTCGTTTGCCGCTTCCCTGTGAAGACGTGGTCTCGAGCTGGCTGGGCTGAGTAGCTTTTACTAACTACTTTTCTGTCAGTTTTTTGCTCTTTTATATCACAAAAGCTGTTTTAATGGCTATCGCTCCTTTGTGTACGTTTGAATTGTGAAATTTGTTGTGTGTGATTGGGTTGAGTTTGTTTCGGCCCCCCTTACAATCCAGGGCCTTTCCGGTCAACCTTTGTAAACTTTCCAGGGTCTCAAGCCTTTAGTGGTTTAGAGTTCCCTGTCATTACAGCTAAGGTTTGTGTTTTAAACTATTACTGTAAGCCTTGGTTTGTTTTTTTACAAGCGAATCTATATCTATATAGTTGTTAAATTTCCTGTCAAAAGTTGTTTAACATCATGTCTCAAACCCCTAGGCCTTCGGGCTTTAAAAAATGTTCGAAATGTGCTTTTAAGATGTCTGTTACTGATGATCATTTGCTCTGTGTATATTGTCTAGGGGCAAAGCACTTGCAGGAGTCATGCAGCGTATGTCACGCTTTTTCCTCAAGGGTCCTCCAGGAGAGGAAAATAAATTGATTCTTAAGGGGTTAATTAAACCCTCTTTTGAAGAAGCCTTGGCATCCTCTCCGGCTCCTGCCAAAAAGAAAAGGGCTTCGGTTCCGACCAGTCCGTCGGATCCGACTGCCAAGAGACCTAGGCAGGCCTCTCCTTCGGCTCCAAAGACTTGAGCCGAGGTCGAACGGTCTGCCTCGATGCCACCAGTATCGACTCCTCTGGCTTCGGAGCCCATGGCTGGGGCATCGAGAGGCGGGTCACCTTCGTCGGCTCCACTGCTCTCGGAGCCGACAAGGGTCGCCCGCTCAGACACTTCCTCCTCGGTGCCGAAGTCTACCTCGGCACCGATGGAATCTGGTGTGAGTATTCCCTCGGCGCCGATTCTCATCGAGTCGCCTCGGAGCCGGTCCCCTAGTCCCTTGGGGCCGAGGGAGAGGTCTTCTCGAACCCGTTCTGTTTCCTCTCGGTCTTCGAGAATGTCGGATTCTGATATAGACAGGGTGCTCCAAAGGCTGTTCCAGTCCCCAGTCTTCCAAAAATTTGTTTTGGTTCCGACCCAGTTGGCTTCGGAGCCGATGACCATGACCCACCCCATTGCCATTCCTCCTCCGACTGCTTCGGCTCCGTCGGAGCAGGTGCTCGTGGAGCCGGTGGAGATCTCAGGGTCGGCTCCGACCCTTACTCCAACCCGGGCCCTCGGGTCCGAGTTTGGTACGCGGACTTCTTCGGCTGGACCCGAGGGTGATGTTTCGGGACCTATGCTTTCGGTTCCGAGCCTCCCTCTCGGTGCTTCGGCTGCGGGACTTCCGTCTACTATCATGGCTCCGGAGACCGGACACTCCCAGGATTCTGGGGGTCCGGCTTTCAGGGCCATGAGGAGTGCCTTGGCCAAGTCCTCTTCGGCCATCTCTCCGGTTTTACCAGCACCTTCCCTGGGCGTGGAGACTGGGTCTTTGGCAGTTCCCCTGTCCGTAGCCAGCGGAGCCCCGAGGCCTGAGGTTACCCCAGTGGGGTTCCCTCCTCCTGACGGTTCTTCGGAGTAGTCTTCAGAGGAACCCCCAAGGAAGAGATCGTGCAAGAGGAAGCACGTGGACTCCCCCGAGTCTATTACATCGGACACTGATATGGATGATGCGGAGGGGTCCCCGAAGTCGTCCTCAGATGATGTCTCATTTGCAGACATCTTAGAGATCCTCAAACAACGAGGCGGCTGGATATCCAAACCCCCCTCTGCTGACGAATCAGTGCTCCTCAAGGCCTTTGGGCTCAGCCCTCCGCCTCCTGGGTGTCTCCGCCCTTCGAGCTTCTGGATTTAGTTTGTCGAAGGGCGTGGGAACATCCAGATACCGTGGAACCAGTCCCTTCTCGTCCAAATAAATTCTTATCTGCTCCCCCCGAGAAGGAGTTCCTTACTAAAGGCGTGGCTGTAGATGCCTTGGTGGTGGCATCTGCTACACAACAGGACGTGGCAGAGGCTTCAACGTCTATCCATCCTCCTAATAAGGAGTCTAGGAGTATGGATAGGTACGGGAAGCGCACCCTGACTTCAGCGGCCTTTACCTTAAGGTCTCTGAATTATTTGGCACATTTTACAAGGCTTCAGAGGGATCTGGTCAAGGAGTTGTCAGATTCCCTCTCGGGTAACCTACCTGAGCAGCTAGCCCAGTCCGTTAGCTCTCAGTTGGCTATCCTTACGTCAATTTCTAACTCGTCCATGAGGCTCATTTCCTATGCGGCCGAAGGGGCGGGTAGAGCGGCAGGCACAGGCGTGGCTCTACGTAGACAAGCCTGGCTCCGCTTGTGTCAGTTTGCGGAGGCCTTCAAGTCTTCCTTCACCGACGCTCCCTTTGATGGGTCCTCATTGTTTTGGACCCAAGGTGAAAGACACCCTTACCCGCTGTGAGCAAGAGGGAAAAACTTTATCTGCCGTAGGTGCCCGTTATTCCACTCCCTTTCGGCCTTACCCCAAGGCTAAAGGAGGGGGGAAAATGTGGTTCCGAAAATCTCGCAAGTTTTTCTCCCAACAGCAGGAAGATTCCCCGTCCAGAGGCAGAGGGCGGGGAAATTTTTCAGGGAGACGCCGTCCCAGAGGCGGCAGAGGGCCCCGCAATTCTGGAGACCGCGAGTCCTTTCGTGGCTCTTCAGCCTCCCACACGTCATGAGGGATTGCCCGACTGTGCTGCTCCGGAGCCAGTCGGGTGTCGTTTCGCCAAGCACCTAAATGCCTGGGAGTCAATCACTCAGGACAGATGGGTGCTTCGGATCATTGCCGGAGGTTACTCCATCCCATTCAAATACTCACCCCCGCCGTCCAAGAGAATCCCGGACCCACCACCCAGTCAAAGGGAAATAGCAGCCGCAGAAGCTTTAAAGCTGCTAGAAAAAGGAGTCATCCAACCGGTCCCCACAGACCAGATCGGATCAGGAAATTACTCCAGGTTCTTTTTAGTGCCAAAAAAGACAGGGGACATGAGACCAATATTGGATCTCAGCAGACTGAACCAATCCGTCACGAAATCCAAATTCCGAATGGTCACGTTACAATCCATTCTCCCGTTGTTGGAGAAGGATGTTTGGATGTGCTCCATAGACCTCAAGGACGCCTATTATCACATACCGATACATCAGGCGTCCAGAAGGTATCTGCGCTTCAGCCTGGGAGTCAGTCATTACCAATTTTGCGCTCTGCCCTTTGGTCTCACCACAGCCCTCAGGGTGTTCACCAAGTGTTTGGCAGTAGTGACGGCTCACCTGAGAAGTCTTGGATTCCAAGTGTTTCCCTATCTCGACGACTGGCTCCTGACTGCCACCACCAGGCATCTACTAATGGACAACCTCAAAGCCACCATCTCCTGGGTGTTTCCCTAGGGATTACATTCAATTGGTCAAAGTCTGTCTTGCTGCCCTCTCAACGCATAAAGTTTATAGGAGCAGAGATAGACTCAAGATTGATCTTGGCGTATTTCTTCCTGCCGAAAGGATCCGAACTTTACAGGGCCAAGTTCAAGCTCTAATCTCGAGATCCAAAGCCCCAGCCAGGATGGTCCTACAGGTTTTAGGCTCAATGTCTGCCACGGTTCTTTTAGTTCCTCTAGCAAGATTACACATGAGGATTCTTCAGTGGCTCTTGTCAACTCAATGGTCCTTTCAGGATCTTCCCTCAATCATCACATCATGATTACGGAAATATGCAAAAGGGACCTTCGCTGGTGGCTTCAGACATCCAACTTGGATCAGGGAAAACCCTTTGTTCTCCCTCCAGTGGTTACCCTGACGACAGATGCCTCCCAGATAGGGTGGGGGGGGGCATTGTCTGGGCAGGCTAGTTCAGGGCTCCTGGCTTCCGGACGAAGCTCTTCTCCACATCAACGTGTTGGAGATGAGGGCTGTACTTCTGTCCCTACAGGCCTTACACAAGTTTCTTCCTCAGGGCATCATCGCCATCCACACAGACAACATGTTGGTGGTTTGGTATCTGAACAAACAAGGTGGGACCAGATCGTACCCCCTTTGCAGAGAGGCCATGAGAGTGTGGGAATGGGCGGTAGCTACCAACCGCTTCTTGGTAGCGACCCACATCCCGGAAAGTCAAATATATTGGCGGACAAATTAAGCAGGACAATTCTCTCTCCTCACGAATGGTCTCTAAACTGCACAGTAGCAGCCCAGGTTTTCAAGAGATGGGGGACGCCGTGCTGCGACCTATTTGCAACTCCACAAAACACCAAGTGCCAGAGGTTCTTCTCCTTGATTCCACATCAGGGAGGACCAGCCATGGATGCTCTAGCACAACCTTGGCCAACAGGGCTACTTTATGCCTTTCCTCCAATTCCACTCCTTCCAAAAGTTATTCAAAAAGCTTCTCAACTGGGGTCTTCAATGATTCTGATTGCCCCATACTGGCCTCGTCAGATATGGTTTCCTTACCTGAAAAAAGCATGCAGTGGACGATCCGTGGACCTTAGACCTGATCCCGGATTTGCTAATCCATCAGTCGGGACATTGGCATCAGTCCCTTCAATCTCTAAGATTGACAGCTTGGTTCCTCCACTTCCAACTTTAGTTAGAAGGCACACACTAGACCGGAAGTTGTTCACATTTTATCTTCGCCCACAAACCCACCACTAACAAATTGTACCTCAGTAAGTGGAAGAGGTTTGCTATCTGGGCTCAACTCAAGGGCTTAGACCCTATCACTGCTCCTGTCCCAGAGGTTTTGAAATTCTTAACATCCCTGTTTAATCAGGGATCTTCTGTCTCAACTATTAAAGTCCAATTAGCTGCTATCTCTAAATTCCATGAATCCACGGATCCTCCTTTGATGAGCAGCAGACTATGCAAAACGTTCATTAAAGGTGCCAGTTTAAGACCACCAGTTTTTCATCCTGCACCTCCGTGGGATCTTGATTTGGTGCTTCGTGCATTAACATCTCCCCTTTGAACCGGCTGCTACATGCGAATTAAAATATCTGTCTTGGAAAACGGCATTCTTAGTGGCTATTACCTCTGCAAGAAGAGTCTCAGAGCTTCAAGCCCGGTCTATTAAACCACCGTACTTGATTTTCCACAAGGATAGAGTATCACTTAGGCCTAATCCATCCTTTGTCCCAAAAGTCTGTTCTAGTTTCTGTCTTCAACAATCTCTAGAGCTACCAGTTTTCTTTCCAAAATTCTCTAATGAAGCAGAATACACTCTCCATAAATTGGATGTTCACAGGCAATTACGCTTCTATTTAGACAGGACTCAGCAACTTCGTAAGTCAGACCAGTTGTTTGTGTCCTTCTCAGATAATAAATTGGGCCAAACCATCACAAAAGCTACAATCTCAAAATGGATCAGAGATTGCATAACTCAGGCCTACTCTTCTTGAATAAACAACTTACATCATCTATCAAAGCTCATTCTACCAGAGCTATGGCTACTTCTATAGCCTTTCATTCCAAGCTCGCTATATCGGAAATTTGTGCTGCGGCTACTTGGTCTAACCCGCACACTTTCATTTCCCACTACAAATTGGATGTGGCATCTAAAGGACGAGCATCATTTGGTTCCACGGTACTCAGGAGTGTTTTCCAGTGAGCCACCCAGGATTCAGGTGCTAGGGACGCTGTCCCATCATTCAGAATGTAGGCGAGATAGGATCACATAACATCTTTTAGTTATGTACTCACCATAACTTCAGATGTTTGGGATCCATCTCGCCACATTCCTGATACCCACCCTCCTTCCCCTGCCTTGCAGATCAGAAGAGATTGAACGGTTTTGAGCTCCACTGTTTTTATCTTGTTTCATCTGACGATGTTATATAAGCAGGGTATGCATGTGTGCATGTATGCGGACAAACTAGATCTGGGGGACTGGTGGTGGTGCATCCTGGGATATAGTAAGCTCAGCCAATAAGAGACTTCGCTCTTTGGCATAAGCGTGCCGAGTCGGAGCCGAGGGATCGGCTCCGAACCCATCATTCAGAATGTAGGCGAGATGGATCCCAAACATCTGAAGTTATGGTGAGTACATAACTAAAAGATATTGGTCGGTGTGCTCTTGTGGAGGGAAGGCAGATATTTGACAACATTGATGGAGCGGTGATGATCCAGAGGGAAGCAGAATGTGGGAAGGTGCTGCTTTTGTTGGTGGGTCTTGATGCGGAGAGCGGATTTGGGAGAGTGAGATGGGATTTTGTGACTAGGGCCATGGAGAGTATTTACGTTCCCTGATAAAATGATAAGGTTAATTTAGGAAGATACATGAGGGGGGTATCCACGGTGGTGCAGCGGTCAGCGTTATCGCCTCACATAAAGGTTTTCCGGTTCGATCCTCGGCTGGGGTGCCTTCTGTGTGGAGTCTGCATGTCCTCCCTGTGGTTGCGTGCGTTTCTTCCGGGTGCTCCGGTTTCCTCCCACATCCCAAAGACATGCTGTAGGTGGATTGGACACTAAATTGGCCCTAGGTGTGAGTGCGCTCGTGTGTGCCTTCCATAGAAGGTTGGGCGTCGGGCTGGCAGCTTGACACTAAAACTGTACTGCCAATCATGAGCAGCGGACAGGTGATCCGCTGTGGCGACCCCTAACCGGGAAAAGCTGAAAGAGGAAGACTGTGTTTGTTACACCCTTATCTGAAATCCAGACAAGCACAAAGAAAAAAAAAAAGTTCAGTTCTGTAGGTGGTTAGCTTTTTTCAGAGTAGTTTCAGTTAACCAAACTCATTCTGTTTACTATTCACAAATGTGACACAATCAGTAACAAAACCTATGTAAACAATAGATGACTACAACGGGCAACTCTACTATTTGATGTAACTATAAACTAACATTTAAAGTTTGATAAATAGATCTACTACCTCGTAACAAAAAATTAGGACTGTAAAGCAAAACCGTATTTAACACAGTCAGAATTGTTCTCCATGGCCCAAACACTTTTACTTGTGTGTCTTGGGCATGCATCTTCAATTCTCACTAATCTGGAAAAAGCAGTCCTGCACATACTAAACCACCTTGATGCATTATTATACCTTATCCCTTACTTAGGATCATAGGAGGCTACTAGGCTAGCCACCAGGAGGTCATTGTAAGCCTAGCAGTTTCAACCCAATGTAATACTGTAGAAGTACTAGTTAATACCCAAGATTGCATTTAGTGATGACTGCCCATGTCCGGAAGGGTTGCGGGCACTGTCCCTGGTAAGAATTTACAGTGACGCATCCACTCATCCAGGTTCCTGTTGAACAGTGTTACAGAGGTGCTGTGTTTCACATGAATTGGTAGCCTGTTCCAACGATGTGGCAGTTGCTGGGAGATAAATCTGTCCCTCCAGCATTGTTACAGGCCATATTTAAGTCCCTGGAATGGGTAGCCCTAGACCCATTTGATTTACGGATATGCAGTAAGTTCATTAGGTTTGGGTCTTGGGTTGTTCTGTAGGCTAGGCAAAAGTCTCTCCTAAGAAGTCTATACAGTACGGAGTATAGTGACAGGGATTTTAGTCGGTCCGTGTAAGGCATATGTTGGAAGCCTTTGATCATCTTTGTTAGAAATCTCTGAGGTGTCTCTAATTGCTGCAGGTGCTTAGTACGGTACATACCAAATGGGGCGTTGTACTCCAGTATGGACCTAAGTGACGAGTATAAAGGGGTTATAACTATGACAGTTATCAAATTACGTTCCACTTGAAATACAAATAGAACCGAACTCTTGAACTTCCTTATCAGACTCTAAGGATACTGTAGAGCAAAATAGAAATGTTCCTGTACCTCTGTGTTGAGTGTATTACTGATGTTCGAAGTATCAAAACTTTGAATGTCATAAACTAAAACAGTTCAAATTGACTCTTGTTTGAATCACAAAGATTTGAAGTAACACAATCTTTTTGCAGATAGTCAAGCCCCTACACCCCGTGCCAATCATGTATACCAACTCTGAGATAACACTACAGTGGAGCAAGAGCAAAAAAGCTGGTAGATGAGATTAGCTGTGCTTGTTTTTTTCCATTCAGAAAGTTGCCATTTAGTCGGTTTCCCTTAAACACGACTGTCACATAATTGTGGCACATCTGTACTAGCAGGCACAGGTATATTGAAGTTCAGCATATAATCCATATATTGTATTACTTCAGGATTTGTTTGTGTATGATTTTGTTGTGCAGGATCATGCAGTTTCTCATGTAGCATGTCAAGTATTGAGTATAGAGAAGTAGATGTACATAGAAAATTTGTGTTCAGTCCTGTGCTATATTTTTTGTTTGTGTTGCACTACATAATTACAAAACCTCATTACCTAACTGTTGTGGAGCTTTTCTGCCCGAGCTATCCCTGATATTTGTATTGTATGATTAGCATCTCTGTATTATGGAGCTTTTCTTCTTGGGCATCCGTCCAAAAAGTGTGTGTGTGTATGTATGTGTATATATATATATATATATATATATATATATGTATGTGTATATATATATATATATATATATATATATATATGTATGTATATATGTATATATATATATATATATATATATATATATATATATATATATATATATATATATATATATTTGGGGTAGTTCTCTTACTTTCTGGAATTTTGTTTCACTTTTAAAGAAGTACAGAACATGTTGCCATTGTAGGTTACACATCCAAGGGAAAGACCCTTCACCTAATGAAGCCAGGAGTTGCATTCTGTGGTGTTGGTAAAAGCCTTCTTGTGCAAGTTGAACTGATGCAGGGGTGACTTGGAGGCAGTAGTTAAGGTTTAGGCACACTGCTTTGCTTTTTGCAGAGGTTGTGAGCTTGTCTTCATATTTTAGCAGTCTGATGAGAATTGAAGAGTGTGTGACATTTTTCTGTGACTGTACAGACTTTATTGTCCTACTAATCAGCATGTTAAAGACACGTCTCAAAAAGTTTTTTTTTTCCCCCCTCCTTACCAGTTAACACAAACCTGTCCTTTTATGTGGAATTCAAGGTTTAGTCTTAGAATGTTTTTATCACCCGCACAGCTTCTGAGGCTGAAGAAAAGTCATTGTAATGAAGTATTGGACATGGGTAGTGTCTTTGGTGATTTGCAGATATATTAAGTGTGAAGCCATCTCACAGTAGAGACACAGGTCCATTCCCTGGACATGTGTAAGTTCCTCCCTGTCTCTTCAAAATTATGTAATTGAGTGACTCCAGTACCATATTTATCTAATTGTAACCAAAGAAGCCTGCTACTTGCATAACTCTGCCTTGTTTTATTTTTATTGATTCATAGGATCATAGGAGGTTACTAGGCTAATGGCCCTGGGGACCTTACAAGCCTAGCCAGGAGTTTATCCCCCAAAAAGAACGTCTGTCAGCCCTTGTCACCCCTGTCAGTGGGGGACACAGGTGGAACCCCTGGGAGAGATTTGTGGTTTCCCATCCACTCATCATGTGCTTGAAGAGAGTCCCCGAGGTGCTCTGTTTGACGTGTATGGGAAGTCTATTCCAGAGACAGGGTAGCCTCTGGGAGACTAACCTGTCTCTCCAGCAGGTTTTATTGATGCTTATTAGATTCAGGCCTTTTGAACGGGTAGTATGTGAGGTGTTAGACTTACGGATATGGAGCATCTCTAGTAGGGCAGAGTCCAAGATTGCCTTGTAGGCGAGACACCGATCACCCCTGAGCAATCTGTATGACAACCGAATAGAGTGATAGTGATTTGAGCCTGTCTGCATAGGACAGGTGTTGGGAGGCCATGGATTCTCTTTGTGAAGTATTTCAGTGGCCTTTCCAGTTGGGATGTACCTCTCCAAACATCCGCACCAAGTGGGATGTTATACTCTTAATCTAACAAGGAAGGAGTATAGAGAGGTAATAACCTCCTCCTTTTTTTCTGTATACAATCTTTTGACTTATGAGATGAACCAAGTAAAAGGCTTTTCTGACCACTGCCGCTACATGATGTATGTGAGGTTATCAACCTGAGTGTCCAGGTTTCTTACCACAGGTTGTGTGCTTAGGGAGTTGCTGTTGATGTGGTAATCAGCAGAGGTCGTGTTTTTGCTGACTGGTATGATTCATTTTTTTTGTATGTAGCTTGAGGCCATGATTTTGGCACCAGTCATTAGTTGCTGTGAGACCCTCTTGCAGTATGTTAACATCACTTGGGAAGTCAGAGCACCCAACTTACATTTGTCCGCTAACTTGGTCAGCCAAAGGCCTTTTGTTTTTGCCTGGACGTCTGAGAAATAGATGCCAAACAGTAGGGGTCCCTGGACCGATCCCTGCGGAACTCTACTAGTGATAGGTCTGCTATCGGAGGTGGAGGTGCTTATTTTAACTTTGAGGGTCCTGCCGGTGAGCCAGTTGGCCACCCACCTGTTTAGAGAGGGATTTACACCAAGTTGTGTTAGCTTTTCAGTGATGCCCGAGTGGGGGATTGTGCCAAAGGCCTTGGCCAAGTCAAGGTAAGCAGTATGTTCCGACTTCCCTCATCCAGAGCCTTTGAGAGAGTTTCAAAGAAGTCGGCCAGAATCAACAGGCAAGCTCCGCCCCTGACAAATCCGAACTGGGTGGGGTCAAGTGCTTGGAGATTGCCTATGTCCTTGTTTGAGATCCGTAATAATACGTTCCAAGGATTTACAGATCAGACTTGTCAAGCTAATGGGGCGATAGTTTCCAGGGTCAGTAGTGGCATCACCTTTGTGCAAGGGGATGACAGTGGCAGTTCTCCACTCTGCTGAAATGAAGCCTGTACTTAGGCTGTGGTTGAATAGGGTGCTCAGTGGCAAAGCCAATTCTTGCTGGAGATGGTGCAGAATACATGCATGGATACTATCAGGTCCCATGGAAGCTGTGTTCTTTGCCTCGGATAGGGCCTGCAACACTTGATCTATGGCGATGCGAGCTGTGGGACAAGTATAGGGGATGTCGAAAGGGCCCTGGGGGGTGAAGTCTGTACTGAACCTGTCTGCTAGCAGGTTGGCTAAGTCAACAAGGATCAGTGTAAGTGATACTGTTAAGTACTAATTCTGAACACACCTAGGCTTTGCCATGGAGGTTCCTGACTTAACTGAAGACAACGTTATGGTTTCCCTTTGTTATGGAGGCTAGTTTCGATTCATAATTGGTCTTGGAGGTTTTCACTAGTGATCTAATTTGCTTGCTTGCTAAGGAAGGAGATTTTCCATTTTGGAATTTGTTCCTTTTTACCCTTGGACAACCGTTTCTTCCTTTTGTTGTAAAGCATGTTGATAGAGGATGTTCACCAAACAGGTTTGTTTCCTTGAGGAGCAGGTTTTAGTTCTGTTGGGTATGGATGTGTCCATGCAGTTGTACAGGTGCTTGTATACTGCATTATTGGCGTACTGTTCAGCATAGTTGTCTGCAGCCTGTGTGGGTGGCGGTGGTGTGAAGCTACAGGTAACCCTCCCTTATGAGGTGTTTAGTCAGCTTTTGAGAAGGTTTTTAGCTTCATTATGACTGGAAGGGGGGTTGGGTGGAATAGAAACTTCGAATGAGACTGTCCGATCTGATCTCACCAGGGAAGAACATACTATGGGAGTGGTGCAGCAGTCACCCATTTTGGTGAGAACCAAGTCCAGAATGTTACTTTAGAAATGCATCAAACTGTACAAATAGAAGAAAGCCCTTCAGTACTGACTTTGTAGCTTTTACATTTAACAAATATTTTTCATGTTGCTGCCCCCCCATTTGACATCCTTGAGAGGAGGGTCCAGACAAAAATGCAGATTGTTGAACAGATACTTTTCCTGGCCATAGCTACAAAACCAATTCTTGTATTTTAAGACTTCAAACATACCAAGTTTAGAACACGCCCAAAAAATCTGAAATCTATTCTTGCACCTCATGTCATTAGCAGGCATCTGAAGTATCAAATATGCATGAGATTGGAGCATTGTTTCCAACCAAAAGTAACATTTTGCGGGAAAGCATTGCGTGTAACCTATCATTTTTCACTGGAAGGTGGTTATCTGTGTACTTTCTTATCCATGTATTCTGTAAAGATTCACCAGTTCTGTTGCTTCACACCCCTACAAAAATCTCACCCAGTGATGCTTTGATGTGTGGAGTTTTCATTTTAATTTCCTGCATATACCTGTAAGACTTCAAGAAACGTCTGTCTGATGATGCAAAGCAAATTTTTCTGACATAATCTACCAAGACATAAAAATCCCTGCTGTAGCTGATCCCAGCAGACATGTGCTGTGGTTATCGGGTGGTATTAGTTTACTGCCAATAGTTGTTACTAGATGTCTTCGCACAGTCTAGTCAGAAATGAAATCAAACCTTGTATCTGTGGGGAAAAGACCTTAACCATTATGAAACATAAACTACGTTAACTGCCAGTAGGAGAAGCCACAAGGTTCGTGAAGAAACTTTTAATCTGATGTTAATTTTCGTTTATTCCTTACTGGTGAGTTATCAGTTCCGTCCTCTGAACCGAGCCGGCCAATATAAAGCTCGCGTCAGCCAAAAATTCTCGAGCCAAGGTCCTACCCAGAATGCTCTGCTGCCTGTTACCGCAGATCTTGTTTGCTGTGTTGTATAGCAGGGTCAAGTCACTCTCTCTAGGCTGTCTAATTTTTTTGAAAGTTTATATGTTATTACTCTAATTTTTTTTCTCAAAAGTTTATTCTAATATTTTCTTACCCTATTGCACACTTTCGTCTTTTCCCTTTATTACCCTCTTTTCTTACCTTGTGGTAATTCTCCATTACCATCATTGGTAATCCTTCTTTTTCTCTTTTTACCCTTTTCTTGGATAGCCATTATTCTTCCTTTTGCTACTGTGCTTCTCCACACCAGTTATGTCTGATAAGAAAAGTACCATTGGTTTCAAGCAGCGCAAGGATTTTGACTGTAAGTTACCATTTTCCGATGGCCATGTTTTATGTTGTCTGAGGAAGGTCGCATGTTTTGCATCCGAAAGCGCTCACAATAAAGTGGTGTCTGGTCATACCCTTTTGCCTTGGTTCGTTAACAGTTTGAATATTTGTTTTTTTTTTTTTTTTTTTTTTGTCTACTGTCTTAATGTCTCCCACTTGACTGTGGATCCTCCGTGTGGGATTTGTAAAAATTTCTCTACCAGGACTCTCCATGAGAGGAAGAATAAGTTAATCTTGAAAGGTCTCCTGAAGTCTTCTTTCCTCTGAGGCTATTTCTGGGTCAGAGGGCTCACCTCCTCCTGTTAAACCCCACAAGAGGCATTCTTCCTCTTCATCGAAGTCACTCCCTCCTCCTCCTCCCTCTGGAGATCGTAGGGAGTCGACTCACAAGAAGGTGAAATTGATGACTACTCTGGCGCTGCCCCCTGTGACCCTATCGGCTCCAGGCTCGGCACTGCCCCTAATGATTTTGACTACAGCCATGTCTCCTTTATCGATACCGACAGTGGAGTTCCCGGTGCAGATGCCTATGGTTCCAACCGTTCTGTCGCAACCCCCAACGGCACTGTCAGTACAGGTTCATTCCCCTTTGGCACCGTTGGTACAGTCACCTTTGGCTCCACGTATGACTCTTCTGTACTCCACGGCGCAGACATTTTCGGCACCGACATGTGCTTCGGTGCAGTCCTTCTCGGCACCATGCTTATTGCCGGTGCAGACGCTTTCCACTACAGCACCGTACCCTTCGGGGCAGACCTTTGCCTTTATGGTGCAGCCATCTTCAACTACTACAGCGCTGACATCTTTGGTGCAGACTTTTTCCACACCCTTTTCTTCGGTGCAGACTTCAGCTCCGAGCTCTGCACCTATTGAATTAACGAGATCCAAATATTCCCCTTCACTGGATCCTTTTGTTAGCAATCATTATAGTCCTTTCCTAGAAAGACCAGAATCGCCATTGGCTTTCTCCATGAGGTCAGCCAAGAGTCTTTCTGAACAGGATGTGTTGCTGCTTGTTGACCAGTTGCTTGTGGCCAGAGGTTTCTCTCAATCGTCGAAGTCCATGTTCCCTCCTTCAGGTGAGTGTATATTGCCTCAAACCCCAATGTATACTGCCTCAAACCCCAATGTATACTCCTCCTTCGACTTCCACTCAAGTCTCGAAGCCTATTACTCCGACAGCAGCTTCCCTCCCTCCGACTCCAATAGTGGATCTCATTTTAACTTTGTCCTTGTGGCCTTCGGTGCAGTTGGGGAGGGCATTCCTGGCTCCACGGCGATTTTTTTTTTTTTTTTTTTCTATGGCACCTTCCAGGGATCTCTTACGGTTCACAGTCTCTTGAGACTCCCCGAGATCCTTAGAGGGGTGATTGGAAGCCCTCTAATCCTTCCTCTGAGGAATCCGTATTCCTGCAGGCTTTCCGTGCCCGGACCCCTACCTTCTGGGTCACCCCGCCTGCCGATTTGAGCTTGTCCAGCTCATCGTGCAGCACGTATGGAAGGCTCCTGACACCATGGAAACTATACCTCAGAGACCAGAAAAAATATCGCCCCCAGCTGATGAGCACCCCTATTGGTCACGAGGTCTTCCTGTAGATGCTGTGGTGGTGGCAGCTGCTATTAAGAAGGATTTTGTAGAAGAGAGCCAAACTGTCCATCCACCGATCAAGGAGTCCTGGGCGATTGACAGATTAGGGAAGCATGTATTTGCTTCATCGACCTTCGCCGTAATGTCTTTGAATTATTTGGCACATTTTACCAGGCTTTAGTGAGCTGTTATCAACCAGCTCTCTGAAACCTTGGCAGGAGTTGTTTCTGACGAAGTCCGTGATAAGGTGGCTTCTCAGCCACCCTGGAGTCCATTTCCAAGTCTTCCCGTGCTTCTTATTTCTCACGCGAAGGAAGGGGCGGCTAGAGTGGTAGGTGCAGGTATAGTCGCCAGATGACCTGCTTGGATGAGCCTTTGCGGACTCCTTTAAGGCTTCCTTCATGAATGCCCCCATAGAGGCCACTTCTTTGTTTGGCCCTAAAGTCAAGGATACGCTGGCAAGGTGCGAACAAGATGGCAAGACCCTGTCTGCTTTTGGTGTCAGACATTCCACTCCTCAGCGATTCTACTACAGAAATCGGAGGAGCAGAAAGATCTGGCACAAGAAATCACAGGGTTCTTTCCGCGATGTACGTGCCAAGTTCTCCCCTAGAGATGAGGGAAACTCCAATGGAAGTTGCCCTTTTCGGGGCAGAGGAGGTCTGCGATACCGGGGTTCCAGAGATTCTTTCTCTGGCCAACCCTATCAGCGCTGCCCGACTGCTCACTTCTGGAAGCAGTCGGGGGTAGTTTCTCCTTGTACCCCACTGCCTGACAAAAGATAAGACTCTTGGGTACAACGGATTATATCCAGAGGCTATCCCATCCCCTTTCATCTTTGCCCAGCTTCATCAGGAGTATTACCCAATGTTCCACCCAGTCAAAGGCAAACAGCAGCATACGAAATCCAAAAGCTGCTACAAGAGTCATCCAGACGGTCCCCCCAGACCAGACAGGATCTGGATGTTCTTAGTGTTTCACTGTTGCAGTCATTACATTTGGGTAATCTGCTGGCAGGTTGCCCTCAGTCGGCCTGAATAACAGTCTTGGGTCCTGCGTCAGTTGCTGTCTCTTTTCCATGACGTTAGGGGTATAAAACATGCAGCCGACGCCATTTAATTCAGTCTTTCTTGCCGTGCGGTGCCCGAAGCAGTAGTAGTTCGCAAGTGCCGGTCGGCCGACTCCTGAAATTTTCTCATTCGAGTTTCAGAACCGAAGTCTACAACTAAAGCTAAGTACCCCGTTGGGGAAACTTTTTCTTGCTCCTTAACGATGTCAGTAAAAGTTAATAATTGCATTACTTGTGGGAAGCAAATACCTCATAAGGATTTTCATTTGTACTGTATTCCTTGCCTAAGCCCAGATCATGACGTGCTTTGCTGTCGGTTTTGTGCTAGATTTAACCAACGCACTGTTAAGCGTTGGTATATTTTTGTTTCAAAATATTTTAGATCTCGGTTTAATTATCCTGAAATGTCGTCTGTTAGCAATCAGACTACCGGAGTTCACGCAAAAGAAAAAGACAGAGACAGACCGTTGAGGTCCAAAACCGACGACGAAGCTTCTCCTAAGCCAGTTGCCAGTTCGCCGGTACTCAGGTGCTTTCGCAGCCCCTGATACCCTCTACTTTTGAGTCGCAGGCCTCTACCGAGACCCATGTGGAGTCCGGTATGCCGAGAGATTCTCTTAACTTGCGGATGTCTCTCCCTTGGATGGGTCCGGAGCCACTGGGCAGGCACCGGCTTCTGAGGGTGTTTTCAGGCCTCAACATTTTTATATAAAACCGACACCAGCTTCAAAACCAAGATCAAAAACCTCATCTAAGTCTAAAAAAAGACTCATGAGCAACGTGCTCAGCCCCTATGCCTAAAAAACAGATTATCAAAAATGGCTGAGGACTTAATTACCTTGATCAGGGGTTCAACCCCCCCCCCCCCTTGCTAAGAGGCCTAGGCAAGACACTGATTATGAATCTTCAGACCAGTAATTTTCTATACCACCCTATGGGGAGTCTGATGCAGAAGAATCCATCCCATCTGCATATCCTCCTGAGGATTATTCTTTTGGAGAAACCTTGAATACTTTAAAGGGAACATTTTCATTGGGAGAGTCAGGATTTCTCTGAATCAAAAAAGAGGCTTGGGGATTTCCTCCTCCTTCCTCAGCATAGGCCTTTGGCTATACCTCCTGTATTAGACATAGCATGGCTCCTGATTCCCTACCTCCGGCTCCTAGTAAGCCAGACAGATATTACAGGGTTCCTGACTCCCACCAATTTCTGCTGCTGATCCTGAAACTATCTCACAGGGTCCTAAAGGTGTAAAGGCCTCTACAGCCAAAAATCCTACCCCCTCTGATAGAAATTCCAAGGCGCAGGATCATGTTAAAGCTAAATTGTTGGATGCCCCTTTACAGCATGATACTCTGTTTGGTAACAAGGCAGAAGAGGTTTTAAAGAAAATGGAAGACTAAGCTAAATCAATGCAAACTGTAAAAGATTTCTTACAAGTGCAGCCACCCAGATTCAGTAGGCACTGGCCTACTAAAAATTGGTCCTTTCCTGTGTCCAACAGAGCCTCTCAAGGCAAATCCAGGCGCTCAAAAGGCTCTAGATACCAATCACTGGGTTATTACTGGTCAAAGCAATGGGGTTGCCTCCATCTCCAAATCTGGAGGAAACAAAGCACAACCCTACAGTAAGCAGTCTCAATGACTTTCCTCTACCATCACCAAGCACTTATCTTTTGGCAGCCCCCTTGGGGGGGGGGGGGAAATTAACACTTCATGCTTAAAATTGACAGTTAATTACCCAGGACAAGTGGGTATTAAACGTACTATCCCAGGGGTACAGATTTCATTTCCATACTTTACCAATTCCAAATGATTGGCCAGATCTGCCACAAAATCAATGGGCAGAGGCCCAGAAACAAGTTACGTCCTTCATGGATATGGGGGCTATTCAACCAGTATCAGAACAGGAAAAAGGACAAGGTTTTTTTTCAAGACTTTTCCTGGTACCCAGAAAAGACAATGCCTGACGTCCAATACTGGACTTATCGATTTTTGAATACGTTCTTGGACATTCCAAAATTCAAAATGCTGACTAAAACACCTACTGCCTATGCTGGGCAAGAACACTTGGTTAGTGACTCTAGACTTAAGAGGTATACCTGCATATCCCAGTAACGGAATCGTGCAGAAGATGCCTCCGGTTCAAGGCAGGTGTTATGCATTGCCAATTCTCTGCACTGCCCTTTGGCTTATCTACTGCGCCCAGGGATTTTACAAAGTGCCTGGCACCAGTAATTGCATTTTGCAGACAAAGAAACCTACAAATCTATCCTTACTTGGACGACTGTCTCATTCAAGCAGAAAACAAAGACATTCTTCTTCAACATCTGGCGTTTATAAAAAGGCTTCTAACATGCCTAGGGTACACAGTAAACGAAAATAAATAACAACTGGTACCCTCTCAAAAAATTACATTCCTGGGTGCAAGCTTGAATACAACTGCCCAGATGGCTTGCCTTACGCCAGACAAAGACAACTGACTACATACCTCAAACAGATGGCAACAAAAACCCAGTTGTCTGCAAGACAAATTTTGCAGGCTTTGGGGTTCATGGCATCCTGCATTCTACTAATTCCATATGCAAGACTGCATATGAGGAATCTTCAATGGTACCTAAAAAGTTTATGGAGTCAACATTGTCGCTGTCTGGAAACGATGATTCCTCTCATTCCCTGCCTACAACAGGAGTTTCTTTGGTGGGCAGAGACATGTCACCAAAACAAGGGACTGTCATTCACTCTACCCCCTGCCACACAAACCTTAACTACAGACGCATCAGACTATGTTTGGGGAGCCCACCTGGTGGGGATATGCATTCAGGGCATATGGAACCCAAAACAAATGCATCTGCATATCAACCAGAAAGAGATGCTAGCTGTTCAGAATGCCCTGACAGCCTTCAAGGACTTACTTCATCCAGGAAAACTACTGATAAAGATGGACAACACCATGGTTATGTGGTACATAAACAAGCAGGGGTTTACACATTCCTACCCCTTTTGCAGACTAGCCATGGCATTGTGGGACACAGCCTTGACTTACCAAGTACATCTTCAAGCTCAATTCCTGCCAGGAAAACAAAATACTCTGGCAGACTACCTAAGCAGAAATCTTATGGACCCTCAAGAGTGGAAACTGGATCCACAAGTCTTCAGCATGGTAACACAGAAATGGAGGAGCCCAGATATAATTTTGGGAAGAGGCAAATAGATCTATCAACTGGACAAATTCTGCACCAGGACTTATCACAGACAAGCATGAAAAGTGGATGCCCAATCCTTCAGTTGGAAAAACCTATCAGTCTGCACTTTTCCTCCTCTGCCTCTTCTTACTAAAGGTCAGGCAGGAAAAAAACAAAAATGATCCTAATTGCTCCGGACTGGCCTCACCAGCACTGGTACCCACTTCTAAGGAATATGTCTTAACTCCCTCCTTGGTACTTGCCTCAAATACCTCATCTACTGTCTCAGCAGAACAATCAAATTCTGCACACTCTGCTCCAAACTCTGAACCTGGCAGCATGGCTGACCATGTAATTATTCAAACAACATCTCTCAGTAAATCTGTTATGGATGTCATTTTGGATGCCATTAGGCCTAGTACTAGAAAATCTTATGCTGATAAATGGAAGAGATTCTGTGCTTGGAACCAAGCACAAGGAACGGACACAGCAAAACCAAATATCCCTCAGATTTTACAATACTTGACTGATGCTTGACAAGGGCCTATCCTTCTCTCCAATAAAAATCCATGCCTCTGCCATCTCTGCTCATTACAACATGGAGCCTCCCATCTTCATTCATCCTCTGCTAAAACAGTATCTTAGAGGTGCCAAAAATTTAAGGCCTCCCAGAAGATCACCAACTCCTGCATGGGACCTCAATTTTGTGAGGCACAAGATTGTCCCTTTCAGCTCTTCGTAGGTGACGTCATTATTTGCGTCGGTAAGCGTGAAGTGGTCCTTTTTTCTGGTGATCCAGCCATGGCCCGTGGTCCAAAGAAGCACTTGAAGCGTGTTGCAGCACCAAAACATTGGATGCTGGATAAACTGACGGGTGTATTTGTACCATGTCCTTCAACTGGTCCGCATAAACTCAGAGAATGCTTGCCTGTCATAATCCTCCTCAGGAATCGCCTCAAGTATGCCCTAACTGGTGACTAGGTGAAGAAGATATGCATGCAGAGGTTCATAAAGGTGGATGGTAAGGTCCGCACTGACATCACCTATCCTTCTGGTTTCATAGATGTTATTAGCATTGAAAAAAACAGGAGAACATTTCCGGCTTGTATATGATACAAAAGGGTGGTTTGCTGTTCACCGAATCACTGCTGAAGATGCCAAGTACAAGCTGTGCAAGGTCAGAAAAATCTGTGTGTGCAGTAAAGGAATCCCTCACTTGGTGACTCATGATGCACGCACTATCAGTTACCCAGATCCCCTCATCAAAGTGAATGATATCAGTGCAGATCAACTTAGAGAGTGGCAAAATAACAGACATGCTCAAGTTTGATACAGGGAACTTGAGTATGGTAACTGGTGGTGCTAACTGGGTTGTGTTGGTGTGTTTACCAACAGAGAGACACCCGGGCTCATTTGATGTTGTCCATGTAAAAGATGCTAATGGCAACAGCTTTGCTACCAGATTGTCAATTTTTTTTTTTCGGCAAGGGTAACAAACCATGGATATCCATACCTCGTGGAAAGGGTATCCGTCTTACTATTGCTAAGAGAGAGACGAGGATTGCAGCAAAACAAACCAGTTAAATTGCAAGCAGGAAAAACTTGGCATTTACGACTGTGAATGTTTTGTCAAATTAAACAATGTACAGAAAAAAAGAAATAAGAAAAAAAAAAGGGGGGGTCCAGGGAAGTAAATAGTGTGGGAAGAAATAGCCAGAGAGTTGTTATGGCTAGGCTTGTTTAGGCCCTAGGGCTGATAGCCTAGTACCAACCTATGAACCTATGTGCTGGAAAAACTCACCCTGCCTCCTTTTGAACCAGCAGCTACTGCGGATATAAAGTTTTTATCTTGAAAAACCGCTTTCCTTTTGGCAATCACTTCAACAAGAAGGGTTTCAGAACTACAGGCTCTTGTGGCTTTGGAGCCTTTTATTACATTTTACCCGGACAGGGTATCCCTCAGGACCAACCCTTCCTTTATGCCCAAGGTGGTATCCAGTGTGGCTCTTAACCAAACTATTCACCTGCCAACATTTTACTGAAATCCACAGAACAAGGGGGAGCGGATTCTGCATTCATTGGACATACGCAGACAACTAAGATTCTACTTAAACAGGACCAAATCTCTAAAAGTCAGAGCAACTTACTGGTGGCATTTTGCTTCAGGATCAGAGGGAAAGGCTATATCAAAGCAGACTATTTCTAAGTGGATAAGCCACTGAATTCGTTTCTGCTACTTGCATCATGGTAAACCTGTACCCAAGGGAATCCGGTCACATTCCACCAGAGCTGCCTCTACCTCAGTAACTTTTCTCAGAGGAGTCCCAACCAAAGACATTCTAGAAGCTGCTACTTGGAGCTCTGTTCATACCTTCACAAAGTATTATCATTTGCCTCGCTTCTCTAAATCCAGGGCAGGCTTTGCCACTGCAGTTCTATCATATCCTGACCCCTTTGGTAGACAGGTGTGTGCATGCTTCACTGTTTGCAGAGTGGGTACACCTAACTTCCTCAGGCTGCTGGTGATGCACCTGCAGACTTGTAGGTGACACCAGAACAGCGAGCCAAGCTTCATCGCTCCCCTCAGGATGGTCAGGCCAGTGTCCACTGCTTATTTCAGTCCTCCCCATCTGGTCATTCCGTTTCCTTTGTAACTAGTTGAATATGGCTTGCTTTCAGTGCAGTCAGTCTTTATCCCTTTGTGCTACAGGACTAGGGTTTAATAGTGAATTTTCTTGATGCTTGGGTGGGATTCAGTTTAGCAAAAATTCACATAACTGGTTTGCGTACAGATCTATGAGGTATGTGGTATTTCACTGACTCTACTGGTCATACACAGCCCTCCCCTATAATGGAGTTTGTGAAGACTAACTTCAGCTTGGTATTGTAAGCTGTTCTACAACTCTTCATAGAGAAAATTGAATACAGTATTACAAAAAGCATACAGACTTCTTAATTCAGTGGAGGGAAATAGCATACAGAGTTTGTTCCTTCCATTCCAGCACCTTTAAAATAATTGCAAATAAAAATGTTGCTAAATCAAACATGCAATTCCTCCATCGTAACCATTGGGATGGGGACTTGACTGTCTGCAAGGTCAGTTATGAAATGTCTGACAGTAGAACATATTGACTTCTATTCTTTCTTCCAAAGCATGTATGGTGCCCAAAGATCAACTAGGGCACTTTGTTGTCTATTGCACACCACGGTGGAGGTGCAGAGTAAGGCAGGGCAGGTAACAGAGTGCTTTCTGTGTGCAGGTCTCACCCATTGATTGAAAAGTACACCATTTTTAAGCAATTCTGGAAAATGCTCACATCTTGTACTACTTGCATTATAATTGTTAAATAACCACTAAAAATAAGTTGTAAAATGTAACTACGCATCCATCCTTTCTCAACACCTTTTCCCATTTGGGCCAGTTTAGTGTATCCAATCCACCTGCTGATTGTCTTTGGAATGCAGGAGGAATCCACAACACCTGGAGGAGACCCAAGTGAGTCAAACGTCATAAAATAAAGGTAATTACATTTACTGATGGGTAGTACAAGAGTAGCAGAATGTCCAGCAGGTACTGCACACACACATTTATACTGAGCTTTATTATTGTAATAACTTATAGTCCCGTAATTTTTTGAGCATTTGCTATTGCTGTACTTCTGCTGCTTACAGTATAGTACTCAGTGGATAGTAAAAATAAACTTTTGAGAAAAGTAATCCAGTAATGTAATGTAATGACTAAAGCTTCATGATACCCTTGTACACTGTTTGATAATACAGATTTGCCGTAGATCTGAAGTCAAGAATATCTTATTGTAGTAGCTAAATTGTTACATAATCCAGCTGCTTAAGTATGCAATACATTTAAAATTATGTGCGACCTCGAGCCGCTCCACTGACGTAGAGGGATTAAGCCCTGACTCTGACCCAGTCGACCTGAGTTTGGTTAGTGGCTTGGATGACTGATGGGAGCAGCAGGGAGAGATGGGCATCTGTGGGCATTTACTGTGTCTGTCCATGGTGGAGGCTGGGGAAGACACACTGGTAGGTGCTCATAGAGGGTATAGGATGGAGACTTTGGTTAGCTGCTGCGGAGGTGGTAGTAGTATGCTGCACATCTCCACTGCCTGCCCACCCCCATGCATACCATTAGGTCTGGGAGATGGTCCAGGAAGATCATAAGCAAAAAATATCTCCCAATGGATGCACAGATGTACCAAGCCCCTGGATACCTTGTTCCACAACAGGCCCCAGTCCGGGGTAGAGGGTTAGCAGCTGGTAGACAAGGTGATGACAGGTTGGGTGATTAAAATGATGAACAGTGGGTAGGAGCCAAAAAAGGCATGTGACCTCAGGTTTCAAATATGCAAAAAAAAAATACTGTTGCTGCATGAATCTCTGAACTGAACCCTGCAGTTAAAGTATCTGGATGCCATCATACTGAGGCAGCAGACAATAAGTGCAGTATGTACAGAATAAGGTAGTTGTGGTTCTGTAACAAGCAGACCTAAAGTCTAAATACATAAGTAAAGAAACCTGTCTGTCCTCCCCCTCCCCCACGATAGTCAACCTCATGTGAATCGGTCAAAGAGCTATATTCTGTTCTGGTCCGTCCACTGTCTCCTAAAATGTCTTGGCGCTGTGGAGAAGAAATTATTTTAAAAAATGCAGGGTGTCCAAGTTTGAAACCTAGTTTCTTCTCCCTCCCTTGCCGATTCAGTGGTACAGATTTCCCTCATCTGCTGCTTGTTTCATTGCTGAAGTCTTGCTCACAGTACACCTTGAAACCATTGCCAAGTACTTCCCCTGGCTTCTGTAAAGGCTAAAATCCTTTGGTTTCACACTGAAAACTTTGCTAGTGATCCAGACAAAGCTGTTTGAGGTCTCACATGCTCATGTATCTGTTTTTTTTATGTACTTGTTCTTTTGGTGTCTCTGACCACTCAGGAAGGCATTTTTTGACTGTTGTCTTAGCGTTCCCTTCTGGGGAGCTCCAGCCTATCTAAGGTTCCTGCTATGTACCAAGACCTCCAAGCCCACAATTTTAGCATCTGGTTGCTTAACACTTAACTGATTGTGTACTACCTGAAGCTTTGTATCTCACCTTCCCTTTTGTAACTTCAGAAGGGTGTCATTGTGCTTTGAGTAAGTTTCCCCAAATTCTTTGGCTACCTCCTTGGATCGCTCCTCAATCAGTTTTGTCCTTGGTTTGATTTAATTGAATTTAACAAGCATGCAGTCCATTGAAGAGTTTTCATTGTTTTCTTTTGCTAACCCCCTTTTATTCATCTCTTATTGCCACTGTCAGGCTGCAGTATCTGTAAGCTTCCCTGTCACTCCACATGGGTGGCCAGATGTTCACTGCAAACAAGAAAAAAAGAAAGAACAGGGTGTCTATTCAAAATTCGTATTTTAAAACATCATTTGCTGGAACACCATTTCAATTTTACATCTCAGATGGCCACTTCCCTGTCGCTTAAGTGCATTATCAAAGTTTAACACTGCATTACTGCACCTGGTGACTTAAGTGTTGGAATGATTTTTGCGATAATTTAAACAATTTATTTGGGTCATTTTTTCAGTAGTTTTATGGACTTAACTGAAACATTGGCCCAGATAATTGAGTTTTCTTCTTTGATGCCATGTAAGACAGAGGTCCATAGAGTTTTAATGGACACATGTCTGCGCATGTGCAACATGTGTTATGCATTTCCTATTTCCCTGAGTTGATATCATTGGGTTAAAAATTTTCAGTGGCATCAAAGTGGGAAAACAAATTCTATGAGAAGTATTTCTGATTGAAGCACTCATTGTAGATGTTCGCCAGTGGCAAAAAACATGGTCAGCACATTAAACACCACATAAGGTGGTAAAAAAGGCAAGTCACCTGTAGGTTAACTAGAGAGAGAACTCAAAACTTTCCCTGCTTCCACCATAACCAGAAGTTTGCTTTTCTGCTGTTTTTGTTAGGCTTCCACTACCACTACTGCACATGCATCCCCTTGTTGGGGTATGTAGGGGGACAAGTAGTTGAATGCCATGTTTCTTTTAATATTTTAATATTATGTACTCTCTTTGTGCATTTTGTACTGCATGGTTGCCTAGTACTGTTGTGCATCAAGTATGTTACTTTGCCTTGCTTCTTAGGATAGCAGATTTTTTTTTTTTGCATAGTGCTGGAGTGGTTTCTCATTTCTATTTTTATTTACCTTCAGTTTGATAACCAGATAAGTGGACTGATTAACGGACCCCTGTATTAGGCAAGACCCAAGGGAAAAACAAGCTACTGTCATAGAGTAGAGGGATAAAGCCGTGACTGTGGCTCAGTTGTCCCGGGTTCGATTAACAGTTCGGGCAACTGGCAGTGTGTCAGGGAAGAGCACTCCTATCTAAGGTGGGAGGGCCTTGTTGATACTCCTCCCTAAGGAGAGGCATGGACCAAAGTGGAGAATTGCTCACAGTTGTAAACAGTGAGTGTGTGTGGGGGGGAGGCAGGGAAAGGCGTGGATAATTCATTAAAAATCCTGGATGGAAGCACAGGCAAGCTGAGTCCACAGGACACTGTCAAGATCTGTGACCAGCCCTAGTGAAAAACTGGGTAAGTGTGGGGAGAGCTGTTCCAGAGCATCTGCTAGACCTGGCATGGACAAGAGTACCGGGGTTCATAAGTTCCAGGGGGACCAAAAAAAAAAAAAAAAAGACCCAGGGGAAAATGTACAGAAGCTGAAAGAAGTCTTACCTTTAGTTGTTGCAGTTTGCTGAAATGGTATCTTGATCCATTTATGTTCTGCCTTAATTGTATTTATCAGGACTGTTTCTATCTGTTGTCTTCTATTTGATTACCAAATAAGTGGACTGGTCAACAGAGCCTTTTGAGCCACAACTGGTATTCTGTTGGTTTTATGTAGAGTTTTTACTTAATTGCTGCTGAAATAAAAAAAAAAAAAAAAAAAAAAAACTGATCCTAGCTTATTGACTGTTTCTTTGGTTGGGCTCATACTTGTCTGTTTGCTCATGTTGCTGATCTGTTGTGTTAGAGAACTTCATTTAGTATGGGCTTCTATCACTTTATCACTGACTGGTATTGAAGGTGTGTTCAGTTACTTGCCGAGTCTAAGCAGTCTTTGCTAAAAGTCAACACTTGTGATTTTCATTAAAGTAAAATATTCTCTCCTGTGTTCTGTATAGGGTTCATCACTGGCTCAGAAATAAACACAATTTACAAGGGTGACCTCCCATACAAAGATCTGCAACACGTTAGAGCACTGAACATAGTGTGTTCTTTTGGCCGTCAACTTTTGAATTCTCTTCCCAGTTACATTTGGCAGTCATGTTTTGCATGCAGATAAGATGTTTAATAGTACTGTATTTTTAGATACTGTGCTTGTCCTGCGTTCTTTCTGCCATACCCTTGCAGACCTTCAGGCCTTCCGAGGACATTCATTCCGTTATGTTGGGGTCATTCCCCATGGCCACAAGGGCAAGAGCTATGTAGATGGGACTGTCATTTAAACAGCCGTGAAAGTTGTTTGTGGCCTCACCATCATCACCATTATGAGGACATTTCTATATACTAACCCATCCTGTGGGCTGGGTGGTGCCCAGTCAGCATCACCATTAGTGGCAGTATGCCTTCCTTTAATGCAACTGAATGCTCCTGTGCAGTTGCTCAATGAAAGTTAGTGCCAGGTGATGGTTTGGTGAACCACATGACTGCCATTACCCCATATTGCAGCTACATTTGGCCAAATCCACCACCTACACTTGCAGACCGTCGGGTCTCCCCAAACACTTCTTGAAGATATTCATTCCCTCATGGTGGGGTCATTCCCAGAGGCCCACAAGGTCAAGAGCTACCTAGATGGACTGTCATTTAAACAGCCATGAAAGTTGTTTGTGGCCTTGCCATCATCGCCGTTATGAGGGCATATCTATATTCCAACCCATATAATCAGCATCACCGTTAGTGGCAGTATGGTTTCCTTTTTATGCAACTGAATGCTCCTGCGCACTTGCTCAGTGAATGTTACTGCCATGTGATGGTTTGGTGAACCACACGACTGCCCCTACCCCGTATTACAGCTACATTTGGCCAAACCCCCCCCCCCCCCCCATGGACACCCATTTAATTTGCTAGCCTCATGAAGCATTTGAGCTGCCAGTTAAACTAGAGTTGCTTGGGCTATAATTGGGGCATTCAGTCTGTGGTCCTGCTTCCTTTTTCTAGAGGCATGTTGGTGTGTTTACGGTTTGTCTGGTAAAAGACCTGTTATTCAGTATACAGTATAGATAAAAATAAATCACGGTAAGTAAAAAAAACGTGTGCAGTCCACAGACTTCACAAGAAATAAAGGAATGTCATAAAATGTAAAAAAAACGCGTTTAAATACGATAAGCGCTTTCACTAAATAGCTTCACCAGACCATAAGACAAACTGGTAACAAAACATTTAAAAAACATAGAGCAACCAATCAAATTGCTCTAAACTGTAATATCACATCCTATCTAGAAGTGCTACAATGTTTCAAAACCCCTAGTGGATATACATAGTAAGTATCTGGTAACAGACAAAAACATTAAAGACCAATGATATAAAAAGATGTAAATGAAACACAAACTAAACACCGATTAATTTGTAATTAAACATTATATTACAATATATCTTTCATGAATTCATAGTTGACAATAGAATCAGAAGTCATTCAAAGAAAAGGAAACTCATCCTATTCACATCTAAAGCATGAGCCTTACATATATTGCTATCTGCTTCAAATATGAACAGTTGAAAGTAAACAATAAATGTAGTATTGAAAATGTATGTCAGTTTCGGGCAGAGCTTACTCAACTCTATAGTACAAACAATGTACTAAATACATGTTATCCAATACAAAAATAAGACTGCTTGAGTGAACCATGTACAGTGCATAATATGTGCCTCACACTCATCAGAAATGTTCCATTCTGACTTAATAGAAGCGCAAGCGCTTCAACCCAGTAAAAAACTGTACAGCGCATACGGAACTTAGTGCACCCTGTTAAACACTTTAGAAGAACATCGAGCTTCCTTAGAATTCATGTACATTCCCGTCTATAACAAAAACTAAACCCTGAGATACAATGATGTATATACAAAATACTAAAACTCAAAATAAATTTAAAAACGCATCCTATTAGCATTTAAGGTATGAGCTATGCACAGTTGCCATCTGCTCAAGAACAAAAATTGAAGATGGTAAATATAATATGCAATATTTGTTACTTTCTGCAAAGCTTATTCAACTCTTTAATACAATCAAGACACGTACTAGGTAACAGTTGTTGTCAAATAGTATGTGCATCACACACTCATCAGGAATATTCCATTCTGACTTAATAGAAGTGTGAACGCTTCAACCCCGTGGCCCCTATAGAGATATATATACAGTGCCTAACTGTCTTGTTATACACTTTAAAAGGGCATCGATCTTCCTTAGAATTCATGTACATATGCATCTGTAGCGAAAAAATGAACCATAAGGTGCAATAGTGCACCTATATATTACTGATACTTAAAAAATGTATGTAGCAAACATGCATCACTGGATTAAAGCAAAACTTATTATTGCATCAACCAAACAAGCTCAGTTGAAACATTCCAACAGACTCAAAATAACATTACTCTGCAAGCTAAACCCCAAGGCTCAACTTCTTAACCCCAATAAGAACTACATCGGGTATACGGAGCCTAAAGCATCCTACTGAACACTATAATTGGTAATCGATCATCATTTAAATCCGTGTACATATAAATCAGTAGCAAAGAAAGGCCATACTGTGCAAGAGCACATCTGTATATGTCTCGTTCTAAAATTAATGAATGAAAAATTGAGTTAAAGCAGTGCTGTATTGCTCCGACCCATCATGCTCATTTGAGATATTCAGAGTAATGTAACAGTCACAAATTGACATTATTATGCAAAACTTATGCCTCTATGCTCCATGGGTATATTCTTTCTCTCTCATATATATATATATATATATATATATATAAATATACACGATACAAGATAACACAGTAAACCTGGCAAAGAGAGGGTTCTATGAGACAGGATGGGGCAACACCTCCAATACTCAATATACATAATGTAGGGGGGTACATTCCAGCAAAAGAGTTGAGAAAATGGATGAGTCAGTGTGTACACACATGAAAGAATAATATGCATATAGATGGTATCAAACATGCTAAACAAACTAAACCCTAAATTAACAAGTGATCAAACTCAACCAGTATGCAAGTACTGAAAATGTTCATAAGTTACTGGAAAGCTATGGTACCTGTTATTGTATGGCTACAGATAACTTCCTCTATTTCAAGATGGGTTTTATAGAGGCCTTCTCATTAAGGCCCTTGCGTCTGTCGCCTCTCAGTCTTAGGATCCACCTTACTTTCCGTGACATTCCTAATGTCTCCCTCATGTACTGTCGGAGTTACCTCCTCAACAACCATGAACTTAATGTTCATTGCCTGCAATCTTCACATGCTTGGATAAGGCATTTTTGTCGTATTTAATTCTGATGCTATAAAGGTGTTCCCTCATTCTTTCCCAGAGTGTCCGATTAGTCTTTCCTATGTAAAACTATTGGCAAGACATACACAATGCTAGATGTACTACATTAGAGGTTTGACAGTTCGCACGGATCCTAAATTCAAACCTCCGACCAGACTCTGGGTGTACAAAGACACCAGTAGTGCTTATATATTCACAGAGGTTGCAGCTCCCACAAGGATGTTTACCCAACTCACCATCAAAATTTCTCACAGTTCTATTGCTGTGAGGTAGTATCCTCTTAAGATTACACTTATTCTTGAACCTAAAAACTGGTCCATCCCCAACAATGCTCCTAACATGTGGTTTTGTCATGAGAACCCTACAATTTTTCCTAATAATGTCTGAAATAGGTTTAACATCAGTAGTGAAATGCATATGTGTTTTAAGCTTGTTTGATTGTGCTGTATCCATGTACAGTCTACCTGTATCCATGCATGGAGAGAAGTAGGGGGTGGCCCTGTCTAGTCTTAACTCATTAAGACCTGCTAAACTGTGGTCTAACTCGAACTGAGTATAACCTCTATTAGACGACATGTCCCTCAAATTAGATATTTAATTTTGAAAACCATCATCTGAGGCATTTAATCTGGACACTCTCATACCATTCCCTCTGATAATATTCTTAAAAATGTACCCTGGGTGCATGCTACTCCTATGCAGCAAGGTGTTCCTATAGCATTTCTTTCTATATACACCTGTAATGATCATTCCATTACCAAGCCTCTCCACAAACACATCTAGGTACTCTATTCTCTTCTGCGAGTAGTTCATTGTAAACTTCAAATAACTAAACCTCTCATTCAGTGCTGGTAGAAAATCATTGAGACATTTGCCTGGACCTTTCCAAAGCAGGAAAAGGTCTGCAGGCAATGAACATCACTTTAAGTTCATGGTTGTTGAGGAGGTAACTCCGACAGTACGTGAGAGAGACATTAGGAATGTCATAGGAAGTAAGGTGGATCCTAAGGCTGAGAGTCGATATTGGTTAGGGCCTTAATGAGAGGGCCTCTATAAAACCCATCTTGAAACAGAGGAAGCCATCTGTAGCCATACAATAACAGGTACCATAGCTTTCCAGTAACTTACCAAATTTTTCAGTACTTGCATATTGGTTGAGTGTGATCACTTGCTTGGTTTAGAGCATGTTTGTTTAACATGTTTGATACCATCTATATGCATATTATTCTTCCATATGTGTGCACTGACTCATCCATTTTCTCAACTCATTAGCTAGAATGTACCCCCTCCATATTATGTATATTGAGTATTGGAGGTGTTGCCCCACCCCATCCTATCTCGGAGAATTCTCTTTGCCAGGTACAGAATGGATTCATGGATGTTCTTCGTGTTTCACTGCATGGATACTTCATGGTTTGGGGTCTCTACCACCCTTTAGGGGCATTCTCCATCCACCTAAAAAGCAATGTCCATTGTTTTCATAGGTGTTGGTGAATGGTCCCTTGATCCATCAGGTTTTGCATGATGTTCTTCGTGTTTCACTGTTGCAGACATCCCACTTGGGTTATCTGTCTGCATGTAGCCCTCAGTCGTCCCGAATACTAGAGTCTTGGGATTTCTATGTTGGATGCTGTCGCCTCTTCCATGACGTCAGGTAGTCAGGGGTATAAAACATGCAGCCGACGTAATTACATCAGCTTTTCTTGCCGTGCGGCAGCCCGAAGCAGAAGCAGTTCACAAGTGCCTGTCGGCCGCTACATGAAATTTTCGTTTTTCGAGTTTCAAACCTGAAGTCTTCAAAAGCTAAGTACCCCATTGAGGATCCTTTTTTCTTGCTCTAACTGATGTTTGAAAAAGTTAACAAGTGCCTGTGGAAAGCAAATGCTTTTCACAGAGATTTTCATTCTTACTGCTTCAACTGTTTAGGCCTAGACCACGACGTTCCTTGCTGTCTTTTTTGTGCCTTGTTCAACGTCCGAACTATTCGTCGGGCTATCTTTGTCGCTAAATTCTTTCGCTCTCTTTCTCCATATTCTGAAATGGCTCCGATAAGCCATCTGACTACCGATCTTCCGAAAAAAACGTAAGGATAAAGACGGAGAGACTGCATAGGTCCAAAATTGCTGATGACGCTTCCTTTAAGCTGGTCGCCAGTCTGCCGGTACTCAGGCACTTTCACAGCCCCTGATACCGCTTCTACAGATTCGAAGGCCTCTACTGAGACCCATTCGGAGTCTGAAATGCCGTGAGATGCTTCTTCAACTATGGAATTTGCGGATGTCTCTATCTTGGATGGGTCCGCAGCCGCTGTGCAGGCACCGGCTTCTGAGGGTGTATTCAGACCTTCCGATGTTCATATTAAACAGACTACTTCATTTCTGACTAAAGCTACCGAGTTTCTCAGGCCCAGAGTTGCACTACGCCTAGGAAACCAACAACCAAAGTGCATTCTCAAGCTCCCATGCCACAGAAACAAATGCTTAGAATGGCTGAAGACCTTATTACTTTAATTAGGGGAAGCCAGCCTTCCCCCTCTAAAAGACAAAGAATTGATTTTCCTTCTGATTTTACAGTCCATGAGTCAGATGACTCTGATCCCTCTGATTATCGGGACATACCCTTATCTACCTATGAGGATTCAGATGCAGAGGATTCCATTCCCTCTGCCTCCTCTCCAGAGGACTTTTCTTTCGGTGAAACCTTGCATACCCAAAAAGACCATTTCTGCTGGGAATGCCAGGACTACCCACAGTCCAAAAAGAGACTCCGAGAACTATACCCCCTGTCCTGGATATTGTAGATGTCTTCATGGAATCCAGTCTTACCCCTGATACTTTACCACCAGCTCCTAGAAAGCCTGAGTGGTACTAGAGTACCTGACTGTCGCAAATTCCTCTCTCTAAAAATCCCACTGTGGATCCAGAAACCATTTCCCTGGGACCTAAAGGTATTAAGGCTACTACAGCCAAAAACCCAACCCCTTCGGACAGGGATTCTAGGGCTTTAGACAGCTGGGGTAAGAAGGTATATACCTCTGCAACTCTTGCCATCAGGGCTTTAAATTGCCAGTTTGACATGTTGAAGTACCAGCAACATATTATGGGACTAATTAATCAAAAAATGTTGTTGATTCCTGATTGTGCAGAAAGTAAAGATTTACAAGAGTTAATGCATTCTGCAAACCAAGTTGGTAAACATACTTTGCATTGTGGTTTTGATACTTTAGAAGCATCTTGCAGGGCTGCTGTCACTGGGGCTGTTCTGAGAAGGCATGCTTGGCTGAAGGAACAAATCTTGCCAGACCATGTCAAAGCAAAATTACTAGATGCTCCATTAAACCAAGAATGTTTGTTTGGCACAAAAGCAGAAGTTGTTCTTAAAAAGATGGAGGAAAAAGGAAAATCTGTGCAAACTGATTTCTTGCAGGTACAGCCACCTATATTTAGTAGGCATTGGCCTTCTAAAAACTGACCCTTTCCAGTCCCTCCCAGACCTTCTCAGTCCAAACCTAGAGGCAACAGACCACAAAGACTACAGTGTCAGGATATGCACAGATCTAAACAATGGAGTGCTCCCACCTCAGAAACTGGGAGTGGTAAGCCACCCACTTATGGAAAAAGTTCACAATGTCTTGTCTTTCATCCTTCTCAGCCATGCTCAAGTACTTGCTCCCCTAGGAGGAAAACTCGCCCTGCATGCAAAAAACTGGGAATACATTACCCAGGACAGATAAGTCTTAAACATTGTATCCCAGGGATACAGATTCTACTTCCACTCACTGCCAACCCCAAGGGGGTTGCCAGACCTTCCTCCAAACCAGTGGGCAGAGGCCCAAAAGCAAGTACTTTATCTTTTCAGTATCAGGGCTATTCAGCATGTTCCAACAGAGCAAAGGGGACAGGGTTTCTACTCCAGACTGTTTTGGTGCCCAGAAAAGAGAACTCTTGGCACCCTATCCTGGATCTGTCAAGTCACAACACCTTCCTGATGGTACCAAAATTCAAAATGTTTACACTCCAACAGCTGCTTCCGATGCTTGCCAAGGACTCCTGGCTGGTCACCCTAGACTTAAAAGAAACTTATCTGCACATCCCCATAAGGGAATCTTGCAGGAAATATCTACGTTTCAGGGCAGGCTCTATGCACTATCTGTTCTCTGTACTTCCCTTTGGCTTATCTACTGCGCCCATGGTATTCACAAAGTGCCTGGCTCCAGCCGTTGCATACTGCAGGCAGAGAAATTATTCGTTTACCCATACTTGGACGATTGCCTGATTCAGGCGGAGAGTCAGGAATTGCTACTTCAGCACCTGACATTTGTAAAGAGACTCCTAACCTCTGGGGTGTACAATCAACAAAAAGAAATCACATCTGGTACCCAGCTAAAAGATTGTATTCCTGGGAGCAAGCTTGAACACAACTTCCCAGATGGCATCCCTCACTCCAGAAAAGCAAGTTTATTTGACAAATTACTTCAAACTACTGGCCATCAAAACCCAGCTATCTGCAAAAATATTACTGCAAGCCCTAGGGTTCATGGCTTTATGAATTCTCCTAATTCCATATGCAAGACTGCATATGAGGAAACTTCAATGGTAGTTTAAAAAGTGTCTGGTGTCAACATTCTCAGGACCTGGAAACAGTGATTCCTATCATTCCTTGATTAAGGACAAAGTTCCTTTTGGTGGGCAGCCAAACAACAAGGGACTCCCTTTCACTCAACCCCTCCCCTCCCAAGCCCTGACAACAGACTCATCAAACTGTGCATGCAAGGTCACATGGCAGGGAAATGCATTCAAGGCAAATGGAGCCCAGGACAGATTCACCTGTATATATCAATCAGAAAGAAATGTTAGCTGTACAGAATGCTCTGACAGCCTTCAAATACCGTATCCTTCCAGGACAACTCTTGTTAAAGACAGCCAACACCACAGTTGTGTGGTACATAAACAAGCAGGGGGAACTCACTCCTTCCCACTCTGCAGGTTAGCCATGGCTCTATGGAACACAGCCTTGAGCAGTCAAGTGCACCCGCAAGCTCAATTCCTGCCAGGCAAACAAAATTCACTGGCAGACGACTTGAGCAGAAATCTTCTGGACCCACGCAAGTGGAAACTGGAACCCAACTCATTCAGACTTCTAATCCACAGGTGGGGGACACCAGAGGTGGATCTCTCTGCTTCCCCCCAAAGCCATCAATTGAGCAAATTTTGCACCAGAACTCCCCACAGCCAAGCATAGAAAGTGGACGCCCTATCCTTTACATGGAAAAGCCTCTCTATCTGTGCCTTTCCCCCTCTGCCCCTTCTCTGCCTTTCCCCCTCTGCCCCTTCTCTCAAAAGTACTACTCAAGATCAAACAAGACAGGCCAAGGACAATCTTTATTACACCAGACTGGCCACGCCAGCACTGGTATGCACACTTACGCAGTCTGACTGCAGTGCCACCCGGGCACCTACATTAGACCCCCTCTCTGCTGTCCCAGCAGGAGGGACATATTTTGCATCCTCTGCTGCAAACCCTGAACCTTGCAGCCTGGCTTATTCCCTGAATACATCACCAGCAACCCTCAGCAAACAGGTGCTGGATGTCATCTGAGGCCAGGAGGCCTAGTACTAGGAAATCCTATTCAGAAAAGTGGAAAAAATACTGTTCTTGGAGCCAGTCTCAAGGAAGGGGACACAGCTGTGCCCACCTTACCTCAAATTCTATATTATCTAGCAGAGCTGCTCCACAAAGGCCTATCCTTATCATTTAGGATTCATGCGTCTGCCATCTCTGCTCATTACAATACTGAGCCACCCCTCTTCTCTCACCCTCTGATCAAACAGTTCCTGAGAGGAGCTAACAATTTACGACCCCCCGAGGAGAGCTCCCACTCCTGCCTGGGACCTTCTCTTTGTATTAGAGAAGCTCACGCTTCCCCTTTTGAGCCTGCTGCTACAGCAGAGTTAAAATTCCTCTCTTGGAAAACAGCCTTACTTCTAGCCATTACTTCAGCAAGAAGAGTGTCTGAGTTACAGGCTCTTATAGCTGTGGGAACCCTTCATTATCTTCCATGCTGACAGGGTTTCCCTCAGGACTAACCCATTATTTATGCCCAAGGTGGTATCCAGTTTGGCTTTAAACCAATCCATCCATTTACCAACTGTTTTTACTAATCCTCAGAATAAAGGGGAAGGGATCCTGCATTCCTTGGACATGCACAGACAGCTCAGGTTCTACATTGACAGAACTAAGCCTTTCAGAAAAACTGACCAGCTGCTAGTCAGCTTTGCTACAGGGGCAGAGGGCAAGGCCATTTCAAAGCAAACCATTTCCAAATGGATAGCACACTGCTACAAACACCATGGAAAGCCTGTCCCACAGGGGATCAAAACTCATTCCACTAGGGCTACCTCAACTTCTACATCATTTCTCAGGGGAGTGCCTACCAGGGACATCCTGGAAGCTGCAACCTGGAGTTCTGTACACACCTTCACCAAGCATTACCACTTATTCTAAATCCAGAGCTGGATTTGCCACAGCAGTCTTACAAGGCATGCTAGCCAGCCCTAATACTTCTTGATTACCTCCACCCTTCCTCAGCTTTGGGAATCAACCCAAGTGTGATGACTGCAACCATGAAACACAAAGAACATAGTACAGTTGTGTACACTTACCATAAATGTAGATGTTCAAGTGTATTCACTGTTGCAGTCCTGGTTACCCTCCCTCCAGCCCCCTGACTTCTCTATGCTGTCTACCTTTACTTTTTTGGCCATATCTTATGGCTATGGTATTTACTTTTTACTGGAGGTGTTCCACACCATGTAATTGCTTCCTATTTTGCGGGCTCCTGACATCTGTGGCAAGAAAAACTGATTTAATGGCGTCGGCTGCATGTTTTATACCCTTGATGACCTGACATCATGGAAGAGGCGACAGCATCCGACGCAGAAATCCCAAGACTGGTGTTTGGGCCGTCAGAGAGCTACTTGCAGGCAGATAACCCAAGTGTGTGATGACTGCAACAATGAATGCACTCTAGCATCTGCATTATGGTAAGTGTACACAGCTGTACTTTATATGTATACCAGTGTTATTATTGCACTCTAGGTTATGTGACTAATTATTTTGTCGCATATGGATAGAATGGTATTTTGTAGCGGTATTTGGATGTTTTTCTATGCACTGGTTATATAGGTTTACTGTGTTATCTTGTATCATACATATGTACACATATATATATATATATATATATATATATATATATATATATATATATATATATATTTTTTTTATTTTTTTTTTTTAGTCTCTGTACATTGTATAAGCTTGAAAGAATATAGCTCATAGAAATGCCCATGGAGCATAGGAGCATACGTTTTGCATAATAATGTCAATTTGTGACTGTTACATTACTCTGAATATCTCAAATCTCATCTCTGGGTCGGAGCAATACTTAGCACTGCTTTAACTCAGTTTTATATTTTTCATTAATTTTAGAACGAGACATATACAGATGTGCTCTTGCACACTATGGCCTTTCTTTGCTACTGATGTGTATGTACATGGATTTAAATGAAGATAGATTACCAATTGTAGTGTAGGATGCTTTAGGCTCAGTATACCAGATGTAGTTTTTATTGGGGTTACGAAGTTGAGCCTTGGGGTTTAGTTTGCAGAGTAATGTTATTTTGAGGCTGTTATAATGTTTCAACTGAGCTTGTTGGGTTGAGGCAATAATAAGTTTTGCTTTAACCCAGTGATATATATTTTTTAGTATCAGAAATAGATAGGTGCACTGTTGCACCTTATGGTTCATTCTTTTGCTACAGATGCATATGTACATGAATTCTAAGGAAGATCGATGTCCTTTTAAAGTGTATAACAATACCATTAAGCTCTGTATACACTGTATAGCTGTGTATAGGGGCCACGGGGTTGAAGAGTTCATGCTTCTATTAAGTCAGAATGGAATATTCCTAATGAGAGTGCGAGGCACATACTAGATAACAACTGTTACCTAGTATGTGTCTTGTGGCGACCCCTAAAAGGGAAAAGCCAAAATAAGACCTAGTATGTGTCTTGATTGTATTAAGAGTGAATAAGCTTTGCCGGAAAGTGACATAAATATTGTATATTTACCATCTTCAATTTTTGTTCTTGAGCAGATAGTAACGTGCATAGCTTGTACCTTGGATGCGAAATAGGATGTGTTTTGAATTTATTTTGAGTTTTAGTATTTTGTAGCTGCATCATTGTAACTTAGGGTTTAGATTTTGTTATAGACTGGTATGTACATGAATTCTAAAGAAGCTCGATGTTCTTCTAAAGAATGATCTGGGGCAAACGGCAAATAAAAAAAAAAAAAGGTCTCTCATGAACTGAAAAAAAAAAAAAAAAAAAAAAAAACCACAGGTATATCTTGGGGACTAATACAGATACTGGCCAAACCCTTAAGTAGGCATCATGGTATCCTAAAACACATGATGGTAAATGGATTATTGCACCCTGTGGCTGTTAGATCTGGTTATATCTACCTCCGACATTATGGAAGTCTTCAAGATAAACTGGGATAAGAGAGTCTACTTTTTCTGTTCTCCAGAACTCATTTCTATGTCTCTAATATGGCTTGCTTTTGAGGAAGTAAGTAACCCACTGGGAATAAATATATAACCTTAACTTGCAAACTTAATTCAATGTAGAAAAAGATCTGTCAGTAAAAATCTTTGTATTTTCATTCATAGCATGTGCACTTCAAAAGTTTTCCATAAAAAGCTAATGGTTTCTAGTAAAAAAGGTTATTATGTAGTTTCTGAACTTCTCAATATGCCAAATCATCTCTGACAGTCCAGGTTCTTTCTACATTAGACAAACACTGCAAATAGTGACAGAGAAAAACAAAGCTAAGATAACCAGCCGGTGCTGCCTTATACACACAACAACAAATAGTAACAAGATGGCCTCTCAATTTCACAAAGCTCCTGATTTTCGCTCAACATGTTGTGAATGCCTTCCTAAAATTGTAAAAAATGGAGAACTACTACAATCAAAATTTAGTACAGTGGGTTTTTCTCTTCTGTTTTCCCCAACATTCCAAAGACATGCCATAGTAGGCGGATGGGGGCAGTCTAAAAACCCACACTGATGTCTGGGTATGGGAGAACAGGAACAGGCAACGCTTAGCGACACAAGTTTGTGAATACACTGTGTGACAGAGCTGTGAAATGAAAAAAAAAAAAAAAAAAAAAGTGTGTCCCAAGCAAACTGATTGTAATACTTAACAACAGTACTTGTTTTGTTGTACTTGTTTTTTGTTACACAGTTACAGTTAACAACAACAAAAAACTAAAAACTAACTAAAAGTTTTAGCAGAAACACACATGCCCCACCACATGCATCACATTCATTTCATTTCATTTTCAAATTTTTTGGAAATTGGAAGGCAAAGAGAAAAAATTGTACAGAAAAATTGTGGAAACCCAGTCATGAGTCATACTACATGTTAACATACAAGGTAGAATATGCAAGGTAGGCATTTTGGCAGAATCCTCCCTTCTATCTCTTCTACAAATGATGTGAAACACAAATAAGGATGGGACAATTTTTTTTTATGGGAGTTTTTTTTTAGCTTTACTTAGCTTAGCTTACCTTTTTGTCTGTAGATGTAAAAAAGTAGTTAAAAATAAATATAACGCCAGTTTCTTAGCCACATCTCACAGCTTCAAAAAGCAGTCGAAAAAAAAAATCGAACGCAGAGCACGCAGAAAGTTTTACGTGCGCCAAGAAGAAAAAAAAGAAAAAAAAAAAAAAAAAAAAAAAAAGGTAATTATCGCAGAAATAGCAAAGGGCAAAAAACACATAAAAAAAAGTAAAAAGTAAATTTAAGTCAAGGCCGTTCGCGGGCGCATGGAAGAGCTCTGGGGGGCATGCGGCTCGGCAGACCTTGGGTTGTTGGATTCTAAAGTGTTTAACAGGGTGCATTAGGCTCCGTATGCGCTGTATAGTTTTTTACTGGGTTGAAGTGCTTAAGCTTCTATTAAGTCAGAATGGAATATTTCTGATTAGAGTGTGAGGCACATGTTATGCACTGTACATGGTTCACTCTAAGCCATGGTGGTACAGCGGTAGCGTTGTTGCCTCACAGCAAGAGGTTCTCCTGTTCGATTCTCGGCTGGAGTGCCTTCTGTGTGGAGTCTGCATGTCCTCCCCATGGTAGAGTGGCCTCCGAAAGACATGCGTGAATGGGGCATGCCTTCTCTGAAGGTTGGGCTTCGGGCTGGCAACTTGGCACCATAAAAATCGACTGCCAATCATTAGCAGACCGGAGTTCCGCTGTGCCAACCCCTAACCAGGAAAAGCCGAAAAGGCAAACATGGTTCACTCTAGGCAGTCTTATTTTTGTATTAGATAACTTGTATTTAGTACATGGTTTGTTTGTACTTGTTGTGTCTTTCGGCTTTTCCCGGTTAGGGGTCGCCACAGTGGAACTCCGGTCCGCTAATGATTGGTAGTTGATTTTTACTTGCCGAGTTACCAGCCCTGATGCGCAACCTTCAACAAAGGTACGCCCATTCACGCATGGCTCCACGCAGAAGACGCTCTAGCTGAGAATCGAACCGGACAGCGTTTAATAAGCTGTGCCCAAAACTAACATACATTTTGAATACTATATTTTTTGCTTTCAATTGTTAGTATTTGAAGCAGATAGCAATATATGTAAGGCTCGTGCTTTAGATGTGACTAGGATGTTTCCTTTTCTTTGATTGACTTCTGATTCTTCTGTTTACAAACTATGAATTCATGAAAGATATATTTTAATATTATATTTAATTAGAAAGTAGTCCATGTTTAGTTTGTTGTTTCATTTACATCTTATTAGATCATTGGTTTTTAATGTTTTTGTCTATTACCAGATACTTGTTATGTATACCCACTAGGGGTTTTGAAACATTGTAGCATGTTTAGATAGGATGTGATGTTACAGTTTAGAGCAATTTTGATTGGTTGCTCTGTTTTTTAAATGCTTTGTTACCAGTTGTCTTATGGGCTGATGAAGCTATTTAATGAAAGTGCTTACTGTATTTAATTAAACTTGTTTTTTTTTTACATTTTATGACACTCGCTAGTAGGCAGATGGAAGCCTGCGGTAAGGTGATGGCTAAAAAGCTGAAACACCAGTTCAAGCAGTATAAAACTTCAAAATAGCCTGTAAAGGCAACAGTTTGAACAGTATGAAACTCCAAAGAAGCCGGTAATAGCGTAAAATTATTTAATTTCCGCTTTCGTCACACCTTCATCAGAATACAAAAAATACTACTACTAAGATACTTTAAATAGCCGTACAAATCAATCAATTAACAATAGTCTTTTAAAAAACATTTGACGTTAATGCTTTCGTTTAACCCTGGATGAATATCAGACCTTAATCTAATCTGCCACAGGCATTCTCTTTGCTCAATATAATTTTTAAAAGGGTTAAACGAAAGCATTAACGTCAAATGTTTTTTAAAAGACCGTAAATTAAACATTAATAAAGGTTTAGGTATTGATTTAAAGACTTACTTTTCATAAATGTATTTTTATGATGTGTTTTTTAAGTCTAAACTATTGTTAATTGATTGATTTGTACGGCTATTTAAAGTATCTTAGTAGTAGTATTTTTTGTATTCTGATGAAGGTGTGACGAAAGCGGAAATTAAATCATTTTACGCTATTACCGGCTTCTTTGGAGTTTCATACTGTTCAAACTGTTGCCTTTACAGGCTATTTTGAA